>NC_057796.1:90543166-90711476 GCF_018294505.1 Triticum aestivum | reverse complement strand
GGGGAGGTCAGCAGGGGCGTTGTAGGTCCACCAGGGACGACCATGAGGCCAGGCCCTCTGGACATTAGTAGCATGCTAGACGAGCGGCGCTAGTTCATACGAACCATTTAACTTAAAGCATGTTTTATGCTCGAACTATATGTGCATGTTTGTAGAACTTCTTAATTAATTATGTTGAATTATATATCTATGCATGTGTTCTGTACGTTGGTCATTTAGTTTCATGATGTATGTTTATTTTGGTCAACATGATGAAAGTAGTAAATGGATGCCCCTTGTGAGACCTATGGTGAAGTGAGATGCCAGAAGGATGGGAAGTTCTTCATAGATCTTCCGAATGACTTTCTCGCTAGGACGGTATGTTTTAGTTCAACATGTTCTGATTGAGTTTCTTATGGTGGTTATGCCCAAAATTGTCTAACTAGTTCTTTCTTTTAATTTTGTTCAGATCATCCCTTGCGGGGCAAGGCGTGACCTTTAGAGAGGTTTTGAGTTCCGCTTGATGCAGCCATCACATTCTAGTGCACCCTCATGAAGATGTTGACGGCCCAACACTTCAATTATCTTGTCAGCAACGAGCCAAACCACACCTATATCATTTGCCTTGGTTGGAGAGCCCTTGAAATTGCTTACGCGATGGAAGCTGGGGAGACTGTCACGTTCTACCTCGAGTATGATCATGACAAGATCATGGTCTGCTACAGGCCTGCTGGTAGTGATGGTTCACTTACTCCAGACTATGACCCCGAGTCCACCTGCTGAAGAGTCTAGCGGGCATGCATGGTAGATCATGTTATTACCACCTCTATTTAGTTGAACTTGTGTATTACTTGCTAGCGGTGTCCTTGATTAGGGAGTACTCACCACATAGGCCTATCAGTCATGGGCCGGGCTGAGGACCCATTGATAACAGAAGAATGGGCCATGTTTACCTTGACCCTCGGCGTACTCAAGATGAATCCTTTGAAGACTCGGTGTCCACTTCAAGGCATATTCAAATATTCAACATGTTTATCCTTGGACCCAACCAACTATGTGGAACCCTATATAACCCGACCCCTAAGCATAGGGGTTTAGTCTGTAGAGCCAAGTTAGATTCATTCATACAATCTTGAGGTAGATCATCCTGTACATTGTACTGTTGGGGAACGTAGCATGCAATTTCAAAAAAATTCCTACGATCACGCAAGATCTATCTAGGAGATGCATAGCAACGAGAGGGGGAGAGTGTGTCCATGTACCCTCATAGACCGAAAGCGGAAGCATTAGGTTAACGCGGTTGATGTAGTCGAACGTCTTCACGATCCAACCGATCTTAGTACCGAACGTACGGCACCTCCGTGTTCAGCACACGTTCAGCTGATGACGTCCCTCGAACTCTTGATCCAGCAGAGGGTCGAGGGAGAGTTCTGTCAGCACGACGGCATGGTGACAGTGATGGTGATGTGATCCACGCAGGGCTTCGCCTAAGCACTACAACGCTATGACCGGAGGCGTAAACTGTGGAGGGGGGCACCGCACACGGCTAAGAGAATAACTGTTGTTCCTTTGGGGTGCCCCCCGCCCCCGTATATAAAGGAGGGGGAAGGAGGCGGCCGACCTAGAGGGGGCACGCCAAGGGGGGGGAGTCCTACTAGGACTCCACTCCTAGTAGGATTCGCCCCCTTTCCTTCCAACGGAGAGGGGAAAGGGGAAAGAGGGGTGAGGGAGAAGGAAACGGGGGGCCATGCCCCCACCCCTTGTACAATTCGGATTGGGCAGGGGGCAGGCGCGCGCCACCTCCCGTGGCCTTCCTCCCTCTCTCCAATATGGCCCATGAGGCCCATTAACTTTCTCGGGGGGTTCCGGTAACCTCCCGGTACTCCAAAAAATCCCCGAACCTCTTTGGAACCATTCCGGTGTCCGTATATAACCTTCCAGTATATGAATCTTTAACACTCGACCATTTTGAGACTCCTCGTCATGTCCGCGATCTCATCCGGGACTCCGAACAAACTACGGTCACCAAAACACATAACTCATAATACAAATCGTCATCGAACGTTAAGCGTGCAGACCTTATGGGTTCGACAACTATGTAGACATGACCGAGCCACATCTCCGGTCAATAACCAATAGCGGAACCTGGATGCTCATATTGGTTCCTACATATTCTATGAAGATCTTTATCGTTCAAACCGCATAACAACATACGTCATTCCCTTTGTTATCGGTATGTTACTTGCCCGAGATTCGATCGTCGGTATCCTCATACCTACTTCAATCTCGTTACCGGCAAGTCTCTTTACTCGTTCCGTAATGCATCATCCCGTAACTAACTCATTAGTCACATTGCTTGCAAGGCTTATAGTGATGTGCATTACTGAGAGGGCCCAGAGATACCTCTCCGATACACGGAGTGACAAATCCTAATCTCGATCTATGCCAACCCAACAACACCTTCGGAGACACCTGTAGAGCATCTTTATAATCAACCAGTTACGTTGTGACGTTTGATAGCACACAAGGTGTTCCTCCGGTATTCAGGAGTTGCATAATCTCATAGTCAGAGGAATATGTATAAGCAATGAAGAAAGTAATAGCAATAACACTTAACGATCATTATGCTAAGCTAACGGATGGGTCTTTTCCATCAAATCATTCTCTAATGATGTGATCCCGTTCATCAAATGACAACACATGTCTATGGTCAGGAACCTTAACCATCTTTGATTAATGAGCTAGTCAAGTAGAGGCATACTAGGGACACTCTGTTTTGTCTATGTATTCACACATGTACTAAGTTTCCGGTTAATACAATTCTAGCATGAATAATTAACATTTATCATGATATGAGGAAATATAAATAACAACTTTATTATTGCCTCTAGGGCATATTTCCTTCATGTACCCCATCCACAATCAATACAATACAAGTAGGATGTAGGGTTTTACCTCTTCGAGAGGGCCTGAACCTGGGTAAACACCGTTTGTCTCTACTTCTTGTTACCATCTAGCTAAGATCACCAGCTTGGGACCCCCTACTTGACATCTACCGGATTTAGCTCCGACATTGGTGGCCCATACAGGTCCCGCTGTGTGATCACAAAGGCTCGATGGCTCATCTTCGCATCAACGACATCATTGGCTATGGGAAGACTTTCTTCCCTGGAAAGCTTTTTGCCTTCGGCAACATCGTGCTTCACGCCAACTTGACTGGCCACCTCGGACAAGTCGAGAACTTCGCCCTAGGCCAGACCATCAAGTTTGGGAATTTGGAGTACGTCATGGATGTCCATGGCGAACTTGCCTTTTCAGGCTGGTTGTCAGACCAGTCCGAAGATCTCGACGCCACTCTTCCAGCACCAGATTCAATCTTAGAGCAGGACCTTGTAGCCGTCCATGTTTCGGATCTAGCCTTGTGCCCGGATCTGAGCACTTCCTCGTAGGATCAGGCATCAGACCCGACCAGCAATATCCCCGAAGCTGCATTATATGGTACTTCCGGGAAACTTCAGTTGAGCCCCACCTACTGTTAAGAGATGGGCAAGGCCAGTATCACACTGTTGAGCAAAATGTTAGATCGAATGCAAAACATTACTATCATAGATGATCAGGCCTCAATCTACGATCGAATTTGGGAAAAACCCAGAGAGGTTGGAAGCCATGTAGGATCTAATCTTGGAAATACGATTAGGCCTCAATCTCTTTTTAGTACCTTTAAAAAAAATGCTAATTAGCACATTGTTGAACTTAAATGAAGTTATTTGCCTCTACTTAGTATTGTCAAACTTGATTTAATTACTGTTGGTAAACTGGATTATGATGTTATTTTGGTTGGGATAGCACTGCTGTACAACTTCTATTTCAAATCTGAAAAATCAAATTGCTGGCGTGGTGCCAAAATGGCATTCCACTACTGATGAATATTAGTGGTGGCATTGGCCACTTGGAACACCATTGGTATCTAAAATACCGCTCACGTGGGCTCCAACGCCACCACTATTTTTTAACAATGGCACCATATGGGTGGAGTCGGTCTCCCACGCCAGCAAGGCACTTTTTTCCACGCCATAGCTAGGCTTTTCTGCACTAGTGGTTTGAGACCCACTTCAGTTCTCGTAGGGGAAAACAAACTTGTATGATTAGTGATTCCATGACGTACGATCTCGAAAAAAAACCTTTGCAGTTGGACAAAACATTTAATAAACTCACACTCTTGATGTTGCAGTTCTCTAGCTGATGCTCTAATGCAGAATGATTATTCTTAACATGTTTTGTTTGCTTATGAAAGTAAAGACGCCATCCTACATGGTTGTCTTGAACACATCTACATGGGCTAGACTACTGGTTATAGTCTGTGAGATCAGGTATTCTCTAATAAGCTCACGAATGGCCAGGGGTGCGACTTATATGCTCCTCCCCACAGGGTAGCCTTGGCAGCCATGTATCGGTAGCGAAATTTAATGAAATTTGTTTGCGCAGAACTGACAATTCAAGGCATACTCAATTTGTGGATAAGTGTAGTTGCTTGTTTAGGTGAAGCTCAACCTTAATCGTTCTCCATTAAACTACATTATATCAAACAGTAGAATTGGAACTATAAGTGCATCTAGTGCCCGCTTTGTGGTTTTGGAGTATTGACAACAAACTTTGTTAAGGGGCTAATGTGTTCGTAAATATACACAGTAGAAAGTCCCTGCAGATTTAGTTTAACCATATAAGATGAACCCTAAAAATGTTGGAAAACATTAAAGACTTTGGTCTCTCCTTAAAGACTTAGCTTCAAGACTTAAAACACGAAGACTTAGTCTTTTGGTAGTTTATTTTCTTCATACTTGAGTCATAGGAAACACTGTACTGTTAAGGGGGGTTAAGGTGATGTGACGCCCCTGACTTAATCGTGCACTAATCATACACGCAAATGCGCACGATCAAGATCAGAGACCCACGGGAAGACATCACAACACAACTCTAAGACAAAAATTCAAACACAAAGCTTTATATTACAAGCCAGGGCCACGAAGGCTCGAATACATAAGTCAGCGAAAGCAACAATATCTGAGTACAAACATAATTAAACAAGTTTGCCTTAAGAAGGTTAGCAAAACAACGACAACTAGATCGAAAAGGCGCAGGCCTCCTACCAGGGGCCTCCTAACTACTCTTGGTCGTTGGTGGTCTCCACGTAGTAGTAGGCTCCGTCAGTGTAGTAGTACTCATCTGCGGGATCAGCTGGCTCCTGGGCTCCGTCATCTTATTGCAGCAATCGGGAATAGGGAAAAAAGTAGTAAAGCAACCGTGAGTACTCATCCAAAGTACTCGCAAGACTTACATCAGATCTATGCTAAGTATGCATCAGTATCAATGGGAAGGGGTTGTATCTGTGGACTATATTGCAGAATGCCAGAGTAGAGGGGTAAGGCCTAGCCTATCGAAGACTAGTATCTTGTAGCATCTTGCAGCAACAAAAGAGAGTAGAGTAAGTTAACATATAGTAACAAGTATATATTAGCAATGCCCAGAGATCCTTCCTCGACTCTCTGCGAGAAAACGATCCCAGAGCTACAGTATCACAAGTATCCAGTTCTAGTTGTAGTAGATCGGATACAACTCTGAGCGTCCGTTACCGTGGACATAGCTATTCGAATAGATTACTTCCCTGCATGGGTGAACCAACTTACCAAACACGCTCGATTAACTTCGGCGAACACACTTTAACGGGACATGCCCATCCTCGGCTAATCGACATGCCGTAGTCCTACCTAGGCTCAACAGAGAAGTCAGCACACCGGTCTAAATCCTAAGTGCGAAGGGGTCATGGGCCAATCGTCCTAAGTACTCCTGAGCGTTGAGCGATTGGCCGGGGACCAGACCCACCTCCTTATCCAAGCGCAGGTGTCGTGGGATATCCATGGCTACCTATGGGACCAGGAGGCCCCTTGCTGGTTCGGCAGGGGGACATCCCGTTGCACAAAGAGCAGACAAGCGCACTGCAGCACGACAGAGATCACACAAGCAATTTACCCAGGTTTGGGCCGCCGCGAGGCGTAAGACCCTACTCCTGCTTTAGTGGATTGATGATGGAATGGGGATGGTGCTACGCAGTACACTTGCCCGACAAGGGTTGCCGTAGGGCCGTAGTGACTACGCGCGTATGGTGGTGTGGGTTCATCAACTTTCCAACACTTCCTACGGGTGCCATGGGCCTCCTTTTATAGATTAAGGGGTCACCACCATGGCAAAATAGTCATTATCCACTGATATGATAGCAAAAAGTGCTATCATACCTAACTCTGCGGGCTGACAGGGTGCATTACATGCACCGCTTAGTGTCACATCACTGGTCGCCCGGCAAGGCTTGCCGGGCTATCTTGCCAGCTCCGCGCCTGTTCTCTTGACACATCGCAGGACGGGTGTCATCTGTGGGTTTCTTCTGTAGGAAATGCCTACCATGTGGTGAATGGCTTCCACTTAATCATCTTGCGGCTTGACACCACACTGATTGACAACGTGGGTCGTGCTTGAGTGGTTGGTGGGGTGGTTCTGCCCCCGCGAGCCCCGGCAGACCTTGTCGGGGTGCCTTGGTTGCCAGCTTCTGGCGGTGGCCTCACCCCTTGTCTGGCTCGCCTGCCCGGCAAGGGAGGCTCTTCTCTTGCCGATATCTTGCACTTCTGGCTTGATCTTGGTCTCTCTGAACTGCATGTTGGTTCTCCAAATCTCTTGGTCCTTCAATCTTTGACTTGGGTTGGTGCCTCAATCTTGTTCCCGTGCCTGTGCACAGTCTGGGCAACAGACGCAGGGTTTGTTGCACTGACAGAAGCCCCCGGGCCTGCCCTGAACGCGCTGCTGAGCGTCGTCGGGGTAGGGCCTAATAAGTGCACAGGTAGGGTTGCTGAAGGGGTTGGCCCCTTGAGGTTTTCAATGCTGCTTCATTAGCCTTGATTTCGGGCCAATTTTCGGTTTCCCCCGCGCGTGGTGTAAAGCCAATAGTGGTGGGGCCGCTCTAGTGATGGACCGTGAATGACTTTAACGCACGGGGTGGAAACTGCCAATTTACTCTTCCCACAGCGCACCCTTATCCTTGCCCACGTATGATGCATACATCGCGCGGGGTAGGTAACGGAGGCGCGTGGTGCGGGAGAGCATTTCAGAGAGGGTCCGCTCGCCTCGAATTGGCGGAGGAGGGCGGTGGTCATCCGTTGATGGAGCGGCCGCCCTTCCTCGTCCGGCCTATAAAAGGGAGGGGCAGAGGAGGGCGGAGTCATCCATCTTTGCATTCCTCCTCTTCTTCTCTTGTTCTCTGCTTCCGTCGGCGATGCCGAAGAGAAGAGCCTGGGGCTAGCCCTCGGGCTCCTGCTTGGGATTATTGTTATCCCATGCTGGTGCTGACATTCGAGGAGTGAGCCTGGTCCTTGGCCTGGCAAATCTCTTGGTCTCTTCGAGGCTCGGTCGGGAGGCAGGGTTGGAGATCGTTGGTAATCTCAGCATTTCCCCTTCCTGAGGTCTTGGGGCTATTGTCGATGAGAGGTGGACCTTCGTGCCCACCAAGGAGGGGATCGGCGCGCCTCAAGTCCCCCGGCCGTTCCGGCTACTTGCTGTTTCTCCGCTGGAGGCGTTGGACCGGGGTCTTGGCGCTTTCCGGGAGCAGCGGTGGTGAGGAGAAAGCGAGGGAAGACGGAGAAGGCGGGTGGCAGGGGGTCAGGTCGGAGTACGATGGCGTGGATGCCTTCGCCTCCGACCGTCGACCTGTCGCCTCGTTTTTCCGCTCTTCCCCTCCCTCCCCGGCACCATCGTCACCAGCCTCTTCGGGTGATAGCCGGGGAGGGATGTTCTCTTGGTGCCTTCTCCTCGCCTCCAGCAGTCTTCTGGCTGAGCTTTGGTGGATGAATCCACCAGCGCTCAAGCCAGGGCTTCTTGCTGGCTCTGGAGGTGGCGACCAGAAGGCAACGCCTCGTCCCCCGCACTCCTCCTTCACAGCCTCGCCACTCCCGGTCTTGTCAGGCTGTGCCTGACGGGCCCTGACGGGACCGGGGTGGGCTCCTCCTTGGGTGCTCCTTTTCTCATCTTTTCCTCCTTCCGCCGCAGTGCCTGAAGGAGGGAAAACGAAAAGAGGGGATCACGGGGCACTTATCTTTTTTCAATCTTAAATCTGTAGGCAATCGCCAAATTTTAATTCAAATAATGTAATCTCTCGAGTCCATCTTTGTGTTCTGTAATGCTTGTACTTGTATTAGTATATGAATGAAAAAGATGAACCTTGCCGGGAACCCGTGCATGTGTATGTCCATGCAGAGGTGGAGTGCCTCTTTAATGAAAATAAACGAGTTTTCCCTGGCAGGATATACTGCCGGCACCCTCTTTGTCTGCCGGAGAACTACATCTGTCGGGGAATAGATAGAGGGGCCAGCCCCCCGCCAGCTCCTTTTTACCAAAGGCTACTGCGACCATCCTGACTGAAGCAACGTTCGAGTCATGGATGGGAGCACCTAAGTTTCAAAAGAGAGGCGAGGTTTTCTCATGCAAAGTTATAGCTTTACAGAACACTAATGGACAAGAGGTATACTTATCTGTTTGGCTTGCCGGGGATCGCTGTGCCATGCAATTTTCTTGTCCCTTGTCGCAGCCAAGTTCACGGTAGGAACCTGCAACTCCATGTAGATGAGAATAAATGCAGGATGCAATTCTATCTATATGCATATGCAAATGCTCATGAAATGCTTATGCAGTGATCTAGGTGTGCTCATGCATGCATGCAATCTTAGTTGGGGCCCCCCTACAACGCTTCTTTATTTTCTCTTGCACGGGGTCATCGCCCCGACTTTGTACAAGGGGTTACATGCAGCTGAGGCAAGGCCTGTACAAAGGGGTGGCTGCCGGGCAGTGCCCGACAGCCTCGCGCCTTACGGGTAGTACTTGCGGAGATGCTCAATATTCCATGAGTTTTGCAACTGAGTGCCATCTCCAGTCTCCAAACGGACTATGCCGGGTCTGGTGACTCGTACCACCCGGTAAGGGCCTTCCCACTTTGGTGACAGCTTGTTTGTACCCTTGGCGGACTGAACGCGCCTAAGGACAAGGTCACCTTCCTCAAAACACCGGGCATGAACCCTGCAACTATGATAGCGACGCAGGGCTTGTTGGTAGCATGCAGCACGCATAGCAGCCCGGAGACGGTACTCCTCGGGTAGCATAGCGTCGTCACACCGGTGCTGATCTTGCACTACTTCATCGTAGGCAAGCACTCGAGGGGACCCGTAAATGAGTTCCATGGGGATAACTGCTTCTGCCCCGTAGACCAGGGAGAAGGGAGTCTGCCCGGTAGCTCGGTTAGGTGTCGCTCTGAGGAACCAGAGAACTACCGGCAGCTCCTCGATCCACCGCCTATCGTGCTTCTGCAGCATACTGAAAGTTCTTCTCTTGAGTCCACATAGCACTTCAGCGTTCGCCCTCTCAGCTTGTCCATTGCTCCGGGGGTGTGCCACAGAGGCGAATGAGATCTTGCATCCGAGTGTACGAACATATTGCATGAAGGCGTGACTCGTGAATTGGGTGCCGTTGTCGGTGATGATCCTTGCCGGAACTTCAAAATGACACACCAACTCTTTCAAGAACTTGATAGTTGACTGAGCAGTCACCTTTCTCATGGCAGTCACTTCCGGCCACTTTGTAAACTTGTCGATAGCGACGAACAAGAATTCAAAGCCCCCGATTGCTCAGGGGAAGGGGCCGAGGATATCGAGCCCCCAGACCGAAAATGGCCATGATAAAGGGATTGTCTGAAGGGCTTGGGCAGGCAGGTGTGTTCTGTTGGAATGGAACTGGCAGGCTTCACATGTCGTGACGAGCTCGACCGCATCTTCGAGGGCTGTGGGCCAATAGAATCCTTGTCGGAATGCTTTCCCAACTAATGCCCTTGATCCAATGTGTGAGCCACATATTCCTGTGTGAATCTCAGCCAGCAGTTCCTTTCCATCTTCCCGGCAAACACACTTACATTTCACACCATTGGGCCTCCTTCTATCCAGAGTGTCATCAACAAACTGATACATACTAGCCCTCCGGGCTACTTTCTCAGCTTCATCTTGGTCGCTGGGCAGTTATCCGGTTTGGAGGAAGCGGACGATGTGCCTTGACCAAGTTGGAGCCTGGGGCTCGGCAACGAGGACTAGCGGCACCTCCTCTGCTGCGGGAGCACCAGCCTCGTTCGCGGGGTCCATGGGCCCGGCTGGAGGGGGTGGTCCGGTAGGCTGTGAGGAGTTATTTCCGGCAGGGTCTCTGCCGGGAGCGGACGACTCGACCGGGAGAGGCTTACCGTAGTCCAACTTTCTCCTCTTCCGGTCCATTGTGGCTGGTGATATGGAGGGTTGAGAGAGATGGAGAACAAAAGTTCCTGGTTCCACAGGAAGCTTCTGCGCAGCACACTTTGACAGGTGATCAGCTATGTTGTTTTTCGCATGGGGTACGTGCTCTGTTTGCAACCCGTCAAAGTGCTCCTCCAATCTCCTCACTTCCTCGACGTATGCTTCCATCAATGGGCTTTGATAATCCTTGTTGACTTGTCTCACCACAAGTTGTGAATCTCCTCGTATGATCAACTTCTTGATTCCCAATTCTGCTGCAATTTTGAGCCCGACAAGGAGCCCTTCATACTCAGCTGTATTGTTGGTAGCTTCTTCCCGGGCAAAGTGCATTTGGACGACGTACTTCAAGTGCTCCCCGAAGGGGGCAACAAGAAGCACGCCAGCCTCCGCACCTTGTGGGGAAAAAGCACCATCAAAATACATAATCCATTCTTGGGGGTGATTCCTTGTCGAGGATGGTTGTCTCTGTTATTTCCTCATCAGGGGTTGGCGTCCATTCTGCAATAAACTCTGCCATCGTCCTGCTCTGAATAGTTGATGTGCTCTCAAACTTCAAACCAAAGCTGGATAGCTCCAAAGCCCACTCCACTATTCTGCCAGTAGCCTTAGGGTTTCGGAGTATCCTTTGCAATGGAAAACGAGTGACAACCGTGACCTCATGGGCTTGGAAGTAGTGGTGCAGTTTCGTTGAGGCCATAATGAGACCAAAGATCAACTTTTGCATGCCAGAGTACCTCGATCTAGCCCCTTGTAACAAGGAGCTGACGAAGTACACTGGGCGCTGCACCACTTTCTTCCTTGCCGCGTCCTTGGGGTTGCTTTCGTCGCCGTGCTCATTGCTGCTCTGATCCTTTTTCGACTCTGCCGTTATCTGTCCACTTTCTGCCTCATCTACTTCTTGCTATGCTACCAAGGCCCCACTGACCACTTGGTTGGTTGCCGCCAAGTATAGCAACAACGGCTCTTGGGGTTTGGGTGCAACCAAGGTAGGTACAGATGATAGGTAGGCCTTCAATTCCTTTAGAGCTGCATCTGCTTCCGGGGTCCATTTCGTAGGCCCTGCCTTATTCCAAATTTTAAAGAATGGCAGGGCACGCTTGATAGACTTGGAAATGAATCTACTTAGTGCGGCAACACATCTCGTCAAGCGCCTCACATCCTTAACTGTCCTTGGTGCTTGGATCTGCTCAATGGCTTTGATCTTGTCGGGGTTAGCTTCGATCCCCCGATGGGACATGAAGAAACCAAGCAGCTTGCTGGAGGGGACACCAAACACACACTTCTCCGGATTAAGCTTCAAGTTGATCTTGCGCAGATTGGCAAATGTCTCCTCCAAATCCTGGATAAGAGTGGTCTTATCCGTGGTTTTGACCATGATGTCATCCAGATATGCTTCTATGTTTCTGTGTAACTGTGGCTCAAAACCAATCTGAACTGCCCTTGCAAAAGTGGACCCGACACTCTTTAGTCCGAATGGTATGCGGACAAAGCAGTACATACCACATGGAGTGATGAACTATGTATTCTCTTCATCTTCCTTGGACATAAAGATCTGGTGATATCCGGAATATGCGTCCAAAAAGGAGAGCAAATCACACCTTGAAGTGGAATCCACAATCTGGTCGATACGCGGCAAAGGAAATGGGTCCTTCGGGCAAGCCTTGTTGAGATCTGTGAAATCAATGCAAAGCCTCCATTTCCCATTTGCCTTCCAGACTACCACTGGATTTGCTAACCATGTAGGATGCAGTACTCCTCTAACTAAACCAGCTGCCTCCAGTTTCTTGATTTCCTCGGCAATGAACTGCTGCCTTTCCAAGGCTTGCTTTCGAACTTTCTGCTTGACAGGTTGGGCATGTGGGCAGACAACAAGGTGGTGCTCGATTACCTCCCTGGGAACACCGGGGATATCAGATGGTTGCCAGGCAAACACATCGATATTCACCCGCAGGAAGGCAATGAGCGCGCTTTCCTATTTGTCATCAAGGGTGGCGCTGATGGTGAAAGTACCGTCAACGCCAGCCAGCCCTGCCGGGACCTTCTTCACTTGGGGTGTAGCAACCTTGGATCTCTTGCTGTGGGAACACTCCGGCATGTCGTCAACGGGTGCCGTGTACTCGGAGGGGGCACGCTTCCCGGACTCCTTGCCGGAGGTCCTACAATCCCTCTTCTTTCCTTTCCTTTGCTTGGCGGGAGCTGTTGCTGCCACAGCCTCTACTGTGATTGCATCCCGGTACATCTTGTCCACGCAGATAATTGCATCCTTCTCATCTGATGGGATAGTGATGACTCCCAGTGGCCCATGCATCTTCAAAGTGTTATAAGCATAGTGGGATGCCGCCATGAACTTGGCCAGGGCCGGGCTTCCAAGAATCCCATTGTACGGCAGGGGGAGATCAACCACATCAAACACAATCTTCTCTGTTCGGCAGTTCAGTTCTCCCCCAAACGTTACCGGCAACATAATCTTCCCTTTAGGATGGCTCCTACCGGCGTTAACTCCTTGAAACATGCCAGTAACCTCTAGCTCTTCTTCTCCTATCTAAAGCTTACTGATAACTGCTGGGGAAATCAGATTCAACCCGGCCCCGCCATCCACTAACATCTTTGTGACTTTGAGGTTGCGAATTGTCGGGGATACCAACAATGGCAAACATCCTACCGCGATGGCGCAGCCAGGATGATCCTCCTCATCAAAGATGATTGGCGTGCAGGACCATTTGAGCAGTTTCCAGGCCTCTGGCGCTGGCTCCACAACATTGATCTCTCGTGCCCATCGCTTGAGCTAGCGGTGGGAGGCGTGCGAAGATGCAGCCCCATCAATGCATAGGGCGTCAGTGGCCTTCTGAATTTCCTACTCACTGGTTTCCTCTTCATTCCCTTCACCACTCACATCATCACAGACTTCCTTCTCTTGACCCCTGGCGGGTTTTCCTTGGTTCCGAAAGGATTTGCCGGGGTGATTTGCTTCACCGCCTCGGCCCTTTCCGCCAGCGGCATTCTAACCTTTTTCCTTGTCACGCTTATCATATTCCGCCCTCTGTTTCTTGACAAGCTGCTCAACCTGGTAACATTCTTGAAGGTCATGGCCCTTGGTCCGGTGGATCTTGCAGTATGGGCAATTGCCTTTCCCAGCTTTCTTGGCGGCAGCGGCTTCCCGGCAGGCCGTGCAAGCGGCAACTTCCTTGCCAGGGGCCTCAGCCTTGGCCTTCTTGCCGGTACTAGGTGTGCCCGAACCTTCTACAGTCATTACTGCCTTATCTCTTAGCTTCTTACTGCTTGTTGCCCTTTCTCTATCTGGTTGACTCATCTTCATCCTCTGAATCAACATTGATGCAATCCTCCTCTCCGAGCAATTTCCTTCCTTCCTCCATCCGAGCACACTTATCCAACAGTGTGTATAGCTCCTTCACAGTCTTGGGCAATCGCACATTCATCTTGGAAGGAATGCGATGGTTGTGCACATTGGACTGGAAGGCTGCTATAACGGCTGCCGGATGGATATTTGGAATATTCCTATGAACTTTACTGAATCTTTGTAAATACTTACTGTTGAGGATATAGCCATTAGAGTCACCCGCCCAGGAGGGGCCGGGTTAAGTCATAATGATCATCACGTGAAGCCCAGCACCAAGCTTGAGGACGACAAGTTAGTAATGGGCTTAAGACCCGGAGATGGCTTAAGGCCGTAGTGATAAACCGCCGTTATGGTGAAACTTGTAGTGTAAGGCAAGAATAGTTAAGAGTCCGAGCCGGACACTGTTATAAGCCGGCTGGGACTCTGAGAGCCGTGGGGCGTCAACCTCTCTATATAAAGGGACGACCCGGCGGCGGTTCAGGGCAAGAAACAACAGATCGATAGCCAGGCATAGCGATTAAGCTCCCTGGTCATCGAAACCCTAAGTAATACCATCTCAACTGGACGTAGGCTTTTACCTTCACCGTAAGGGGCCGAACCAGTATAATCCTCGTGTCCCTTGTCCCGTTTAACCCCTTTAAGCTTCCTAGCTGCGATGGCTCCACGACTAAGTCCTTGCACGAGGACATCTGCCATGACAATTCCACGACAGTTGGCGCCCACCGTGGGGCTGACGCACGGTGGATTTGAGTTCTTGAAGGGCAGCTTCAAAGGGCTCAAGGGATACGCTGTGGGCCGAATGACAAAGAGTCACCGCGGCAAGCTCTACATCGACGATGCAAACTAGGGCCCCGATGCCGGCTCAATCGAGTACGGGTACCGGGTCCCCTTCGACGGAATCCACGTCTTCATTGGCAAGATTGGTGAGCCGGGCCCTGAGCCGGACCTGCGCACCGATCTCATCGAGACGGCTCAGCGTGCACGACCCGCCCGGGCTCTGCCTGCCTTGAAGCATGCTTTCGTGGGATGCGTCCATGGAGGACTCTCTGAAGGATCTGGATCTGGTGACGAGAGGGCCGCCCGCTTTGACGGCGAGTCGTCCACGGATGAGACAAACTCGTTATATCAACTTCAAGATGGCAGGCTCAGGGTTGTTCCGATGGTGACAGTATTCCGGACCCCTTTGAGCCGCCGAGCCGGGTTGGAATCTTCATGGCCGGCGCACAACCTGTTCAAAACTTCACCACTGGGGCAGGAGGCCCTGTGCACTCGCCGGCTCAGGTGCTAATGGATCTTACAGACAAGATGACGGCCCTGTTAACCGCCACGGTCGCCCCAGCAGATCAAGCTCAGCATGATGCGGAGGTGGCACAGTTAAAGCTGGATCTAGCAAAAGCCAAGGAGGACCTGGCGGCGGAAGGGATCAGGATGGCTGCGGAGAGGGTGGCTCTCGACGCCCAGACTCAGCTGATTCAAGCGCAGTCTTTCCGGCTCACGATGGATGAGAACGCGTCCAATGAGGTCATGAGAAGGAGGCATCAAAAGGCCCAATCTCGACTCCCACCGGTTTACGATCCTTGAAACCTCTTCAACACGCCTGGTGCAGGGCCCAATAACCCGCCAGAGATCACGACGCCCGGGGCTGGAACGTCGATTCAGTCCCAAGTGATGGGGCCTCCCTGGGTGAACCCTGCCCCGCCTCAGTACGTGCCAATACCACCGGGTCATTATGCCAACCCGTTGGAAAACATGGTCACCGCGGCGGCGCGACTGGCGGCTCTCCCAATCGATGGCGACTCTCCAACGGCGGTTGAAACCCGCCGGGTCAGAGAGCTCCTTCAGACGGCTCTGGCGCAGCAAGAGGCATATTCTTATAGCCGGGACATGATTCATTCAACCCCTCGTCCAGGCCGGAGCCCGAGTTATAGCAGACACATGGTCTCAGCAACCGGCTCAAGCAATGTCCGACGCCATGACTTGCCTCCTGGCCACGGCCCGGTTCATAACGGAGCCTTTCATGCGGTAGACCAAGACAGAGCATGGCAAGAGGCGGAGCAGGCGCCTCAGTTGACGGCTTACCAGCCACCCCCGGCTTATCCAACGGCTTCTGTCGATGCGGGTATACCTACGAGGACTGGAGGTGTCCCTTGTCTGGTGCCGGCTCTCCGCAATGAACGTCTGCCCAAGGATTTCAAAGGGCATAGGAAGGTGCCTAATTACACGGCTGATTTACAACCCGGAGCATGGATCGAGAGTTACGAGATGGCCATGGAGTCGCTGGAGGTCAGTGAAGCGGCAATGGCCAAGTACTTCACCATGATGTTAGATGGGACTGCCCGCACTTGGTTGAAAGGACTGCCGCCTAACTCTATCGGGTCTTGGCTGAGCTAAAGGCCCGGTTCATCCAGAACTTCAAAGATACATGTAGGCAATCTATGTCCATTGTGGATTTGACTAACTATAAACAGCAAGAGGGCGAGTCTACAACCCATTGGGTCCGCCGGGTCAATGAGATAATACATTCATCTGATAAGATGGATGCCGGCTCTGTAGTCTTAATGTTGGAGCAGAATTGTCGTTTTATGCCCCTGAAGATGAAACTCGGGTGGCTCAAGCGTGATTGCAATGATATGGGTACGCTGATGGCGGCGCTCGTCAAGTACGCCGACTCTGGTAGTACCAAGGACCCCGCGTTGGATAATGAAAGGACAGGGAAGGGAAAGAAGAACGGCAATGGCAAGGGCCCTCGGCATAACCCGGCGAACCAAGGAGGTAACAAGCATAAGGCTGATGGCAGCATAGAGTTTGTGGCCAACGCCAGTTCACAGGGTAACAACCAACGACGTAAGGGGAGACCACCTCCCCGAGCCGGCGGGTCAGGCCCAACGCTTGAGCAGTTGTTGAATGAGCCTTGTCCAAGGCATGGCTCTAGGGAGAAGCCGGCCACTCATCTGTGGAAAGATTGCGCAATCATGAAGGCCTTTAAAAATTCCGATGCTTTTAATGGCAACAATGGCCCGGGCGGCGGCTCAGGCGCCGGCGGCTTTCATGGCCCGGGCGGCGGCTCAAATTCCAATTCTCAGAATGTTCAAGGGGGCTTTAATCAGCAGTCCGGCCAGGGTCATCATCAGCAGCAGGGGGGATACCAGACCAATCCAAAGCAGCTCAATGGTGGATAGTATCATGTGTTTACCACCAGTCTGTGCAAGCGAGATCAGAAGCTTCATAAAAGGGCTGTGAACGCTGTTGAGCCGGCGGTTCCACGCTATTTAAGATGGTCTGAGCAGCCTATTGTGTGGAGTAGGGAAGATCACCCTCCCCGGGTTGATAATCCGGGGCACCTGGCCCTGATGGTGGCTCCTCAGGTGGGGGGATATAAATTCACTAAAGTGCTCATGGACGGAGGCAGTAGCATCAACATCCTTTATTATGAGACCTTCCGTCGTATGGGGTTGATTGATAAGAACCTCAGCCAGTCTAATACTATTTTCCATGGTGTGGTGCCTGGTAAGTCGGCATATCCAGTTGGTAAGATCGAGCTGGAAGTGGCTTTTGGATATGAGTACAACTACAGGGCGGAAAAATTAACCTTTGAGGTGGTTAAGATAAGAAGTCCGTATCATGCTTTATTTGGGCGGCCGGCTTACGCCAAGTTCATGGCACGGCCGTGTTACGTGTACTTACAACTCAAGATGCCGGGTCACAATGGGACCATTACGGTTCATGGCAGCCGAAAGATAGCCTTGGAGTGTGAGGAAGGTGACGCGGCTTATGCAGAATCTGTTTGTGCAACAGAGGAGTTGAAGTTTTACAAGGACAATGTTGACCCGGCAGATATGACGTCTTTGAAAAAGCCAACCACGGAGCATGAGCCGGTAATGAAATTTAAATCCGCTGATGAGACTAAACTTGTTGACTTTGTTCCAGGCGACTCATCTCAGCAGTTCAGCATCAGTGCCAATCTGGACCCGAAATAGGAAGGCGCGCTCATCGAGTTCATCCGTGAGAACAGGGACATCTTTGCATGGAAACCTTCTGACATGCCAGGTGTACCTAGAGAACTCGCTGAGCACACTCTCAATATTGATCCGAAGTTTAAGCCGGTCAGGCAATTCCTCCGGCGGTTTAATGAGGAGAGGCGGAAAGCCATTGGTGAGGAGGTAGCCCGGCTCTTGGCAGCCGGGTTTATTGTTGAAGTTTTTCATCCAGAATGGTTAGCTAACCCGGTGCTTGTGCTCAAGAAGAACGGCACCTGGCGGATGTGTGTGGACTATACGGATTTAAACAAAGCCTGTCCGGCTGATCCTTTTGCTCTGCCCCGTATTGATCAAATTATTGATGCTACGGCGGGTTGTGAGCGTTTAAGTTTTTTGGATGCTTATTCTGGATACCATCAGATTAAAATGGCAGTTAAGGACCAGGAGAAGACGACGTTCATCACTCCCTTTGGAGCCTTCTGTTATGTGTCTATGCCTTTTGGTCTCAAGAGTGCACAGGCGACTTACCAGCGTTGCGTGCAGAATTGTCTTCATAACCAGACTGGGCGCAATGTTCATGCCTATCTGGATGATATCGTAGTTAAATCCAGGGAGAAGGAGACCTTGATAGATGATCTGAGAGAAACCTTTGATAATCTCCGGGTCTACAAGATGATGCTTAACCCGGCCAAGTGTGTTTTTGGCGTTCCTGCAGGCAAGCTCTTGGGTTTTCTGGTTTCTCACAGAGGCATTGAAGCTAACCCAGAAAAGATCAAGGCAATCACCTCTCTGGCTAAGCTGGCGTGCATAAACGACGTCCAGCGTCTGGCGGGTCGCATCGCTGCTCTGAGCCGGTTTATAAGCCGCTTGGGTGAAAAGGCCATGCCGTTGTACCAGATGATGAAGAAAACAGATGACTTTATCTGGAATGATGCAGCTGATGTTGCTTTTGAGGATTTGAAGAGACAACTGGCTGAGCCCCTAGTCCTTGCTGCTCCTGTTGACAATGAGCCCTTACTGCTATACGTAGCCGCTAACACACGAGCCGTCAGTGTGGCTATGGTGGTGGAGCGTAAGGAAACGGGTAAGGAGTATCCGGTTCAGCGGCCGGTTTACTACGTCAGTGAAGTACTCATTGAGTCCAAACAACGGTATCCATATTGGCAGAAGCTTGTTTATGGGGTATTCATGGCAAGCCGGAAGCTTAAGCATTATTTCCAGGGTCACCCTATCACTGTGGTTAGTTCTGCTCCCCTGGGCGATATCATCCAAAACAGAGAAGCCACAGGAAGAGTTGCTAAGTGGGCTATAGAACTTGGGCCTCACGGTATAAAGTACGTGCCACGCACTGCTATCAAGTCTCAAGCATTGGTGGATTTCATCAACGATTGGACAGAGCTGCAAGTGCCTTAAGAGAAACCGGACAATACCTACTAGACTATTCACTTCGACGGGTCTAGGCAATTGGAAGGCTCGGGGGCTGGAATTGTATTAACTTCCCCTCGAGGTGACAAGTTTTGCTATGTGCCGCGGTTGATGTTTCCCTGTACTAACAATGCGGCTGAGTACGAGGCCTTGCTTCATGGTCTTCGGATGGCTAAGGAGATGAGCTTGAGCCGGGTAAGGTGCTTTGGCGACTCGGATTTAGTGGCCCAACAAGTGTCAGGCAAGTGGGATTCCAAGGACCCTCTCATGGCGGCTTATCGCCGCGAAGTTGATGCCATTGCTGGACATTTTCAGGGTTACCAAGTAGAGCACATCGATCGCAGGAAGAACGAGGCGGCTGATGCATTAAGCCGGCTGGGCTCTCAGCGAAAGCGGGTGCCGCCTAATACTTTCTTGGACATTTTGCATAACCCTTCTGTTAAGTTGCCTACAGAGGAAGACTTGGCTGTTCCTGACCCGGAAGCGCAGTTGGTGGCGGCTCTCCACATTATCCCAGACTGGACAGTACCATACTTGGCTTACATGACCCGGGGAGAATTGCCTGAGGATGAAACTTTGGCCAGACAAATAACCCGGCGGTCTAAGTCAATCACAATTGTCAATGGCGAGCTGCATCGTCGCAGTGTCGCTGGGACTTTCCAGCATTGTGTTTCCCCTGAGGAAGGTCAAGAAATCTTACGTGAGATCCACGAGGGGGATTGTGGTCATCATGCCGGTTCAAAATCCCTTGTGGCCAAGGCTTTTCGTCATGGCTTTTATTGGCTGACGGCTCATGCTGATGCAGAGGACTTGGTCAGTAAATGTGACGGTTGTCAGAGGTTCTCGCGACGGGCTCATGTGCCGGCTTAAGAATTGAGGATGATTCCAATTACTTGGCCATTTGCGGTCTGGGGGCTTGATATGGTTGGGCCTTTTAAAAGATCCAAGGATAAGAAGACTCACCTCTTGGTGGGGGTCGACAAGTTCACAAAGTGGGTTGAAGCAAAGCCAGTTAGTAAGTGTGACGCAGCCACAGCGGTTCAGTTCATGAAAAGGGTGATATTTCGCTTTGGTTTTCCACACAGCATTATAACTGACAATGGTACCAATCTGTCTAAAGGCGCCATGGAAGAGTTTTGTCAACGAGATCATATTCGACTTGATGTTTCATCAGTGGCTCAACCTCAATCCAATGGTCAAGCTGAGAGAGCTAATCAGGAGATCTTGAAGGGCATCAAGCCCCGGCTTTTGGTCCCTTTGCAACGGACGCCGGGTTGTTGGGTGGAGGAGTTACCCTCCGTGTTATGGAGCATCAATACTACTCCTAACAGGTCTACGGGTTACACGCCTTTCTTCATGGTTTATGGAGCGGAGGCGGTCCTCCCTAGCGACATCCGTCATGACTCACCTCGAGTGGCGGCTTATGTTGAGGCGGATAATGAGCAGGCGCATCAAGATGCTCTTGACTTGTTGGACGAGCAGCGTGATGTGGCAGCAGCTCGCTCGGCGATTTACCAACAAGACCTGCGCCGCTATCACAGCCGCCGGGTTAAGTCCAGGGTCTTCCAGGAAGGTGATCTGGTGCTCCGGCTTATCCAAGATCAAATGGATGCGCACAAGTTATCCCCGCCTTGGGAAGGGCCCTTTGTGGTCAGCAAGAACTTGCACAACGGGTCATACTACCTTATCGATGTTCGGGAGCACAAAGATTCACGTAGTCGGAGGAAGAGACCCGTCGGCCATGGAACGTGGCTCAGCTTCGGCCTTATTACACTTGAGCCACCGGCTCTCATAATGTACATATTTCTATAGCCATGTATATATTATGATAAATAATAAAGCAGGACCTCTGTCCTTTTCTCCTCCAAAGGTAAATGTGTTATTTCCATTACAACATTACATGGTCACTTGGAGGTGGATCCGGCTTATGATCGTATTCGAATCTAGCCGTTAACAATATGATCACTTGGGGGCTTCCTGTTCAAACATAGGTCGTATTCGAACCAAAGAGAACATAGCTATCGATACCCACTTGATTGGCAAATTGCCGAGCTCATTGGGGAGTTTTTCTTGATCATATTTGAATCATAGCTCAACCCCCTTTGGGAACCGACGTGGATCGTATTCGAATCAGCGTCGTTAAACAACTCTTAAGGTCATTTGGGGGCTTCCTGTTCAAACATGGGTCATATTCGAACCTAAGAGAACATAGCTGTCGGTACCCTCTTGATCGGCAGCGCCAAAGCCACTGGGGGCTATATGATCGCATTCAAATCTTAGCTTAACCCCTTTGGGACGGTTCTCTGGTTGTATTCGAACCAGAAGCCCCTAAGTTTTGATCTTTTAGTTTGCAACAAGTTCTTTTGATGATATCAACAGTGTGCAAGGGCAGTTCTTATTCTGCCGGCTTAAATTTGATCAACAATGTTGATAGCACACAATAAGCATTATCGGTGCTGTTGAGCCGGAATTGAGTTCTCAACCTCATTATCTCGGTTACATAAACCGGAAGTGTACTGTAACACCCCAAAATTTTGACCTTGTTTTATTAATTAAAATTTTGCCAGGAAATTAAATTTTTATTTTCTGGATTTATCTTTTGATTTCAGAACCTCTCTTTTCTTTAATATTGTGGAGTTTTTACCTCAAGTGGAAACTTTCCAAAAATATTATTGGACTTGTACACTCTCTCAATAAAACAATTCTTCATCAGTGGATTTATTTGCATAATAGTTTTTCCTGAGCTTTATTCTTTTAAAATGATTTTTCCATAAATTTGGAGCATCTTGTGCACTGCAATCATTTGATAAATGCATTTAAAATTTTCACCAAAATTTGGGGATGTCATGTGATGTTTCCACATCACTTTTATGCAAAAATATCTTTTGGTCATTGGAGATTTTGAGCTCTACACGAAAATTTCAAATCTGGTCCAGTAGGTATTTTTGCACTACAACCTATTTAAAAATTTCTTTAAAAATTCTTCCAAGTGTTTGGAGATGTCAGTAGATGCATATACTTCAACTTTATGCATTAACCCACTGGTGTTCTTTGAAAAAATTGAGCAAATCATCCTCATCTTCATTCTGGTCCAGTTTGGCTTTTTCTACTGCAACCCTAATTTATTTTGCTCTAGTGCCCATGAGCTTTTTCCTGCTTGTAGTCCTCCCTACAAAACCCTTAAGTCCAGGAGAGTGGACCCATTGGAGTATTTTTAGTCCATGCAATAATAGCCTTTAGTTTCTGCCCAAAAATGGTTTTCTCAAAAACTTGCACTAACTAGTTTCTAGTTTTGCCAAACTAACCTTGCCACCACCACCTACATCTAAAGAGACACTGGTCTGGAGTTTTTGGCCACTCCAAGAGTTGCCTAGTTGCACTTAGCATTCTGTCGAACACCTTGAGTGCATGGACAGATTTGGCATGATTATTAGTTTGCATTATGAACTTGATCCCCTGACCTTAGAAGCTTGTCCACTGATCTCCTTGCAAACCCTAACCCAGGCCTGCTAATCCCCAGCCTCATCCTAACCCTCTAGCATGCCCTGGCATTTCGTCGAGCATGTAGCGTGCCTGCGCTGGGTGCGCCCAGAGCGCACGTTTTGCACGCGCGCGCACCGAGCCGCCGCGTCTCACTGCCGCCCTCCCCGCGCTCGTGCTGACCCTTCCTGCTCGCAGCCGACGTGCCCCGACCCCTCCCTCGCCGCAGAGCCGCCCCGGCCCCCTCATGGCGCCCTACAGCGCCGCCACCGCAAGCCGCCACCGCCACCCCGACAACCTCTGCCCTGGACGGCGCCGCCCGAGCCACACCAGCGCGCCAGCTGCCCCCTGGAGCAGCTCAAGCTTATCCTGAAGCATGTCCGCCACGCGCCCGTCGCCGCCACGCGCCCCCAACTACAGAATGGCGGTTCGCCGGTAATCCTATCCACGGCCGCCGCGGAACCGACCTCGAATGCCTATATAAGGGGACCCCGAGCTCGACCAAGCACTCAGGCAACCTCGTTCTATCCCCCTAGTGCCCCCAACACCCAGCAATCGACGTCGGGAAGCTTTCTTCCCGTCTCCGATCAGTTCGGTCGCCGCCACAATCCAGTGCAGCGCGACGCAACCAGGGCCTCCCCCACCCATCCAACGCCATCGTCCGACTCCCCTCGACTGTGCGGAGTCGCCCAGCCTCTAAGCTTCGATCGGGAGCCACCACAGCCCAAATCCCCAATCATACCCGAAGCCTCCGCCGCCGCGAAGCTCGCCGCCGACGATCCCCTCCGTCCCCGGGGCCCTTTCGACTACCGGAAGGACCGTCCTGGAGCGGAGGATCCTTCCCCACCCTCGGATGGCTCCTAGGAGCCGTCGTTCGCCGGCGTCGATCGCCGGAGCCCCCGCCTCGGCTCGGACAGAGGAGGAAGAAGGCGGGGGACTAGTCAAACCTGACCAGTGGGCCCGCTGGACCCACTGTCAGTGACCCAGCCCCGCCACCACGTGTTTAAGTGGACGCGTAAACCCCTGAAGTACGTCTCCTCTGCTTCGAAAACGTATTTTTCCCCCGAAACGTTTTCTTTTTCTGGTTTTTATTAAAAACAGAATTTGACTGAAACTTTGACTGGCTATAACCTTTTAAATATAACTCCAAATGAGTTGATTCTTTTTCCTACCTCCCTCAAATTTCATCTAGTTTATTTTAAGATTTATTTCAAAAATAATTAGGAAAACTTTTTGTACTACTTTTTAGTTGGTATTAATTTGAATATTTTCAAAAATAGGATTTGTTGGAGAGAGAAGAAAACTTTCAAAAGTTTTGGAATACACCCTGCCTCTCCACAACTTGAAGGCAAGCATTCTGAACCCTGGCATGATATTTTTGGGTGTTGTTTGATACGGTTACAACACCACCTTGACATGGAGCATTCGTTATTTTATGTGACGATATGATCATACGCGTGAGTGCATAATGAGATTCTTTGCTGTTAGAAATGGATATGCTGGTGATAGTAATCATCCTCGAAAGCTTTTCATGCATACCGGAAGGAAGCCGGGAAAGTCTCTGTCTTGGGTAGACACGAGCTTGTCCCTAGTTCCTCGTCGAGACGAGTATGTCCGATATGGCATGGTGAGGTATGATGAGTGGTGACTTTATCTGTGAATGGAAATATATTTGTTATGCTAATCATACAGGGAATACTTGGACTTCCTGAGTCGGCCGTAGATCGAGTCTTGTTCCAGTAACCCCCATACTTGTTTCGTACTACCATTTGTCCCTGCCGCAGGTAGGGTACGGTTCAGTAAGTTGTCAACCCCTTCCAAGCACACACCATACAGAGAGGCCATGGTGGAAGATACCGGCTGCATCCAGTAGGCATGCCACCTGGTCCGGGGGCATGGGTGTTTCCGGTTGGGACCGAGAGGGGGGCACCCCTTAGAGCGCGCGATATAAATTTGATCCCATGCTACGCGAGGTTGTAGCCTCCCCACTTAGAGTTTTGCTTAACAGGTGTCGTGGGTGATTCCAGACACCGGTAAGTTAGGCTGGTGTGTGCGGTCAGGTGTGTTTTCAATTAAAAGACCGTAGACGGAATTAGTCCCGATGGACTAAATAAATCCGTTACTCGTGGGTAAAGAGTACACCCTCTGCAGAGGTTAAATCTATTCGGATAGCCACGTCCATGGGTAAGGACTACAGTCTGAGATGGGTCTAATATCGGTTGTAGTGTTGGTCTTAGTGTCGGTCATAGTGTCGGTCTTCGGAGGAGAAACGGCTAAACCAGAACATTGATTATGACCTGTGACATATGAGGATTATGATTATTATTATTGTGGACTAACCATTTACATTATTTGAATTATTGAGTATCCCTGGTACGGTTCTACCTCCTGGATACTCACTGCGATTACTCTCTTATAAGCCCTTTATGTGGTGTCGCATAGACGCCCGACTGTGGCATGCTTGTTATTTCTATTATTTATAAGCCCATTATGTGGTGTCGCTCAGACGCCCGACTATGGCATACTTGTTATTTCTATTATTTATAAGCCCTTTATGTGGTGTCGCATAGACGCCCGACTGTGGCATGCTTGTTATTTCTTTTATTTATAAGCCCTTTATGCGGTGTCGCGCAGACGCCCGACTGAGGCATGATTTATTTTATTTTCCTTTCGAGGCGTCGCTTCAGACACTCGATCGGTGCATTCTATTTCTACTCCCGTATTGCATATTCATATTTTACATGAACAACCTGCATGCGTGCATCATGAATTTTTTTATTTCGCGACTGACGTTATGATCATAGAATATTTCGGAGCATGATTATCCATTGTTATATTATGCCCGTGTTCATAATGTTTGCGAGTACATTCAAACGTACTCACTGGCTTGTCCCTGGCTATTGTCTTGGCCAGATTTCTTGCGTGGAGAGGAGCGTTGCGACGACAGCCCCGGAACCCATGCAAAGGTGATAGCAGCCTCGCGAAGATAGGAGTTATCCTGGTCAGCTGTTCTTGTGGGAAATGGAGTCCCATAGACACAGATGAACAACAAACCGCTTCCGCCATCAACCACTAGAAACCAATTGTTGTACTCATAGGCCACAATGGTCTTGTACTACATATTTTGTACCTTGCTTGGAATTTCTGTAACAAGTTGGTGCCTCATCAGCTAACAGTAATCCTGGGGCTGGTAAGCACAAGGGCCATTTTCTGGGAAATTAATATCCTGAAAAACCGGTCCTGACATGTACTTGAATGCTGGCAGGTATGCTCTTATAGTTATCTCGAAGATATAATTGAGAGCCGGTCTTTTATGACCTTGATTCATATTCTGGGTTATATGTAAAACATGTGATTCTCCATGCGGTAAGCCGCCTAGAGACTTGTGATTTGTTTTCCTATGCAGGACAATTAAAGACAGCTCTTTAAGCTTAAGGAAAGTAATGATCAAACATAACCCGGAGGGATATAACAGAGCAGCTTCAACAGAGTTAAGCGCTGCACATGTGCACGATGGCACGACAAAATTAAGTGTTTGTCCTACTCTATTACAGGACTCCCCGAGTCCAAAAGTTGTGGCATTGTTTATAAGACATATCTATAAGCCGCCTAAGAAATCAAGGTGCTTGTTGAGTTGAAGCTCCCGGCTCATCCCTCTCCGCTCCTCCGGCTGTTTCCATGACCTGGAAGGTTGATGATTTCCAGTCAATGCCGCTCAAAGCTTCAAATTGAGCCTCATCATCAATTAACCTTGCCGGGACAACTTCTGGGATGAAGGTATGCTTACGAGTCGGAGGGATCAAGCTGACTGCTTCATAGCGTGGAGTTGGGATCCTCTGATTCTCCGCGTCATAGCCCGGCTGATACTTGGTAAGATCTGTGTCATTCCCAATTAAGGTAGCCACAGGGCGCACGCTCTTCACACAGGCGGCGAAGTCTTTCTGGTCAAAGGGGGTACCGTCTTCCTTCAGACTGGGGTATCCAAGACCAATGTTGGCCGGGTCTAGCTCTGGGAGAAACGCCTTGGCCCGGCTCAGAGCAGCTATAGCTCCGGCTCTTGCAGAAGCCCATCTCAGCTCTTGGAAGCGTTGAGGAAGAACGGCAAGCCGCCTGAGTACATCCGCCAGGTGAGTGGGAACTTCATTGGACAGAGCCACAACGGCTAAAGCACGTTGTGACCCGGTGTAAAGTTGCTCCACCAAGGTGTAAACCGCCTTCAGCTTGGTCAATATGCTCTGGTTGAGATTGGAGCTCCTGGGGCCTGCATTGCAAAGGCAGGTGAGCTGATGGTAACTGAGATATCTATGGGAAGTAAATTATGTGAAATAGTTGGAAATGTATGGAGTGCCTTACCAAAGATTGCGGAGACCATCTGAGAGACATGGCGTTTTAAGCCGGTCAGCTCGGCGGTTCTCTCAGTAAGAGCAGCCTCCGCCTGTTCGGCCCGGCTGAGCAAGGCAGCCTTTTCATCTGCCCAGGTTTTCTTTTCTGCTTCAAATTTTTTCTTCAGTTTCTCTTGTGCAGATATACTGAGTTCAAATTTGGAGTTGGCTTTGTGAGTTTCAATTTCCTTGGTCTTCAACCGGCTCTTCAGATCAGAGATTTCCGGCTCAAGTTTCTTACAGATGGCCTGTGCAAGTTCCGGGTTATAGTTAAAGTGAGTATAATGCCATAATAAGTCCCAAGCATTGTGCAAGCAAAAATACTTGGCCCTTGGGGACTAATGTATGCTGAAAGATTCTAGTCACAGTGCCGGTTCATGAAAGTAAGTCCCAAGCACTTCGCAAGTAAAGATACTTGGCACTTGGGGGCTAATGTATAAACTTGATCAGTTACTTGATTAACATAAGGTAAGGATGCTGTCTAACCGGGCCCTTGAGTGTTACCAGGTATGCCGGTATTAAAGTCTACAACATATTCTATCATAAGTAATAGACTTGGGGGCTAGCATGGCAAGGATAACTATGGAGTAAACAAGGAAGAGTTGTACCTCAGATTTAATCTGGATTTGCTTCACCATGTCAATCTCCAGGTCCCGGCTGTTGTGCACCTGATTAACATAGCCGGAGACGATATCTCCAATGCTCAAGTTAGCATAGTCGGTGATATCCAGCCTGGCCTTGCGGCGCTCCAGTAGCTCTTCCTTGGCAGAGCATCTAGCCAACACAGTGGGTCTTCCCGGCTCGACAAACTCTATCCGGGTGATTACAACGTCCGGGTCATCGGCCGGTTGAGCTGAGCTGGGGATCTCCAGGTTATCAGAATCCTCCATGACTTGTTCTTCAGTTGGAGCGGTGGTTTCAAGAGCTGAGGCAGATGGCGGCTCATGAGCAGAAGCCTCCGGTTCAGTCAAGACCGGTTCTTCGACCGGTTTACTTTTCTTTGCCCTCTTGCTGAGCTTTGCTTGAGCACTGAAAAGACAAAAAGTTAGTACAAAAGCACAAAAGCATGAGTAAGATAAGCACAACATAAGCTGATCATCATTACCCGGGTGTGGTCTTGAAAGCCAGCAAGTTGGATTGCATGGAGTCCCCGGAGGAAGGTGAAGTTTCCTGATAGTTTGAATCAGAAGAATTGAGCGGTTGACGAGTGACGCCCGCCAAAGGATGAAAAGGATATAAGTTGGAGATAACCTCGGTCCGGCGCTTCTTTGATGCTTCAGGTAAGCCGGAGGAGAGGTCTGCATCCTTGTTGGTCCGGGTGTGCCTCCGGCTCTCATGAATCTGTCGCTTCAAAAGAAATTGAGGATCTTGATAAGCTAAAGGATGTGAAAATCTTACTTTCCGGGCTACTCTTCGGACTTTCAGCCTTGGCAAGGGCTCCGAGTCGGAGGAAAGTATAGTTACCTCTTCAGTCACCGGGTTACTCGCTCCGGTGTCCTCCTGCTGATAATCAGTGTCGATAAGGTGGTTAAGAACAAACAAAAAAAAAGAGCATAAGAATCAAGGGCTACCTCTGACTCGGAGGTATCATCCAGCTGAAGCAGGTCTGAGGCGCTAGGCTTACTCCCCTTCTTGCGGGGAGCAGCTCTCCTGGCGGCTTTTTTGACCTTCCTGGCCTTTTTAGCAGCTTCATGGTCATATCTGACCTTCCAGAACTTATCATTAGCCTGTAAAGAACAGCAAAGGTTAGTAAGCTAAGTTAAAATTGTTAAAATGAAAGGAGAAGTACTTAGGTCAATGGTTTACCGCAGGAGCCGGGTTAGTCTTGCAGAAAGGGCTCAGGCCCACTCTCCCGCAATCTGCCAGGCTCTCGTTCAGAAGTGACTTGGTTGTCTCATCAATAACATCTTCAGGTAAGTCCTCTGGGCTGTGCCGTAGAGGATCATCTTTCCGGCCTGAGTACTCACACATCAAGCTGGGGCGGCGGCTTAAGGGAATCACCCGCCAGGCAACCCAGACCCGGACCAGATCTACACCATTTAAGCCGTTTCCCAGAAGAGCTTTGATTTTGTTTATGGTGGGCATAAGCGGTTGACACTCAGCTTGGGATAATTTGTCCGGCAGAGGGTGATTTGACTCCATACGCAGGGCACGAAAGCCGGGCAGAGGGTTCTCATCAGCCGGAGAAGTGTCCTGGCAGTAGAACCATGTCTGGTTCCAGTCCTTTGGGTGGCTTGGCGGCTCAGCATAAGGAAAGAGGCAATCTCTCCATCGTTGGATTGAAATTCCGCCAAGTTCCAAGCTAGGCCCGTTGGCACACTCGTTCTGGCGGTTCAGATAAAACAGCTCCCTAAAGAGCAGTAGGCTGGGTTCCTCGCCAAGATATACCTCACAGAACACTTGAAAGTTACAAATGTTTGACACGGAATTGGGTCCAATGTCTTGAGGTCGCAGATCGAAAAAGTTCAGAACATCTCTGAAGAATTTTGAGCCAGGAGGAGCAAAGCCCCGGCTCATCTGATCAGCAAATATAACAACCTCTCTGTCTCTTGGTTGAGGTTTTTCTTCGGACGGGTCAGGGGCACGATAGGACATGACCTCCTTCTTAGGCAGGTAACCCGTCTTCACAAAATCATCTAAGTTATCATCAGTAACGTTGGATCTCACCCAGTTGCACGTAATGGGTGCCTTAGGAGCCTTGGGCGGCATTGTGAAAGACAAAAGCCTATGACAAAAGAGAATGTCCGGTTCAAATATAAGCCGGAGGAAGATTCCAGTTCAGTATTCAAGATGGCGGCTTATGAAGGGGCCTAATGATATATGGCTAATTGTGCCAGGTTATCTAAGCCGCTGTGGATATCATAAGTAATTCAAGTTGTTTAAAACTCTATCATGAATGAGCCGGAAATTTCACAGCGCATGGCCGCTTTTAAGCCGGCGATATGAGTCGCCATGGCTCACAGAGGTAGTTTTTGTCTAAGTGTCGCACAAACAAGTTTCACAAATTGCAGGGATTATATTGGATCAAACGGTCGTTTAGAAAGGAAAAATTTCTAGACCTAAAAACTGGTACAGAGAAGTTCATATGTTCTAATGAGGTCTTTTTGCAAGCAAGAGGGATCTGCTAGTATTGGAAATGGGTGCGAAACCACTACCGCGGGAGTTCTACCCTGTTTTCCGGATCAAGAGGGGTCGCGGTGGAAGAACTGTGAAGAACTCGAGATGAACTATGAAGAACAGGGGAAGAACGACCGGACCCTAATGCGAATCTACTGTATGGAGGGGCGAGGACTTACTGGCGCTGATGAGATGCGGAGGTTGCCGCCGTTTCTCTGGACCAGCTCAGGGTGATGCAGCGGCCGAGGTTGAGGAAGACTAGGGGTGCGGCGGCGGCGGCGGAGCTCGAGCTCTGGGGCGTCAGAGGAGGAAGACAAGGGATCGAGAAGTGACGAAGGCCTATGGGCCGGGCCTATTTATAAGGAACGACTCATAAATGGGCGCGAGAAATGAGGAGGCTAGAGACATGATTATCTTGCCGCAGAAACGCCTCGATTCTTGGGATGGTTATTAAGATAAGATCCGTTGGGATATGACAGAATAAAAAAATGAGTTTAATGGAAGATGACGTCATGGCGGGTTACCAGGAATCCAGAAGATGACGTTATGGCGGGTTACAACCTTCGCACAAGCAGAAGCCGGACGATTTTTCTCTTAAAGGATTGAAGATTGACATGAACCGGTTCAAATCAATCTGGGGCCTAATGTTGAGGATATAGCCATTAGAGTCACCCGCCCAGGAGGGGCCGGGTTAAGTCATAATGATCATCACGTGAAGCCCAGTACCAAGCTTGAGGACGGCAAGTCAGTAATGGGCTTAAGACCCGGAGATGGCTTAAGGCCCGTAGTGATAAATCGCCGTTATGGTGAAACTTGTAGTGTAAGGCAAGAATAGTTAAGAGTCCGAGCCGGACACTGTTATAAGCCGGCCGGGACTCTGAGAGCCGCGGGGCGTCAACCTCTCTATATAAAGGGACGACCCGGCGGCAGTTCAGGGCAAGAAACAACAGATCGATAGCCAGGCATAGCGATTAAGCTCCCTGGTCATCGAAACCCTAAGTAATACCATCTCAACTGGACGTAGGCTTTTACCTTCACCGTAAGGGGCCGAACCAGTATAATCCTGGTGTCCCTTGTCCCGTTTAACCCCTTTAAGCTTCCTAGTTGCGATGGCTCCACGACTAAGTCCTTGCACGAGGACATCTGCCGTGACAATTCCAGGAAACTTACGGAGAGTTTCTCCTTCCTTCTGTTGGAGAAGTTGCAGGTCGCTGGGTCTGCCGGGCTCTTGGTGGCCACCGGTGAAGGCACCGATGAACTCGTGGCACAGGTCTGCCAATGACGAAATGGAGTTCTCCGGCAGGTGCATCAGCCAAGACCTCACATTGTACTTCAGGGCCAAAGGGAAGTAGTTAGCGAACACCTTCTCATCTCTTCCCCCGGCAGCTTGAACAACGATGGTGTAGATGCTCAGGAACTCTGCCGGGTTCAGCCTCCCGTCGTACTTTTCAGGTATCTCTGGCTTGAATGTGCGAACAGACGGCCAACGGACTTGCCGTAGCTCTTGTGTAAAGGCAGGGCAGCCGACCTCGAAAGGTAGGCACCCGCCTACACCAAGCACAGGCTCGTCGACATTGAGGCCGCCGCACCCGTCGGTCTCGCGGAGGTCATGGCGGGCCAGCTCGTCGTGAGCCCCCAACTTCGGTGAAACCGAGTAGGCTCTGGATGGTGGCACACCATTCAACCATCTACTTGGCCGCTGGCGGGAACTTCAGTAGCAACTAAGCTCGCGCCATAGCTTCCGTGGCTGTGCTCGGTATAGATGTCGATGACATCGACCGCACCGTCGCCTGGCTCCTGATGGTTCCAGCGGCAGCGACGGCGGTGGTGCCACATCCACGCAGCTGTGGGACGACCACCTGGGCAGCGGGGTCGCGCGGCGGTGGCGCTCGAGGGCCAGCGGCTCCGTCGAGCGCAGCGGTCTGGTCGGCTCATCCGGGAGGAGGCATATGGGCCGCGATCGCTCCCGCGGTGGGAGCGGCCGGAGGGCGATGGCTCACCCCAGACCGAGCACCGTTGCTGTGGCTGTGCTCGTCAGTGGGAGGAGAGGGTGCAGACGGAGTGATCCCCTCGCCCGCACCTTGTGGAGCATGACCGCCAAGGCGTTGTTGATGATGTTCTCCTCGGACATCTCCAGCCCTCGATCATGTCGACCGCGGGGGGAGTGGCGATGGCGCCACCTGCTCCAATCACGCCCCCAGCAGCGTTCACGCCCTCGCTTGACCCCGCATCCCCGAGGCACTGGAGGCCGCGGGCGGCGGATCCTTCGAAGTGGACGGATGGGCCGAAGGGCCGGACTTCTTCTTCTCGGGCGCCATGGTTGATGGCATCGTCGAAGATGAGGATGGCGATGAACACGACGCGCTGCGAACGCTTTCAGGTTCGCGCAGGCGAGGCCCCTACCTGGCGCGCCAAAGATGTTGCGGGATATCCACAACAACCTATGGGACCAGGAGGCCCCTTGCTGGTTTAGCAGGGGGACGTCGCGTTGCACAAAGAGCAGACCAGCGCACGGCAGCACGACAGAGATCACACAAGCAATTTACCCAGGTTCGGGCCGCCGTGAGGCGTAAGACCCTACTCCTGCTTTAGTGGATTAATGATGGAATGGGGATGGTGCTACGTAGTACACTTTCCCGGCAAGGGTCGCCGTAGGGCCGTAGTGACTATGTGCGTATGGTGGTGTGGGTTTATCAACTTTCCAACCCTTCCTACGGGCGCCATGGGCCTCCTTTTATAGATTAAGGGGTCACCACAATGGCAAAATAGTCATTATCCACTGATATGATAGCAAACAGTGCTATCATACCTAACTCTGCGAGCTGACATGGTGCATGAAATGCACCGCTTAGTGTCACATCACTGGTCGCCCAGCAAGGCTTGCCGGGCTATCTTGCTAGCTCCGCGCCTCTTCTCTTGTTTTCTTGACACGTCGCAGGACGGGTGTCATCTATGGGTTTCTTCTGTAGGAAATGGCTGCCATGTGGCGAATGGCTTCCACTTAATCATCTTGCGGCTTGACACCACACTGATTGACGACGTGGGTCGTGCTTGAGTGGTTGGTGGGGTGGTTCTGCCGCCGTGAGCCCTGGCAGACCTTGCCGGGGTGCCTTGGTTGCCAGCTTCTGGCGGTGGCCTCGCCCCTTGCCGGGCTCGCCTGCCCGGCAAGGGAGGCTCTTCTCTTGCCGATATCTTGCTCTTCTGGCTTGATCTTGGTCTCTCTGAACTGCATGTTGGTTCTCCAAATCTCTTGGTCCTTCAATCTTTGACTTGGGTTGGTGCCTCAATCTTGTTCCCGTGCCTGTGCACAGTCTGGGCAACAGACCCAAGGTTTGTTGCACCGATAGCAGGCGGTTACCGTCCACCCCAACAATAAGCCCACATCTCTGAACTGTGACATTTGAAGAGCTTCCGGAAGAATCATACGACGCTGAGTGCCCATAACTTATCCCGCGTGGTGGTTAGTGCAAAAAGGCCAGATGCTACTCAGATCATATATCCAAACCCGTTAGTGTGTTAGGAGCTCGCGGTAACGATCAGTGCTCCTGTCACCCTGTCTCGCGGACTTACGACAAGGGCCAGGCCCATCCCTCTCTAGGGCGGTCTCTGCCTGCCCGGTCGTGCCGCGTCATTAACTCTCGAGGGTACCCTTGGGGCCGACCTGACTTATCAAGAGACTGTCGGAACTCAAGTCCACCTCTATCAGAGCAGTACCACCTGTCCCTTCAGTCCCGTGGTAACAATTAACGGGGAACATTTAAATTAGTTGTGGGTCCAAACCATCAAAGTGAACTTAGAGGAATATCCCTCGGTAGGTTCACACATGAGGTAAAATGTCAAGGTGAACTTGGAGGAATCACCCTCGATGGCTCACACTTGAGGTGCTGCATGACAGAGTCATCATCGGGAGTGGTGAGTGAGGAATCACCCTCGGTTAACCACACTCGATGTGCTACACTACAGAGATATAATCAGAAGTGAGATACGAGGCATCACCCTCGACACTCGATAGTAGCTCTGCAGAGGCGTACAACTAAGGGGGGTGTTGGTGGTGTGTTCGATCTCTACACATCGGTCACATTGATTGAATCACCGGTAGTAAAGCATGGCAACACACACTGGTACGTGTCGGTGCTATACAAACAGTTTTTAACCCCTTTCTGCGACAACAGTTGGAACTGTCGCCAAGTGAGTGTGGGCGATAGGGGGGTCCTTCCCACATGACCCAGAAACCGTCGGGGATAGGCCCTCCTGGCACATAGGCTGGGGCAAAATGAGCTCGTGTGCGATCGGGCGAGGCATCGAAACCCAATCGTTTCCGTTTGTATGTACATCCCACACGGTGAGTCACAGAAAAGCATTTCCGTTCGTATGTATATCACACACAGTCAATCCAAGGAGTACGTTTCCGTTCTTATGTACATCCCACACAGTCAATCTAGGGAAAACGTTTTCGTTCGTATGTACATCCCACACAGTCAATCCAGGGAAAATGTTTCCGTTCGTATGTACATCCCTCACAGTTTTATGCATAGGCTCGTGTGTGATAGGAGTAACTATCACACACGCTCTGCCTTGGTTAAACGTTTGCTTTTATCAACTACATCACAGACGATTTGATGAGGAAAACTGTGTGGCATTGGGCTATCCATCACAAGCGCTTTCACTTCTAGAACCGTTTGCAAAGTTCCATGACCCATTTAGCAGGATTATTAGTTTACAATTAATAGTTCCAGTATTACGCAAATTCACATTTCATATCGAACAGCTGTTTGCAATTTCATATCAGGCACATAGAGATATCTTAACATCACAGTACGATAGCTGCCTGAAAATAGCACACTACAACATATAGCTAGTTCAACTTCATAAGAACAATATTAGAAAAATATATTCATTTCCCTAATCGAGATCATCCAGGCTCGTCTTATCCACCTCTGCTTTCAGTTCAGTAAGAACCTGTTTTGCACTGGCCAGCTGGGAAAGTGCCTCCTCCTTCGCCAACACCATCTTAGCATAGTCTGATTCAAAAAATCTGAGCTCAGTCTCCACCTTCCTTTTTTACCCAGCATCTTCAAATATTCTTCAGAGTTGACAACACTCTCTTTAAGCCTACCTCTGTTCTCTTCCTGATACATGCTCCAGAGCTTTCCTAGGCACATCTTCAAAGACTGTGGCCACTCTTGATCAACCCACTCCAAGTAAGAACACTTCCATTCATCCTATATATTTAAAACTATATCACTAAAAATTGTAGGGAAAATGGGTTTATAGCAACATAGAAAATCAAAACTGAAGAAACAGGTTAATTATGACATATCTTCTCAAAAGGATCAATGTGCAAATGAATTAATTGCTACTGAGACAACAACCAAATTTGGAAACATCAGAAGCTATAATTAACTACAACAACGCTACAAGTTCTTACACATGTACTATAAATAACAAATTAAACATTTTAAGAGGAAGGTAAATATAATTGCAACAGCATAGCGACACTGTTTGGATGACAGCAAATTGATACTAACAGGTGTGTACATGCACAAATTTAGTAAAATAGAACTAATAGCACTAATGCCGTCCACTATGTATGCCAAAACCGGTGTAAAGAAAACTATTGCTACATCTCGCTCCGGTGCCATGCACTGGCGAGCCGATGCAGCGGAAAAAATCAGGGACCCAAACTCCGGAGCACCTAGTTGCTCCGCCGCCCAGTTCCTTCGTGCCATAAAGATTTAGTATTTTACTACTTGGCTGCTCGGATGTGTGGACAAGTTGGCTGCAGAAACTGCTGAAGCGGTGCAAAATAATTTTCTAATGGCACCACTGATGAGATGGCAACATTTTTAGATACTAGGTACAAACTATGACACTGTCTTAGGATGCGTTTGGTTGAAGGTGTGGTACGAATGGGTTGGGACTGTGACAGTGTATGAATCACATCTAACAAATGATTTGTAACAACGAAAGAGGGTCTAACCTTCTCTGCACATGCCAGAAACTTCCTCCCACTGTCCACAGATTCAAACACAAGTAGCTTCACGCATGGAGATTGATGGTGACAACGAGTAGACAAATCTTTAGCCACCCCTTCCATTCGTTGCAACTGATGCTCCTAGGGAACTACAAGAGGAAGAAATGACTCAAATCGACCGTCGGGTAAAAACCCTTCATTCCAAGTCATAGCCCAAGAGAGAGAAGAGAGGCATACCCGGGTGGTGAAGGAGTCGTCGTCGGAGGAGGAACCGTTGGAGAGGTCTTTGAAGAAGACCGTGGCGACCCCGGCGGCAGGATGCGAGACGGCGAGAGCGAGGAAGCAAGCAAGTAAGCGGCTATAGCTTAGGAAGGAATTAAGGAAGGGGGACACAGGGGAAATGTGACTTGTGGTCGGGGAGAAAATGGGGTGGGGAAGGGGGGTAGATATTTCAGCGGTAGGCCAAAAATTTCGAAATGTGGAGGGAAACATTGCATGCGGTGCCGCCGGACACCAGTCACTTTGAACGATAGTGTGCATCACAAACGATTCTTCTGCTTTACGCGCATGAGATAAGTTTGATAAACAAATTTTGGTGGAAATTTCCCCGGGTACGTCATTGCATAATTTAACATCGCTTGCTAATTTGGGCACACAAAAGAGCGTACAGCACATAGACCACACTTACTGAATCGAGCAATTTCAGTAATTAAACAGAGCCAGTTGACCTAAACATTGCTCTAACAAAACACTAGCATTAAAAACAAAGCCTAAATACGCATAATTTTAACAAATCCGCCGCCGCGTAGCCTATGCTTCGCCGGTGTGAGATGAGACGTCGATGACTTGTCCTGGTGACATGCCGCCGTTGGTGGACTCCGCGTCCCCCTGCTGAAGTCGAATGCGTCCTTGTCCTCGGCGCCGCCCTCAAGGTTGTAGTACTCGTAGTAGTGGCTGCGCCAGAGCTCGCGTTGCTACTCCACCGCCGATTCCTCGACGGACAGACTTTTCTCTACCTCGACCTGGGCCACGCGCAACTCCTCCTCCCGGTGCTCCTCGATCTCCGCCGCCTCCTGCATCTCCAGCTCCCGCTCGGCGACCTCATGAGGAAGCAGGTGCTCCATGGCCACCGCCACCTTTTCGGACATGGTTTGCATGCTGGATTCCGAGGTGGCCTGGAATATCTTGGTGTGGATGGCCTCGACCCGGGCCAGGGCGACATCGGCGGCACGGACGGCAGCTCGAGCGCTCTCGGCGTTTGCAGCCGCCATCGCAGCAGCAGCTGCAGTCAGCTCGGCTGCTGGAGCTGCCCTGTCGGCTGCCACAGACGCCCTCTCGGCGGAAGCGGCCGTGCTCAATGCGGACGCGGCAGCACTCTCGGCGTAGGCGGCTGCACTCTCGGCGCAGGCGGCGGCGCTCGAGGTGGACGCGGCTATCGTACGGGCCTTCACCAAGCGTTTCCACGGTGTCATCTTTGCAAGAAGGGGGTGCGGGAATGGGGATCGGGATTTGTGGATTTGGGGGTTGCCAGCACTAGAGCAGACGAGCCGGCGAAGCTTAAGGAGGAAGACTTAAATAGACCCAGAAATTTTCATCGCAAACGATTCCTACAAAACAACTGTGTGTGATGTTATTGATATTTTTTATTAGCTGTGAAAGAAGAATTTGGAGTAAAGTGGCAACGGATGCTGTTTTAAATGTACGAGAAAATTTGTAGTACTAATACAACTGTCATGTCAAATTTTGGAAAATTGCAGGGGTCATTTGACCTTTTAAGACATTTAAGTGATTTTCTAGCCATTTAATGACCGTAATTGAAATTTGAACTACATGTACATGCAACAGCTAACCATAACGGTTTGAAAAGTCATATTTTGTGTACTTGTGTGTGATTTAATTCCATGTGCAGTAAATTGGATGGATTTTCAAAGATATTGGTCTAACGGCTATGACGTAATTAAGCATGGAGTGCCATGGCATTTGAATTCCAAAAAAATTAAAAAAAATCAGAAACACATGAAACATTGGTTGATTTAATGTCATGCCACCAAGATGACGTGGTAAAAAATTTGGCATGTTTGACAAAAGTTTGGACACACACCCCTCACAAACCGGAGCAACTCACTAGAAGGCTCGTGGTTCCGAGAGGGAACAATGCATGTTTGATGACGAACGGGAGATAGCTTCCTCTTAAGGCCTTCAATTTTTTTTCTATGTGTAACGTGCACTAATACAACTGTCATGTGAAAATTTGGAAAATTTCAGGGGTCATTTGACCTTTTGAAGACATTTAAGTGATTTCTAGCCATTTAATGACCGTAATTCAAATTAGAACTACATGTACATGCAACGGCTAACCATAATGGTTTGAAAAATCATATTTGTGTACTTGTGTGTGAGTTAATTCAATGTGCAGTAAATTAAAAGGAATTTTCAAACATATTGGTCTCACGGCATGGACACATGCATGGAGTGCCATGGCATTTTAATTCGAAAAAAAAAGATCAGAAAAACATGAAACCTTGCTTGATGTAATGTCATGCCACCAAGATGACGTGGTAAAAAATTGTCCTGTTTGACGAAAGTTTGGACACACACCCCTCTCATACCGGAGCAACTCAGTATAAAGCTCGTGGTTCCGAGAGGGAACAATGCATGTTTGACGACGAACGGGAGATAACTTCGTCTTACGGCCTTCAATTTTTTTCTACGTGTAACGTGCACTAATACAACTGTCATGTGAAAATTTGGAAAATTTCAGGGGTCATTTGACCTTTTGAAGACATTGAAGTGATTTTCTAGCCATTTAATGACCGTAATTCGAATTTGAACTACATCTACATGCAATGGCCAACCATAATGGTTTGAAAAATCATATTTGTGTACTTGTGTGCGAGTTAAAAAATCATCAGACGATGTAAATATCTTGTGTTCAAAAAAGAAAATGTAAAATCTGGCAAGACAACCGGCCCCCACATGATTGGCACTCTATTTCGCGCCTCGAGGTTTGGAAGGTGAGTGGCGGGCGTTATTAATCAGACACGGTTTTGCATTGGGAACCGTCAGCTATTATGTTCACACACGAATTTTTCTACGGGAATCGTGTGTAATTCAAACTACAGTACTCGTAAATTCCGGCGACCGGCATGTGTACTATTCCCGTCGATCTAGATCCCGCCCGCCAATAAGTACTACCTTGCTCACGTCGTCCCACCTGCATTCTCATCTACATCCTCCCCTTGCTCACCCTCTCCCCCTCTCTCTCTCACTCTCTCTCTCTCTAATATTTGCCATGGCGCCACTGGTCTGCCCACGCGCCGACGAGGAGTCGCCGCCCCCCGAGGACGCTCACTCGAAGAGCAGCGCCGAGGACCCCTACGCGGCACTGAACGAGGTTGCGCCGAACCCCCCAACTTTGGATTTGTTTTGGGGCCAGTACGATCTTTGTCCTTGGAAGTTGCTGCCGCCGGCTGAGAAAGCCAGGCAAGTGGCTTTCAAGAAGGAGATGGCGGAGGAGGATGCCAGGTACCAGGAGACCTGTGAAGCCTGTGATGCCGCCTGGAAAAAGGAGGCGGTGGAGCTTTGGGGGCGGGCGCGTCGTCGTGCGGAGCAGGTGTACGAAGACGGGTACTTCGCGAGGAAGGCCAAAGGTGCTAGGTGCCTCATCGCTGCGTGGAGGTGGGCCGATAAGCTCCAGTGTGCCACCGACGAGGAGCTCCGGTGGGCGCCCAACAAAATGGCAAGATCGTTCACGCTCGTCCGCCTGCAAGAGGCAGATCGGTGCATCAAGCGCTGCGAGGCAGAGGAGGCGGAGTACTGCCTCCGTGCTGGGAAGACACTGCGCACCAGGGAGCTGCTGGCGAGGCGCTTCCGGAATACTGGCCCTAAGAGGGATTATTAGTTTTAGTATTGTTCATTTTCAATTTTATGCATTGTACCAAGTAGTTAAGTATCATCATGTATATGTGATGATATTATATATATTCTGTGATGAACTAATGAACAATTAATATAATATAAATTATGAATTCCATTTTCTATCTGTTTTTGTATACTAATTTGAATCTAGTTGTTATCATCCACATATACAGAATGGAAAGTGTATAAACACACATTGAAACAGAACATATAAGAACGAAAAACAGAGTACACACATTGAAACAGAGCAATACCATGATTGTTGTGAATACATAGCTATCCACGTCGAAACGACTCAACAAAATAAAACGCATCCATGAGACCATGACCAGCAAACCTTGCCTATGGTAGCTCTTGGCTCTGTCTGAACTCGTGCAGGCGTTCGTCCAAGCAGTCGACACGCTCGCGGTACATCTGGAGCGCGATCTCGAGCTCCAAGTTGGCTATTTCATCGGAGATCACCACCTCAAGGATGCAATGGCCATGTTCCTCTACTGCGCCCAGGTGGACACCTGGGCCAAGGAGGCAGTCGAGCCTACCGACCAGCGCGTTGGCATCGAGCGGGCCGCGCATAAGGCGAACGGCGCGGCCGGCGTCCGGTGCAAGTATGGCGCGGCCGGCCTCTGGTGCAAGTACAGCACAGAGGGCCTGTGCCCACTCCTGGGGAGGAATGGGGGTACTAACTGGACATGTACCCGGCTGCGACGCCCTGTCGACAGCAGGCAAGCGCCGATGGATCCGCTCTTGCTGTGCGCCGCGCCGCGCCTCTTGCTCTGCGGCGCTCCAACGGTCTCGCCGTGCGGCAAGCCATAGCCTATCGGTGTGGACATGGCTAGCTTGCTCTGCGGCGCACCATCGATCATGTTGTGCGGTGAGCTGCAGCCTCTCGGTGGTGACATGCCTATCTTGATCCGCGACCCTGGCGATGAAGCGCATCACGACGTCGTCCATCACGTTGCCGGGGAGCGCCGCGGCCTCGACGGGCCATGGCGCCTTCTGGTTTTCCTCGTCGACGAGGTTGATGGCAGAGGCAGTGCTTTGGTGGGTTGGCATGCTTGGAAAAGGTGGATGTGCTATAGGCTCCGTTAGTTGCCTCCGTGCGTCGCGCGCCGCCTAGGTTTATGCGCAATATCGCTGGGTGGCGGGAAACAGGTGAGAAAATGGCGGGAAACGGTGGCGTGTTCATAACATACCATCAATTAATGGAAACTTAGCATATAAGGAACATCGAGCTAGCACAAGAAGTAGATGATGATGAGATGAACATGGACCACACTAGGGAACCCGTCGGTGATGAATTCATCAATCACAAACGGTTGTACACTAGCAAGCGTTTGCCCACAATACACACGGCTTATTCCATCACAAACAGGTCAGATGGATCAACTGTATGCCACGTATCGCACATTGTCAAAAAGTAATGCGGTAGACCTTCTTTAACATGTGTTAAAAAATAAAAATAATTAAAAAACAAGGACCTCGAGGTTAAATTAACTCATGGGATGGGTCATATCAGTCATTTAATTTGACAGATATGACCCATCCTATGAGTTAATTTAATATCAACACAACTTCCCATCCAGTCACCCATCTGATGGCTGCTCCAGCCTGAGCACACTTAAGTTGAGAGTTCTCATACATGAGCTACTGGTGGAACAGGGGGAGAAGAGGGGGGAGAAATAGTACGTATAAAGCACACAGATGCAGCACAATGCATGGCATGGTGATAACTATGCTAGGGGTGGCCTAATGTAGTGCTAGATGTCATAGACGGAGCGGGAAAATATCAGGGAATATTTTCCCGGCTTTAGGCATTTATCGGTCAGACGATCTGGAGGGAAAGGTTCGATGTTTGATGTGTTGGTGGCATGTGGCAGGTATGTGGATGGTGTATTCGGATTCATCTTATTTTTGTGATCATTTTTATATATAAATTATTTTCATCCGGGTTCCAGTTTATGTTAGATGATTTTTCAACGTTTAATTGAATTTATGCATTTAATTTAACTCGAAATTATATTAGATATATAAATGCTATGTGCACACAGAAAGTGTACACAACAGCATGTGCTAGAGGCTGACAGTGGGGCCAGGTGCTGAGTCAGTAGCCCAGTCAGCAGTTGGCCCATTCAATGTTGATTGGTCAACAGGGTCAAAGGGGCCCACATGTCACTGACTCGGGTGACAAATAGAGTAGTTAAATTAGTTTGACCCGAGGTGGGCTCCACATGTCAGTGACTCACTTAAGTTAATCCGAAAGATTATTAAGGTGGGGCCCGGTGTCAGCGAGTAATTAGGTGCATTAGCATGTTAATTAACCTATTAATGAGATGGGCCCATCAGTCAGTGGCACATCACTGGTTCAAACAGAGCGCGTGCGTCGACGACGAGCCAGACATAGCAGTAGTCCACCGGAGCTGTGCTCTGGCGACAAATCAAGCGACAGAGGGCAAGGATCGGAACAGGGCCGCGCCGCGCATCCAGTGAATCGAACAACAAGGGTTGGAATGGCCGGAGTCGACCACAACGACGATGTTGAGTAGCCACAGTGACACGGCCTCGCGGGCAATGGAGCTACCGGGCGTGGGGACGAATGAGGGGGAGTCGAGGCGGGCCAGAAGCTCACATCGATGCTCGAGGGTGGCTGGCCGACCACACGGCGTCCACGACACCTTTGTGAACAGAGGTGGGGACGACCCGTGGTGGGTTGGGCCGGCACTGTAGCCAGTGGGCTAGAGTGCACAATAATGTTTTCTATTTTCTTTTTATTCTTTTCCTTTTTCTGTTAATTAGTATAGCTCCTATTTTATATTTATCTGAGGTACTAAATGAATTTTGTTGATCATGAGATTTGGCACATAAATACTACGTAATACAATAATGCCACACACAGGTTTTCAGAACATTTGGAAAGGAATAGTTATTTTCTTATTTTGAAAAGGCCAGTTTAATGTTGTTGGTCCAATTGAAATATGTCTAAGGGCAAAATGGGAGGTCAAATGAGGTTGGTTTCTGCATGGTAAATACTTAGGGATTTTATGGGATATTACAAACATTTTTGTTTTACTGTTCGAAGAAATATTATTTTGACTTGCAATTTCAAATGAATTTGAATTGAGTTTCAATCAAGCGACAATTAAGCTTAGCAAGCATGGCGACATGGCATCATTAGGGTGAGATTACTGTAGCATGATTATTGGGGTGTTACAAATCTCCTCCACTAAAATAAATCTCGTCCTGAGATTTAATAGGTAGAGTTGCGGGTGAAAGTTTTTGTTGCGAAATTCTAACAAGTTTTCTCGGTCTTGGTAGCCCTTCCCGAAGAGGTCGGTCCATGTCATTGATGTCTTCATTTACTCTGCATCAGCGCCTCATGACAAAGTTGTCATTCTTCCTTCAAGATCTTCATCGTACTTATGGATAGGATAAGGGGGGGATCTATAAGGACGGATTTAACAAGGTCGAGAGTAGGACAGTTAACGCAGGGGATGAGACATAAACACCTATTGAGTTGAACAGATGAAAGAAATTGAGCATAAGATACATTTATAAGAAGGCACCAGAAGTTTCAAGCAGGTAGGCAATCATTCAATGCCCAACCCAGAGTGTGAATGGGGTTTAGAGCAACGGGAATAAGTAATGTGTATGATATCCGAATAGAACAAGTGAGGGAAGGTGGCTCGTGAAATACATACAAAGCCAAATGCAATGGTAATTTTGCATACAGGGATCACATAGTCATTTACATGAAACTTGTAATTAATGAGAGAGCTTCCGTAAGGAATTCAAAGAGTGGTAGGCTCGAGCTAGAATGATAATCGATCAGATGGGCAACTGGAATATACAGTTGCCAGTGCTACAAAAAGGCAAAGCATACTGCACCAGTATGAATTTAAGGACTCGAGCATTTTCTAAATCATTAGGATGATTAAAATCTAAGGGATCAACATACGTACCACCATGATGAAAAAGAAGGGTGGTGGCATCTTTTGTTATCACAATACAAGGTTTGTGAGAGAATAGTTTGTCAGCTATGTTGGCAACAACGTCAGTGCCAAGGGTGGGGGACGAAGAGAACCATTTTCCTGCTCGCAAGGTGAGGCGGACCAGTAGGAAAAGTTCTCGTCCACCGGTGGTTACCGGAATGTAATCAACAATAGTGAGCGTTAAACAGACCAATGGAAAGGAAAACGTGTTTATTCACAAACTTTAGGAGTATATCCTTCCCAAGAATGAGCAGATCATGATATACATGAAATGACATCAAGTGCATAACCCTTTAAATAAAATGGGCAAGGAGAATAATGATGTTTACCCATACAATAGTGCTTGGATAATTGATCAAGAAACATTTAGCATTGTGCTTCTAATGTTCTTGTTGATTTTTGAGTACCACAGGCATGCTTCGGGGTAGCAATGAAATGGTGTTAAAGTAAAGATTGGGTTTGAAGATCACAAGAGATACAAAGGAACAATTCCAAGAATAGCAGGAACCTAAGGTATAACCAAAACATGACCAAGTCTATGTTGGCAGGAAGTCAAGGGTGTTGTCGATGATATCACAAATCATCGAGGGGCAAGGATGGTATTTCTCACCATGCATTCAATTGACATCTCAAACGAAGTCAAAATGCTGACGATGATCACGACACATTTTGTGGAGAGTTTTCATGAAGATGTAATCGACCAGTAAGATCATCAAGCAGATGGAATGGTGAAGATAAGGGTTAACGGAACCATGAATAAGACACAAGCTTGGATTCGGTCATGTTGTGTAAGCAGAACGATACGATATGAAAGTTTGACACGGGCTTGGCTCATTGTCATAAAGGCGCGCTGGGAAGAATGACTGGGAAGCATAGTTAAAATTAGAATGACAATGATGTAGCCGATCAGGCTAGGAATGACATGATGGAGTATTAAACTTCCCAGCAACAAAGTACTAGGAGTACTAAATCATAGTGTGAATTCAAGGCACTTGTCAGAGTTCTCGAGTGACGGACAATGCAAACCTGCAGAGTGACTAAAACGGTGAGAAGTAATACTTGATAAATAACTCAAAAGAAGTAATGCATTTCCGTTATATTCTCGAGATACTAGAGGGTAATACTCGAAGGTAGTTCATAATAGAAGCTGAAATGGGTCATTGACCTGCGGCAGCAGATAACTTAACCTTGTCGAAAAATAGACGAGGCACTGGAATGGAGTTATCAATATGAGGTCGGTAGGGTCAAAACCATAACTGCATGGAATCAAGTTAAGGATACTGAAAGAATTATACAAATGGATAATTATTTTGCGAGAAGCTTCCGTGATGGTCTATATCATTTCCTTGGGCATGAACACAAAGTTCAAGGTCGATTCCCACTTCTTCAACACATAACCTTTCATTTGCTTCTCGCTTTTGATGAAGTTGTAGTGTTGAAATGTTATCTGGCGAAACACCAGAATAGTATGACTCATGAAAACTTTCTGGTCCACACAGATGGCAAAAACATAGATACAACCCATTGGGGCATTTTAGGAATCTATACGATAGACTTATAGAAGCACCGGATACAAGTTCGAGAGCAGAGCATGGTTGACAAAGCAGAAGATACAATTTACCAAAGGCATTATGTATCCGAGGAAAGACTCACAAGGTTATTGAATATGAAGGACACTGTTGGATATAATCCAACAAAGTATTTGGCGGTCCACAAAGGATCTGATGTGAGCATCGGTACTCAATCAGAGGAAGAAAGAATGCAAAGGCATCAGATTATAGAAACATCTGAATAATTTGATGCTTAATACAAAGAAATTATGATTTCCAGATCGGTGTATCAGAATCAGATGCTTTGATCAAATATGAGTAAGTTGAATAGACTTAGAGGCACAATCTGTCAAGGTTTGATTGGCTAAAAACTAGCTCATATCCGAAATGATGTCTGAGCCGGAAAGATAATTTCTAAGGGTCAACTAATGATTGCATGCATTCGCACACATTGAATCATTAGGCTCAAAATGGCAATGACAAGGGATGTCAACGGAGACTACTAGACATATGGAATTAACCATAATGCAAGTAGGCAAGAATTTCAAGAGCAATAGGCTGTAGTGGATTTTTGGAAGATCGAATAGCATTATGAAGTATCTTGTGAAACACGTGAACAAATGGGGATGAATGAATCCCCGATAAGTGTGAGGAATTATTCATAGATGTATTCATGCCAAAATGGAGCTGCAAGGCAGCATGCACAATGGATTCTCGGAATATAGGAAAAATGTTACGGGGTATCTTGTAATAACAAGAGCAACTGGGGATCAATGTATGACCGACAGGTGTATGTAGCTATCCATGGGGATTTGATCGGTGGTAGGGAATTGCAAAGGCGGTGGGCACAGTCTCTGGAAAGAGTGTGTTTGAAATCTTCTGGTGAATCAAGCGATCATCTAGAACGAGGGGCTCTTCGGGAGGAAGTAGTTACGAGAACCTAGAGTTAGAGTTAGTAAAAACCTTTAACCCGAAAGGAAGAGAGGTCAGAATCCCAGAGTAAAGGAGAGCAATAAAATACCCTAATCCTATCCATTTGCGATGTGGACCCGTAAGCCAAACAACAATGTTAGTAAAATAGTTTTTCAAAGACTAGACTGAACTTCGACCAAGGAGATGGAAAGGGGCTTCCTACATCCAGTCGGCTCTGATACCAACTTGTGACGCCCCTGACTCAATCGTGCACTAATCATACACGCAAATGTGCACGATCAAGATCAAAGACTCACGGGAAGATATCATAGCACAACTATAAGAAACAAATTCAAACACAAAGCTTTACATTACAAGCCAGGGCCATGAAGGCTCGAATACATAAGTCAGTGAAAGCAATAATGTGTGAGTATAGACATAATTAAACAAGTTTGCCTTAAGAAGGCTAGAAAAACAATGACAACTAGATCAAAAAGACGCATGACTCCTTCCAGGGGCCTCCTAACTACTCCTGGTCGTCAGTGGTCTCCATGTTGTAGTAGGCTCCGTCGGTGTAGTAGTAGTCAACGGCAGGATCAGTTGGCTCCTTGTCGGATTCAGGGCTCCACAGACCCAAGAAAGGTTCAAACTCTGGGGCATGTGCGAAGAACTCAACCTCTTTAGCCAACCAACCCGTCACCCCATGGCCTAGCTCGATGAACACGAAACGAGATGGACACGACTGTTTAACCAGGTTCAGGCCACCTTGCGGTGTAAGACCCTACTATTGCTTTTTGGTGGATTAGCCTCGCGGGGGGCTGAGGATGAACAAGTACAAGGGATGAACAACCTCGCGAGGTTTGCTCAGGTGAGTTGTGGGGTTCGGGCGATCTGGATGCAGATCGAATCCCCTTCTATGGTGGTGGCTAACCTATACTTATAGTGGCCTCGGTCCTCTTTCCCCAAAATGTAGGCGGGAAGGGATCCCACAGTGGCCAATTTGAAAGGGGACAAGTAGTACATCTTGTCCTGACAAAAGGTGGTCTTCTCCTGCAAAGCTTCTAGTCACGACGTCGCGGTGGGCTCGGCGATGACATCCGTCCTGCCGTCCTGGCGGTCTTGGTCTCGTTGCGCTGGAGTGGAAACCTTTGCCTGATTCCTCGAGAACCCACACCTGCGCTTGCCTCCTTAGCACCAAAGAGGAAACTGTCTTCTCTGCGCCCGCTGGCGCCCGCCTGGCCTTGGTCGTCATGGCTTGCGTCACCACAACCTCATGAGGTTGGGCACTTGCATAGGAATCTCCGCTCCTCAGGAGCAGCCTAGGGAGTTCATCCCCTCAAGAGGTCTTGGCGTTGTTTCCCTTGCGAGGGTCTTGTCTTGGCGATTTTGTAGATGGGCCGTACCATGCCATCGATGGGGCCACGCCATGGGCCGCAGGCAGGCAAGTCTGGGTATCCTGGTCCCCAGAACGCCGACAGTAGCCCCTGGGCCCAAGGTGCGCTCGGACTTGGCTTCGAGGCGAAGCCAAAGGGCAAGGGCGAAGCACCGCGGGCCCCAATTGCCTGCGGGCCAGGCTGACACGTGGCACCTGATGGGAGGTGGGTGTCTCCATTTCCCCACGCCGCCTCGACAATCGCCCGACTTGACAATTGCTTGGTGTACGCAGCCCAGCCATCATTGCCTTGCTGTGCACCTACCCTCTGCTCCTCCTCCTCCTTGCGGTCTTGCGTCTTCTTCGCCAAACTGTGCGCCAGCTCCGATCCACCCCGCCGCCATGGCTCCCAGGAAGAAGAAGGGGACTACCCATGTGGTCGCGGAGCCCTCGCCGTGGCCGGAACCAGTGCTGGACCGGTCCACGTTGATCAACCAGGAGGGGATGGACAAGGTCCGGCAAGCCCTAGTCGCTGATTCCGGTGAGTGGGCCATAGATGATATGGAGGCCACCGAAATCCCTCTTCATATCCACGCTCTCTTTGCCGACCTGCTGCCTCTGTTCTCCGATTTATTCAACGCCGTGCTCTCGCATTACCAGATCCACGCGCCGCATCTAGATCCTGAATCCATCATTCTCCTCTCTCTTTCACCTTCTTGTGCGAGGCCTTCGTGGGCATTGCCCTGTCCGTGGCCTTGCTCTGCCATTTCTTCTCGCTCCACTTGGTCGATAGCGGGCAACGCTCTGGGTGCGTGTTGCTTCAGGTAGTGGCGGTGACCGCGGGCTCTGGCATCGACTTCACGCTCCGCCCGGACACAAGGGGTTCCTAAAGCAGTGGGTGTATGTGGACGCCATCGTGCGCAGCCCCCTGCTCCTCATCCCATCGGCACCGAAGCAGGGAGCTCGCCGACCCGCTGCTCGCACGTGTCTTGTACAGGATGGCCCAGTTGAAGGAGGCAGGGTGACAACGGCGATGGTGGTGAGGAAGTTCATCCGGCGACGCATCGCCCCGCTTCAGCACCATTCTCGTCTGATGTGGGCTTTTACCGGCCCCGCAGACGACATGAGGCTCCAGCGGCCCCGCTTCCTTCCGGCACCCTGTGTGAAGTGGTCCGCCACCTGACCGGCGAAGAACCCACTGGGCTCCCCCCGGGTGGATTCCCTCTCTATGACCACCCGTAGGGGGGTGCCTTCGCCGTGATGATGCTGCGCTTTAACGAGTGGGGGCTGATCCCCGAGGGCCACGAGGGGCCTCACGACAACCCCCTCTTGGTGACTCCCATGCACAGAGGCCCCGAGGTGTGTGCTCATGAGTTGGTCGTGAGGGAGCGGGCACCGCTCGTCGCTCCTGAGGTGGCCGCGGAAGAGCGGGCGCCACCACGTGCTCCTGAGGTAGCCACTGAAGAGCGGGCGCCACCATGTGCTCCTGAGGTGGCCACTGAAGAGCGGGTGCCTGCGGCGGCTGCCGCCACCTTCACTGCGGAAGGCCAGACGCCGACCCCCAGCGAGTCCCCTCTGGGTCTCGGGGCATCCCGCAAGAGGAAGGGGTTCGGTAGCCACTGGAGCCCTGTCCGGAGGGTCTTGAAAAAGAGGAAGTGGATAGCCGTGGATGAGTAAGTACCCTGCCTTCCTTGACTCTCGCATATCGTGTCGTCTTCCGACTTTTGCCTCTCAAGATCTCTTCCGTTGCGGTGCCGAGTGCGTCCCGAGCACGACCTTTGGAGGCCCCAGGCCCGGTCGCGACCCTGGGCCTCATGAGTCGGGCGGCTGCACGCGAAGTGGCGTCTGTTCATGAGCAGAGGCCTCCCCTGGGGGGCCACATGCCTGTACTTCCGGCGTCCCTCTTCCAGAGCGACGTCAGGGGCACATAGGCTGTGCTGAGGGCCCCCCACTGGTTCTTGCTGGCGGCTGGGCGATCCGTGCGACGGCTCCATCTTCAAGCAGCGGGGCAGGCCCGCGCCGTGCCTCTCCACAAACCGGGGAAGTGGCCGAAGGAGCTCCAGTCCCCAATCTCCCGCCGGAGACGGGGGAGTCATCGCGCGCCTCTCCAGCCGACCAGGGAGCGGAGGAAGGGCCTGGCGGAGCGTTGGAGCTCACATGCGGGCGCAATGCCGTCCGTCATGACCTTCTCCGGGAAGCGACAAGCACGTTGGGCCGTCTTGGGGCAGAGCTTGCCGACTTAACACGCGTCTCGAGGCAGAGGGCCTTCGTCTGGCTGGCGTGCGAACGACGCCAACTGAAAGTTGCCATCAACCTTGGCCACTAGCAGCACGAGCGCTCCCGTGCAGAGGCAGAGGAGTCCCTTGCGGCATCACGGGAGACTTGCGACCGCACCCTGGAGGAGGCCCGAGCTGCGGATCATCGTCGTGAGGCGGCCGAGGAGCGCGAGAGGGAGCTTCAGGCTTCAAACGCTGCCCTTGAGCGGCAGGTTCGGGCGTGCAAGGCCGCCCTCGCGACGCTGCCAAGCGGGGCCCTCATGAACGAGACGGAACTCCGGGCACACGAGGACGCGCTGGCGCTCGAGGCGTTGCAGCTCAGCTTGGAGCGCGAATGGCTGGAGGTGATGGAGCACCAGGTGGCCATCACGGAGGATGCCCTTGCTGCCCGGGAGGCGATGGCCCGTAAGGAGGCCAACGAGAGGGTGGCCGGAATCTGCAAAGCTCTCACCGACGAGTAGCACCGGAAGCTGGGGCGCCAAGAGGCTCGCTTCCGCGCGCGGCGTGGTGAGCTGAGGGGCGAGGCCAATAGCTTCAAGAGGAAGCTAGCCGCGGCGGAACGTCGCGAGTGAGTGGCGGTGGAAGCCCATGCCACGACTGCCGCCGAGCTATCCTTCCTTCATACGCAGGTGGAGGGCGTTACTTCTCTTGTGGCGCAGGCCTCGGACGAGGCAGAGCGAGCCCGAGGACTGCAACACACACACTCCAAGATGTTTGAGGATCATGAGCATAGGGCCAACCGGGCCCTGAGCAACCTCTGTGACGAGAGCGTCGCCAGCCCCCTCGTCGCCAATGATGCTCGCTATCTTGCCTTCTTCACCAGGATTGTGGAGTTCCTCAAAGGTGGGGCTGCGAGGGCGCGTCAACTCGTCGAGGAGAAGAGTCACGACCTTCTCGCGCGCGCCGTCTCGCGCATCTTCAGCCATCTCCCCTGCTCCGATCCTGACTTCAACTTCGGAGCCATGAAAGCTCCAGTACCTGAGGTGATCGAAGGCACCTTGGCGGACTGGGTGGACGACCATGTAGAGGACTTGATGGCGGAGCTCGCCCCTGCCAACGGCGACGGCCCGCCTGCGATTGAGGGGGGTGAGGCTGGCGACACCGACGGTGCTCATGACGATGCTGACGACGCGTCTCCCTAGGCCATTCTTCCCCTGTTTCTCTGGTGAGAACTTGGTTGTAACCCCGTGGGGCCATGAAAGCATTTTTGGAGAGGATTTCCCTATGATGTATGTAAAAATGATATGCCCTTTGAATAATTTTTCAAGATGTGCCGCCGTGAGCTGGGAGGCTCTCGACTGGAGTAGTGGGTATGACTTAGCTTTTGGTGCTTGCAACCTTGGGCAGGTTCTTGAATTGCAGAGACGCGCTTCTCCTGAGGTGGGCCCCCTGAGGCCCCAGCCCGCGAAGCCCCAGGAGGGGCTTGCAAGAGCTTGGGGTCTCCCGATGCGCCCCTGTCAGGCGTCGAGCTTTGTGGGAGCGGGAGAGGCGCCCGGTGCTGGGCGCTCCCAAGGCTAAGCGCCGAATCTCTTAAGGCCAAGAGCCGGGTGCCGGGTGTGGTACGTGCCTGCTAGCTCGCTTGAGAGCGTCGCGCGAGGAGCCAAGCGCCAGAGCTTTGGCGAGGTGTGCCCACGGGCGGACCCGTGGCAGTTGCGTCCTCCGCCCTGAGGGGGGCCTGAGGTCGCCTGGGCTAGCCCAGATGCGCACATCGTACCCATCCCCCGCTCGTGAGGCGCTCGGGAGGGGGCAGCAGGCAACAGCCGTGCCTCCCGAAACACAAATGGGAGAAAAAGGAAACATCGCGAATCGGAAAAAGAATTCCCCCTTTTTTGGTAAACACAAAAATCTTCGAACTTCATTAAAAACAGCGAACCGGATTACAGAAGAGGGCAAAAAGACCGCCGCGTCCGGTGTCTATTCTAGTCTTCTCACTAGCGCGGAGCTCAGTGCTTCCACTGGGCATGGGCATAGTCATTGGAGGACAGTGTCTTCTACGAGCGCGGAGCATGGAGCTTCCACTTGGACGTGGGCGGGAGCCCCCATGAGGCTCAGGGTCAGCACTCAGGAGACTCCGGGGCATGTACAACCCCACTCATCATTACGTGAGAGTGTCACGAGCGGAGACTTGAGGGGACTCCTTGCTCCCTAGGCGGGGACCCCACCCCGCGCGCACCCCGGCCACCGTTGGGGCGTCCGAAAACCAGGACAGGACCAAGGGGACACACATGCGGTAGTAGGGTGGCCGCGGGTCCTTGGCCAGGGGAGGGCTCGCCGGCGCCTTCCCCGGGGAAGGCCCCGCTGCCAGATGGCACGTGCCACCGCGGTGGTGGCGCCATGCGGCTCTTGGCGCACGGGGGGGGGGGGGGGCCTGGCACCGGGCCCCGTCGCCGCGTGCGGGGCGTGTCCTCGCGCGGCCCCTAGGTGCGCCCTGCCTGCCCGAGGCGAGGCCTGCGCCCGGGGGCGTACCGTCGTGGCACGATCTACCTGCGATCCAAGGTTAGCACAACATGTTCCAACGATATGGGTTGTAACTGGTGACCGTGGTCGTCGAAGGTGCCGGCGAGGTGTCGGGTTGGCTCGCCAGGGGCCTCGGTCCCATGCGGCCTTGACAATCTCGACGTCCAGGCCGACGAGGGGAACGTGCGTGAGCTTCTCCTTTGCTCGTAGAACGAGCCCATCGATGGTGGCATGGGCGCACTAGGGTCGTCGTCCTGAGGCCACCCCCAGTCCCTCCGTTCTGCTGCCCACCATCCTTGGTGCCAGGTCATGCCGTCCAGGGGGTGATCCTTCGACGCGGCTCCATGAGGGGTCGCCTACCCCGGCCGTACTCTGGGAAAACGCATCTTTGGTTGGGCAGGCGGCATCGTGTGCCGGACCACTGCTGCGAGACCCTCCAGACCCCCTTCGGAAAGGCGAGCAGACGCAGCGGGGGCAAGCATGAACCCCCAGCGGTGTCCGCGACATAGGCAGGATGGAGAAAGGTGCCGCGCCCTTGCAGGCGGCGTCGAGCAGCTCGACGACCCGTCTAAGCAAGGCGTCGTGGCCGCCTTCTGCCAACCTGCATTGCAGCAACTCGCGCGCCATGAGGACTGCGGCTCGCGTGTTCGCCTGCTCCAGGCGAGTGCGGAGGGTCGATGCCACGGTGTAACCAGAAGACTGCGCGGTGGCACGATTGTGGCACCGCACGGGAGAGGGCGGGGTGGGCTATGCCGCCGATGGTTGGTGACACCGGTGGCCATGCTGGCCGCGGGGAGCAGGGAGTGATGAGCTCCGCGGCTGGAGGGCGACGCCTGGGCGGGGCGAGCGGCCCAATGCTCAGCGCAAGCTCGGGGAACCTCCGTCATGGGAGCGACGGACCGGAAGCGGGGCAAAGATGAAAGGAGGGCTCCGACACGCCCCTACCTGGCGCGCCAAATGTCGGATTCAGGGCTCCGCAGACCCAAGAAAGGTTCGAACTCGGGGGCGTGTGCGAAGAACTCAACTTCTCCAGGCAACCGACCCATTTCCCTGCGGCCTAGCTCAATGAACACGAAAGGAGATGCCATGGTAGTTTACCCAGGTTCAGGCCACCTTGCAGTGTAAGACCCTACTCCTACTTTTTGGTAGATTAGCCTCACAGGGGACTGAGGATGAACAAGTACAAGGGATGAACAACGTCGCGAGGTCTGCTCGGGTGAGTTGTGGGGTTCGGGCGATTTGGATGTGAATCGAATCCCCTTCTATGGTGGTGGCTAACCTATACTTATAGTGGCCTCGGTCCTCTTCCCCCAAAATGTAGGCGGGAAGGGATCCCACAGTGGCCAATTTGAAAGGGGACAAGTAGTACATCTTATCTTGACAAAAGGTGGCCTTCTCCTGCAAAGCTTCTGGTCATGACGCCGTTATGGGCTCGGCGATGACATCCATCCTGCCGTCCTGGCGGTCTTGGTCTCCTTGCACCGGAGTGGAAACCTTTGCCTGATTCCACGGGAGCCCACACCCGCGCTTGCCTCCTTAGCACCAAAGAGGAAACTGTCTTCTCTGCGCCAGCTGGCGCCCGCCTGGCCTTGGTCATCATGGCTTGGATGCGTCACCGCAACCTCATGATGTTGGGCACTTGTATAGGAGTCTCCGCTCCTCAGGAGCAGCCTAGGGAGGCCGCCTCCTCAGGAGGTCTTGGCGTTGTTTCCCTTGTGAGGCTTGGCCCCTCGCGAGGGTATTGTCTTGGCGATGTTGTAGATGGGCCGTACCAGGCCATCGATGGAGCCACGCCATGGGCCGCAGGCAGGCTAGTCTGGGTACCCTGGTTCCCTGAACGCCGACACTCCTGGGCTCCATCATCTGATCGCAGCAATCGGGTAAAGGGGAAAAAGTAGCAAAGTAACCGTGAGTACTCATCCAAAGTACTCGAAAGACTTACATCAGATCGCTCTCTCAAAATTCCGTTTCCCAAAATGAAATGTATCAGGCTCTCCTCTCATCTCCTCTCTCCCCCTCCCTCCCACCTGGTTCCACCACACTTTGATCAACTATGGAGATCTTTGATCTAGGTGATCATGGATGGTCTACTGCATTGGGATTTCTCATCCGGCCTATTGGTCGCGGCTTAGGTGCGTCAACGTTTTGGATATACTGTTCACTTCTCCTCTTTTGGCTTGAGCAAAGAATTCTTCTTGGTGGTCCATTTCTCCTCGGCCAGTTTCTCTCTCAATGAAGGACTCGGTTGCCATTGCACTACAATGTTGTATTGGGGGTCTTCCTTTGGGACTCAATGTTATGCATCTCTCTGGAAGAAGATATCATTTTTCTGTGGCTTCCAATAAAGTTGGACATTTTATTTATGGTCTCAAGGACAGGGTTTGGCCGGACTTTGTGTGTCATTTCTATCTCTTTCGTTCGAACAACCATGGTCATATGGGTTCTGATTCCTCGTGGCATCTCGATTCTCATATTCCTAAGGTGGTTGCTCGTTCTCCGATTGCTATCAAGTCAAAGTATAAATTCCCAGAGCAACATGCTAATGAAAAGAGTCCATCCTCTATGGAGCTAGCAAAGTTTGGTTTCTTTTCATCGGAAAATGTGGAGATCATTCAAGGTACATCGCCGGACGGCTCATCACTGGCAAGAAAGTTGCCAGAGTTGGTGTTGCAGGGTTCAGATTTCGGTCAACCATTAATTACATGCAATTACCCACTTTCCCTATCAACAGGTATCACTTTGGAAGTTTCCAACCGTGCAATATTGGGAGCTTTAAGGCTATTAATTAAAGATTTGAAGGTTGTCAGTACAGGGAGAAAGTCTGGAGCAATATTCCTAATTTCATGTTATTTCATATTCTGGATCAACATCAATTTGGATACTCTGATTCACATATTGCCACCATTTGGTCTTTGACATCGGTCCCTCCTATGGAATACATTTATGAGAGGCTAAATTTGTGCTCCACATGCAAATCCGTGGGCCACTTGGCCTCTTTATGCCCAGGAGAAATTTGTTCTGTTTGTCTTAATGACACTTGTAGCTGTCCCCTGCCAGAACAGCAGGTGACCAACGTGGTGAATAACCAGGATCTGGGCCTTGGGCTTTCTTCGAGATCTCGGGCCTGTTCTACTTGCGACTCTAATACTCATAATTGTTTCGAGTGCCCGACCTCTCTAAAATGTGATATTGGGCCACACTAAACATCATTGCTTTGATCCCACAACTAAACATTATTTTTGGAAGCCCAAAAAAGGTCTGGATTCTGTGATCGAAACAACCAATGTAATAAATCGACCGGATCACCCTTTGAAAGGCAAGACTCCCATTTATATCAATACAGAGATGGAATCTACATCTTACTTGCCTACTGCAAACACCTCTGCCATGGCCAAGTTGGGAAATGATGCTCTAATTGATTCTGGCCCGGTCAAATCAAGGTCTGCTGGGATTCTTTCCACAAACAAGCATTTACTAGACTCACCTACCATTTGGCCCTCCACTAGGCACAATCGATCATCAGCTGTCCATTGTAATCTCTGTGTTTGGCCGGGACACGTGGCCTCATCCTGTTCTAGCGATCCGACCTCAGACGGTCAAATCTCTCTGTTCAGTGTCATCCCTGGATCGGTAATGCTGACACACATAGTACTCGAAGGATTTATAACAGAGTAACAATCACACACTTATTACATCGAATGTCTCAAAAGAGAACTTACAATAAAAATGCCATAAGGCCATCTAACTAAGATTACAGCGGAAGGCTTGGAAGATAAAGTGAGTTCATCAACTCCAACGGTGTAGCTGAGTGCATGACAAACGACCTATGGCACCTTACTCGTCGTCTGAAAAGTCTGCAACATGATATGTTGCAGCCTGAAAACGGGTCAGCGCATGGAATATGCTCGCAAAATAACACAATAGAGCAATGCACCGATAAATGCTATCACTGCATGCATATATGGCTGGTGGAGGCTCTATGGTTATAATGTTTTTGCGAAAAGCCAATTTTTCCCTACAACAAAGGAATATATTCTTATTTAACTATCATGGTGGTTGAAACATCATTGAGAAGGTTCCTTAGCTAAATCCCAATTAAACTAGTCATTGACATCCCAACAAATTAATTTAGAGTGATGAGATCCATATGATAATCCAAGAACCAGATACTCAAGATGTCCATAACCGGGGACATGGCTAACCATGATTAGTTTATACACTCTGCAGAGGTTTGCGCACTTTTCCCCACAAGACTCGATCTCCTCCGTTTGATTTCTCGCACTACATGGTATTTGAGAAACAGATGACCTAGACACAGTCTTTCAGAAGCATTAACTCTTTACTTTGGGTAGATAGTTACACCTACTTTCCCTCTACATCTGCTAGCCTACCACTGAAAGAGGTCACGCAACATACTCAACTATGCCAGAGCCCATAATGGCTTGTGGCTGCACACGGAAGTTTCTAGCATGAATAATCTTATGATCCCTTTGAGCCTGGGTGGCGGACCGTAGGATGATCACACGGGTACTCCGGAATATCCTAGGACAACACTGGATTCTCTAGGTGCCCACAAGCAATCCACCCAGATGTGTATTAAAGTTGCCACCTTAGGTTGAACCATTAATTAACAAACTCACATCTGTCATGGATACTCTCAAACCCAAACCACGTCTACGAGCATAGCATGGCAATATAAGCATAACGTGGAAGTAACTCCCAGGGTTTGATAATAAAAGGGCAATAGGTTCTACCTCATCATCTACTTCCCAGACCCACATGTTAAGAGATCCTACTCATGCAATGTGTGAGGGTTGAAACTAATGCATAAAAACTGGGTAATAAAGATGTATGATCAATGTGTTACTTGCCTTGGAAAATAATCGCGGAAAAACCCTGGAAAATAAAACGAGACGAACAGGCTAACGAACGAACGTTCGCTGTCTGCGGCTAATTGACAAACAACGTTTGTTAAAACAAACGTACGGACGAACGTCCGCTAAATAACTAAACCGAAAAAACCGAACCACTGTATTTTAAAAAATAGATCTAGGGTTTCTAAAAAAATAGAACGGTTGACCGAAAAAAAGACGAACGGCGGTGGCGGCGGCTACCTTTGGCGAGGCTGCGGCGGGGCGGCGCGGCGTCGAGGGGCTCCGGCGGCGGCGAGGGGCGACGGCGGCGGGATCGGCGGCGGCGGCACGACGGGGAGGCGGCAACGTCGGGCGGCGGCAGCTGGCGGTAGCGGCGGCACGGCTGCTAGGGTTAGGGTTCGGGGGCGCGGGCTGGCGGCTTGGTGGGCTGGGGCCTCGGGGTGGCCGGCTTATAAAGCCTGCCCCCAGCTGGAGTCCGGGTCGGTTACGACCCGTTAGGTCGGTGCACTTTTTTTTATTTTAAAAATCCTGACGCAGAAAAACAAATAAAAGAAATACTAAACGAAGTCCAAAAATCCTGAAAGAAATTTTCGCGGTCCTCTAATAATAGTGCGGACAAAGTGAACATTTATTTGGGCCTCTAATGCAATTTTGAAAAACGCATATGTTTCCTAATTCAAATAAAATAGCAATAAAAGTCCAAAAGAATTATTTATTTGATTTTAATATTTTTCCTCCAATATTCCCTTTATTTTGGAGAAGTCATATTATCTCCTCTCTTATATTTTAATATGAAATATTTTCGAAGAGGAAAAATAATTAAAACCAAATGATCCTCTTTTCAAAATTTGAGAAAACTCAAATATGAAAATAACGAAATCCCCAACTCTCTCCGTGGGTCCTTGAGTTGCTTAGAATTTTGAGGATCGCAAAACGAAATGCGATAAAATATGATATGCATGAATGACCTATGTATTACATTCCAAATTGAAAATTTGGGATGTTACAAACCTACCCCCCTTAAGATGAATCTCGTCCTCGAGATTCGGGTTGGCTAGAAAATAGGTGTGGGTGGTCTCTGCGTAGATCATCCTCTCGTTCCCAGGTGGCTTCATCCTCGGTATGGTGGCTCCACTGAACTTTGCAGAACTTGATAACCTTGCTGCGTGTAACTCGGCTGGCAAACTCGAGAATCTTGACTGGTTTCTCCTCATAGGTCAAATCACTATCCAACTGAATTGCTTCCAGGGGCACTGTATCTCTCAGAGGAATATCGGCCATCTCTGCATGGCACTTCTTCAACTGGGAAACATGAAACACATCATGAACTTCTGACAGTCCTTCGGGTAACTCCAACTTGTAGGCAATCTCTCCGATGCGTTCCGAAACACGGTATGGACCTACAAATCTCGGGGCTAACTTTCCCTTAACTCCAAAACGTTTAACTCCTCGCAGTGGTGACACACGGAGATATGCTCTGTCTCCGGTTTCATAGACTACCTCCTTGCGTTTTGAGTCTGCATAGCTCTTCTATCTGGACTGAGCTACCTTCAGTCTATCTCGAATCAGCTTAACCTTCTCTTCGGACTCCTTAATCAAATCCGGTCCAAACAACTGGCGGTCTTCAACCTCATCCCACGTCAACAGTGTTCGGCATCTTCTTCCATACAGGGCTTCGAACGATGCCATCTTCAAACTGGCATGGTAGTTGTTGTTGTATGAGAACTCCACGTAGGGCAAGTTGTCATCCCAACTAGATCCATAATCTAGCGCACAAGCTCTCAGCATGTCTTCCAGAATCTGGTTGATTCTCTCGGTCTGTCCATCTGTCTGCAGATGAAAGGTTGTACTGAACTCTAGCCTGGTTCCCAAAGTCTGGTGCAGCTGGTGCCAAAACTTTGAAGTAAATTGTGTTCCTCTATCTGATACGATGGTCCTCGGAACTCCGTGCAGACATACGATCCTGGTCATATATATCTTGGCCAACTTTGCACTGGTATAGGTGGTTTTCACTGGGATAAAGTGGGTACTTTGGTCAAGCGATCCACTACTACCCAGATAGAATCATATCCTGATCGGGTCCTGGGTAATCCGGTGAAGAAATCCATGCCAAGCTTGTCCCACTTCCATTCGGGTATCGGCGTAGGCTGCAATAATCCTGCTGGCTTCTGATGTTCTACCTTTACTTTCTGACATACATCACATACGGCTACATACTCGGCAATATCCTTCTTCATTCCAGTCCACCAGAAACGCTCCTTCAAATCCAAATACATATTGGTGTTTCCGGGGTGTATCGAGTATGGTGAGTCATGAGCTTCCTGAAGTATCAACTTCCTGATCTCGGTATTATTGGGAACATATACACGGTCCTCGAAACCACAAGGTGTCGTGTTCATCCTCACGAAAACCTTTGGCTTTTCCTTCACTCATCTTCTCCTTTATCTTGGCAATTTCTTTGTCATCCTTCTGAGCTTCTCGAATCTTTCCCAATAACGTTGATTGAACCTCCAATGCTGCAACAAAACCTCTAGGGACGATCTCCAAACGAAGCTCCCTAAGATCTTCTGCTAACTCCTTTGGCAATCCTCCGGTCATGAGGGTATTGACATAACTCTTCTGGCTCAAAGCGTCTGCCACGACATTGGCCTTTCCTGGATGATAGTGCAACTTCATATCATAATCCTTTATGAGCTCCAACCATCTCCTCTGCCTGAGGTTCAGCTCCTTCTGAGTAAAAATGTACTTCAAACTCTTATGATCCGTGTACACATCACAACGGTTTCCAATAAGAAAATGTCTCCAGGTCTTGAGCGCATGCACTACATCTGCTAACTCCAAATCATGGGTGGCATAATTCAACTCATGTGGTCGAAGTTGACGTGAGGCATACGAAACAACTCTTCCGTCTTGCATAAGTACTCCTCCAAGTCCTAAGCGAGAGGCGTCGCAATACACTTGGAAATCCTTGCGTATATCCGGCAGAATCAGCACTGGGGCTGTAGTTAGACGTTTCTTCAACTCCTGGAAACTTGCTTCACATTCTTCAGTCCAATGGAACTTGGTGTCCTTCTTCAACAATGCCGTCATGGGCTTCGCAATCTTGGAAAAATTCTCAATGAATCTCCGATAGTATCCCGTGAGTCCAAGAAAACCGCGGATCTCTCCAACTGAGGTGGGTGCCAACCACTCAGTGACTGACTGAACCTTGGTAGGATCCACTGCTATACCTTCTCCTGATATAACATGTCCAAGAAATCCAACTTCCTTCAACCAAAACTCACATTTGCTAAACTTGGCATATAACTGATGTTCCCTGAGCTTCTCAAGAACCAAACGCAAATGCTCCTTGTGTTCCTCTTCATTCTTCGAGTATACCAAAATATCATCAATGAACACCACAACAAACTTATCCAAGAATTCCATGAACACCTTGTTCATCATGCTCATAAAATAGGCAGGGGCGTTAGTCAATCCAAATGACATAACCGTATACTCATATAGCCCATACCTTGTGGTGAAAGCTGTCTTAGGTATATCCTTTTCTCGAATCTTCAGCTGGTGGTACCCTGATCGCAGATCGATCTTCGAAAACACTTTAGCTCCTTGCAAATGGTCAAACAAATCATTGATCATTGACAGCGGGTACTTTTTCTTGATCGTCACTTCATTCAACGCACGATAATGAACAACCATTCTTAACGATCCATCCTTCTTCTCAACCAAGAGCACTGGGCTCCCCATGGTGATGAACTTCGTCGAATGTAACCTTTCTCCAATAACTCCTTAATCTGCTTCTTAATCTCCTCCAGATCGTTGGCGGGCATCCGGTATGGTCTCTTCGATATTGGTCCGGTGCCTGGCAGTAACTCTATCAAAAATTCAATATCCCGATCTGGCGGCATGCCTGGTAGCTCCTCTGGAAATACATCTGGGTAATCCTTCACTACAGGCACTTCCTCCTGAACAACTCCCGTGAGAGAATTTACTTGAGTCCTCCTAGGCACATGCCTAGATACATACTTGATCCTTTTTCCCTCCGGGGTGGTGAGAAAAATCGACTTACTCACGCAATCGATGTTTCCCCCATACATCGATAGCCAATCCATGCCAGTATCACATCCAATCCTTGCGACTCCAATATTATCAGGTCTGAGGGGAAAACATGGCTTCCAATGGCCAATGGCATCTGAAAACATCCTTGACTTGCCATATACTCCGCTCCTGGTGAGCTTACTAACATGGGTGTGCTAAGTACTTTAGTGGGCAACTTATATTTATCCACGAATCCCCTTGAAATGTATGAATGCGATGCACCAGTATCAAAAGAACAATTGCAGTAAATGACTTAACCAAAAACTTACCGATAACTGCATCAGGCTGCTCTTCAACCTCCTCCACGTTCACGTGGTTCACTTGTCCCCTGTTGAAAGGGTTGGGCTTCTTCCCAGAGCTTCCATTGCCATTCCCATTCTTCGCTTCAGGGCACTCAGTGGCATAGTGTCCAGTCTTCCCGCACTTGAAACAAGTAATGTGACTTAGATCCTTCTTGGCGGGTGTGGCTGGGTTGGAGCGGTTCTGATTACTGCTTGCTCCATTCCCATTCTTGGGGCCATTGTGGTTATGAGAACTCCCTCCGTTATGGGTGTGGCCTCCATGGTTATGGGTAATTCCTCCCGAGGTCGGGGTGAAACGGGATTTCTGCTGAGCTCCAGAATTGTACTTCCCTTGTCCATACTTCCTCTTACGGTTGTCAATCTACTGATGCTTCCCTTCAATCATAAGAGCCTTGTCTACCAACTCCTGGTAGTTGTTAAATGTTGCCACCATCAACTGTATGCTCATCTCATCATTCAGCCCTTCCATAAACTTCTCCTGCTTCGCGGCATCTGTGGCCACATCATCAGGGGCATAATGGGATAGCTTACTAAACTCATCTACGTACTGAGCCACAGTACGATTTCCCTGGCGCAAGTTGTGAAACTCGCGCTTCTTCATGCTCATAGTTCCAGTTGAGACATGGGCTGTGCGGAATGCTTGCTGAAACTGATCCCAAGTGATATTGGCTATACGGAAAGTGGTCGTGTAATTCTCCCACCATGAAGCTACTGGTCCATCCAGTTGGTGTGCGGCAAAACGCACTTTCTCCGCATCTGCGCAACCTACGGTGGTCAACTCCCTTCCAATCCTGCGTAGCCAGTCATCAGCAACTATTTTCTCGGTGCTACTGGAGAACACCGGCGGCTGTAACCTCAGAAAACGAGCTAAGTTGTCAACTGGAGGTGGTGGAGGCGGGTTGTTGTTGTTGTTGTTGTTGTTGCCTTGGTTCTGGACTAATATCTGCATCAAGGCATTCTGCTGCTGGATCAACTGGGTGATCTCCGGTGGGAAGACAAGTCCGGTATCACGTCTCGGAGGCATCTGATGGGTTTTAGAGGGGAGAGATCAGAATAGAATGAGGTCTAGTGAGAAAGCAGTACCCATATGCACATGAGACAAACACAATCATATCATATCACTCAATCAATCAAGCAAGGGCATACAATCGGTCTAGAACTATCATTACAAAAGTGGTCGGACTACTACTATATACAGGGGGAATGCTACTAATCACATTGTGGTCATCTAGAAATATTGATCGGTGGAAGACTCCATGATGTCCGCTCTAGCTTTGTCTTCATAATCATCGTCACTATCGCCGGGGTCGGAGATGGTGCCGTCGATGATGATGTAGTCTTCAGAACGAATTTCCTTGGGTTCGTTGTCTTCTCCTCCTGGTGCGGGGTCTCCCATAAAAACTCCTAGCTTCCTTGTCAGGTCGTCATTCTTCTCCAGGAGTATCGTCATTTCCTCCTCATATCCATCGTGTGTAGACTTCAGTTCCTCTTCTAGCTCTGTGATCCTGGTCATCGCCTTCTTCAAATCTATCATGCCTGCGCACATCTGGTTCTCCTGGCGTCGAATGTGTTGGTTAAAGTCCTGGATGAAAGCTGCAATGGACCTGTCCCTCCTGGTGCTGACTATCTCCCATTGCTCGTCTCAGCGCCCACATATCTGATGGATAGTGTTCTTCAGCTCCTGTTTGTAGACTTCTCCAATTCGTCCCATAGCAATGTGGGCTGCCATGCTCTTGCCTAGACTCCAGGTGGGTGCATCAAAGGAAAACTCTATGGGCTCAGTGACTGGCGTGAATGTCCTTCCTGGAACTTGAACCCGAATCATCCAACGCTCCTTTTCTGGTAAAGTGGCGATGTAGGTTCCGGTGAAGCTTGGTATTCCGATGTTCAAGTACCTAGTGACTTCCTTCAAGTGTCGTCCAAATGGTGTGTCTTCATCCGGTTATGCAAACTTGTTCCTTGAGTCCGCCATCCTAGAGAGTAGAAAATGGAGAGGAGTCAGAAATGAGTAGAGAAGAGTGACCTATGGCTCATGTTAGTGGTCGTGTCCTACATTCAGCGCGTGCTCTGATACCATCTTGTAGCGATCCGACCTCAGATGGTCAAATCTCTGTGTTTAGTGTCATCCCTGGATCGGTAATGCTGACACACACAGTACTCGAAGGATTTATAACAGAGTAGCAATCACACACTTATTACACCGAATGTCTCAAAAGAGAACTTATTACAATAAAAATGGCTTAAGGCCATCTAGCTAAGATAACAGCAGAAGGCTTGGAAGATAAAGTGAGTCCATCAACTCCAACGGCATAGCTGAGTGCATGACAAACGACCTATGGCACCTTACTCGTCGTCTGAAAAGTCTGCAACATGATATGTTGCAGCTTGAAAACGGGTCAGCACATGGAATATGCTAGCAAAATAACACAATAGAGCAATGCACAGATAAATGCTATCACTACATGCATATATGGCTGGTGGAGGCTCGATGGTTATAATGTTTTTGCGAAAAGCCAATTTTTCCCTGCAACAAAGGAATATATTTTATTTAACTATCATGGTGGTTGAAACATCATTGAGAAGGTTCCTCCAACTCAATCCCAATTAAAGTAGTCATTAACATCCCAACAAATTAATTTAGAGTGATGAGATCCATATGATAATCCAAGAACCAGATACTCAAGATGTCCATAACCGGGGCCACGGCTAACCATGATTAGTTTATACACTCTTCAGAGGTTTGCGCACTTTTCCCCACAAGTCTCGATCTCCTCCGTTTGATTTCTCGCACTACATGGTATTTGAGAAACGGATGACCGAGACACAGTCTTTCAGAAGCATTAACTCTTTACTCTGGGTAGACAGTTACACCTACTTTCCCTCTACATCTGCTAGCCTACCACTGAAAGAGGTCACGCAACATACTCAACTATGCCAGAGCCCGTAATGGCTTGTGGTTGCACACGGAAGTTTCTAGCATGAATAATCTTATGATCCCTTTGAGCCTGGGTGGCGGACCATAGGATGATCACACGGGTACTCCGGAATATCCTAGGACAACACTGGATTCTCCAGGTGTCCACAAGCAATCCACCCAGATGCGTATTAAAGTTGCCACCTTAGGTTGAACCATTAATTAAGAAACTCACATCTGTCATGGATACTCTATAACCCAAACCACGTCTACGAGCATAACATGGCAATATAAGCATAACGTAGAAGTAACTCCCAGGGTTTGATAATAAAAGGGCAATAGGTTCTACCTCATCATCTACTTCCCAGACCCACATGTTAAGAGATCCTACTCATGCAATGTGTGAGGGTTGAAACTAATGCGTAAAAACTGGGTAATAAAGGGGTATGATCAATGTGTTACTTGCCTTGCTGACGATCCGCAAAACCTAGAGACTCGTAGAAGCACGCTTCGCACTCCGGGAATTCTATCGCAAACAAACAATAGCATACATAAGCACTCAAACAAAGATGCACGGGGAAAACTCAAATAAGAAGATCTAACCAAAAAGTTCAACTGAAGAACTCCGGTTTGCAAAAATAATCAAATCAAACGGAGCAACGAAACTCAAACTACGAAAGAAACAAGATTCGTTTACTAATCTAGACTAAAGTCAAATTTTATAGTACCAAAATCTTGTTCAAGTTCGTTAAAACGAGCGAAAAGATAAACTAAAACGAAGATTAGGGCAGAAATCACGATCAAAAATAATCACGGAAAAACCCTGGAAAATAAAACGAGACAAACAGGCTAACGAACGAACGTTCGCTGTCTGCGGCTAACTGACGTATAGCATTCATTAAAACGAACGTACGGACGAACGTCCGCTAAATAACTAAACCAGAAAAAAAAACGAACCAATCTATTTAAAAAAACTGAACGATTAAAGGAAAAAAAACGACGAACGCCGGCGGCGGCGTCGGCTACCTCCGGCGAGGCTCCGACGGGGCGGCGCAGCGTCGAGGGCCTCCGGCGGCGGGATCGGCGGCGGCACGACGGCTAGGGTTAGGGTTCGGGGGCGTGGGCTGGGGCCTCGGGGTGGCCGGCTTATAAAGCCTGTCCCCGGCTGGAGGCCGGGTCGGTTACGGCCCGTTAGGTCGGTGCACTTTTTTTTAAAATCCTGGCGCGGAAAAACAAATAAAAGAAATACTAAATGAAGTTCAAAAATCCTGAAATAAATTTTCACGTCCTCTAATAATATTGCGGACAAAGTGAACATTTATTTGGGCCTCTAATGAAATTTTGAAAAACGCATATTTTTCCTAATTCAAATAAAATAGCAATAAAAGTCCAAAAGAATTATTTATTTGATTTTAATATTTTTCCTCCAATATTCCCTTTATTTTGGAGAAGTCATATTATCTCCTCTCTTATATTTTAATATGAAATATTTTTGAAGAGGAAAAATAATTAAAACCAAATGATCCTCTTTTCAAAATTTGAGAAAACTCAAATATGAAAATAATGAAATCCCCAACTCTCTCCGTGGGTCCTTGAGTTGCTTAGAATTTCGAGGATCGCAAAACGAAATGCGATAAAATATGATATGCATGAATGACCTATGTATAACATTCCAAATTGAAAATTTGGGATGTTACACCTATCGACAGGGGCGGTGCTCCAAGAAAGAAATTTGGCTTCCCAAGCTCTCCCCGGCTGCTGCTGATACGCATTCCACCTCGCCCCACGTGCCCACCTCTGCGCCTCCTCTGCAGACACCTCCACCACCAACAATGGCCAACTTCCCTGTCAACATCGTCCCCTACCTCCCGTAGGGCATGACGGTGGAGCTTGGTCCGGCTGATCGAAAAGTGAGGAGCGACACGGTGGTTAGTGCGGTGCCACCTCTTCGTCATGATTTCTTGGCCATCGCTGAGGCCAACAGATTCATCCGCACCACCAGAAAGAAGCTCTCAGAGACCATCCAAGGTTTGCTCCATGAATCACATTTTTCCCTACCGAAGTTGAAGATCATCCATTTGGGATTGGCATTTTTGGATTTGATGATTCACTAGTTAGAGACTCTGTTGTGGGCACCACGTTTGAGATCGATGAATTTCAAGCAGAGGAACCTACTGTCATCTCTTTTGTCCCTCATGATGCTGCTCTAAACATGCGGCTCACTACTTTTGGGCCAGAGATTTGGATTTTGTATGTTGGTTTCCCATATGACTATCAAACCAAACACTATATCCATAAGTCATTTGATACTTTTGGCACACTGATTGAGTGGAATAACCCTCGAGGTGATAGGAGGCTTGTTCTTCTTTAGGCTAGGGTCATTCATCTTCGTTTGGTCCCTAAGAGTATTGTCATGAGGCGGATTGGAGGAGCCCGACATTGCTGGACTGTCGCTGTGACCATGCTCCGCGGTAGTGATTGGAATGCGCACTTACCAAAAGTGACGCCTACTAGGGAAGACCCGCCCCCTGCTGATGGTGTTCCTCATCCCCTCTTTGGCGAGGGCCTGACTGCTGAGCAGATATATCAGACACAGCTTCACAACTGGATGGCTCAGAATGTGGCTGTAGTGTAACATCCCAAATTTTCAATTTGGTATGTTATACATAGATCATCATTGCATTTCATATTTTATTGCATTTTGACAAATCTTCGATAATCCTAAGCAACTCAAGGACCCTCGGAGAGAGTTGGGGATTTTCTCGAATTTTCATATTTGATTTCCATCAAATAATAAAACGAGGATTTTTGGTTTAAATTATTTTCTCTCCGGAAAATATTTCATTTTAAAAAAATAAACAAGAGGAGAAAATATGACTTCTCCAAAACAATTGAAATATTGGAGGAAAAGTGTTAAAATCATTCATTGGAATTTATTTGGATTTTATTTGCAATTTTAATTGCATTAAAAATATTGCATGTTTTCAAAAAAATTATTTTTGTGTCAAACAAATGTTCACCCTATTCTAGATTTTCTAACTAGACGGGGAAAATTTATTTTATCTTTTTTGGACTTTTATTTATTTTTCTACGAATTTTTCCGCGGAACGTTTAAAAAAAATCGCCGCGCCCGACCGGGCCGAAGCCCCGCCGAGCCGCCGGCCCACCCCGCGTCGTCCTCCCCGCGTACGCCGACGCTCGCCGAGTCCGGCTCGAGCACGGGAGCACCCCGCCGCCTTTGCCCCTCCTCCAAGCCGCTGCACCCCTCATATATAGCCGCCGCCGCCCCCCCCTCTTCTCACCCCGCCGCCGCCCCGCACCTGCCCCGCACCCCGCCGCCGGAGCCGAAGCTCGAGGCCGCCGCCGCTCGCCGTTCGCCGCCCCTGAGCACCCCCGAGCCCCGCCGCACCCCGCCACCCTCGCCGGAGCCCCGCCGGAGTCCGCCCCCGACGAGGTATACCTCGCCGTTCGTTGCCGGTTTTGTTTTAAAAAAAACCCTAGATCGGTTTTTTTCGGTTTTGTTATTTTGTGAGCGTTCACCGACTCGTTCGTTTTAACGAACGCGTTCGTCGGATTTTCTCTGTTGACGAACGTCCGTTCTTTAACCGTTCGTCCGTTTTTCTTTTTCGTCGGATTTTTCCGCGATTATCTCAGATTTCGATTTCTGATCGAATCTTCGTTTCTGTTTAACTTTTCGCTCGTTTATCGGAATCAGGCGATTCAAGCGCCTAGAGTTTCGTCTCGAAATTCTTTTTCCATTTAACCTACTCAAACAAGTTTTTGCTGCTGTAAAATTTGACCTAGATCCAGATTAGTAAACGAAGCTTGTTTCTTTCGCCGTTTGACTTTCGTTGCTTCGTTCGAGTTGATTCTTTTTGCAAACCGGAGTTCTTAAGTTGAACTTTCTGGTTGGATCTTTCATTCGAGTTTTACCTATGCATTAGATGAGTAATTATTGTTTGCTTGTTTGTTTGCGATAGAGTACCCGGAGTGTGCCGCTTGTTACTTCGAATCGCTAGGTTTCGCGGATCATCAGTAAGGCAAGTAACACTTTGATCATACTTTCCATACCCAGTTTTATTGCATTAGATCTTTTCCTCAAACAATTGCATGATTAGGATCTAATTAAATTGTGGGTACTGGGAAGTAGTTGAGGTAGTACCTATTACCTATTCTTTTATCAAACCCTTGGGAGTTACTTCCACGTTGCTATTATATTGCCATGCTATGCTCGTAGACGTGGATTGGGTTTGAGAGATATTCATGACAGATGTGAGATTGTTAATAATGGTTTACCTAAGGTGGCAACTAAAACTCACATCTGGGTGGATTGAGGCACCTGGAGAATCCAGTGTTGTCTGTTTGTATAAGGACCGCCACCCAGGCTCAAAGGGATCATAAGATTATTCATGCTAGAAACTTCCGTGTGCAGCCACAAGCTATTATGGGCTCTAGCATAGTTGAGTAGGTTACATGATCTCTTGAAGAGGTGGGCTAGCAGATGTAGGGGAAAGTAGGTGTACCGGTCCACCCGGAGTAAAGAGTGATTGTTCCTGAAAGACTGTGTCTCGGTCATCCGTTTCTCAAACATCATGCAGTGCGAGAATCAGGCGGAGGCGATCGAGTCTTGTGGGGAAAAGTGCGCAAACCTCTGCAGAGTGTACAAACTAATCATGGTTAGCCGTGTCCCCGGTTATGGACAACTTGAGTATCTAGTACCTGGATTATCATTTGAATCTCATCACCATGTTACTTTTAATTAATTTTGTTGGGTTAATGATGACTTTTAATTGGGATTGAGATGCTGTCAACCATCTCAATGTTTCACAACCACCATGATAGTTAAATAAAATTTATTCTTTTGAAGTAGGGAAAAATTGGCTTTTCGCTAAAACTTAACCATAGAGCTTTCCACCAGCCATATATGCATGTAGTATAGCATTATCATTGTTCATTATTCTCTATGTGTTACTTTGCCAGCATATTCTATGTGCTGACCCGTTTTCGGGCTGCAACGTTTCATGTTGCAGACTTTTCAGACGACGAGTAAGGTGCCTTAGGTCGTGGTCTTATACTCAGTGATGCCGCTGGAGTTGATGGACTCACTTATCTTCCAAGTCTTCCGCTGTTATCGTTTTAGATGGCCTTAAGCCATATTTATCATACTTAATCTCTTTGGAGATATTCGATGTAATAAGTGTGTGATTGCTACTCTGTTATAAATCCTCCATTTGTACTGTGCGTGTCAGCATTACTGATCCAGGGATGACACTGGTGCACAGCAGCACAGACCATTTGAGGTCTGGTCGCTACAAAGGTGGTATCAGAGCACACGCTGACTGTAGGACACGACCACTAAGCTTAAGCCCTAGAAAGCTTCTCTCTTCTCATTTCTGACCCCTCTCCTTTTCTACTCTTTTAGGAATGGCGGATGCAAGGAGCAAGTTCATGCAACCAGATGAAGACACGCCTTTTGGTCGACACTTGAAGGAAGTCACTAAGTATTTGAACATAGGAATACCAAGCATCACCGGAACCTACAACGCCACATTACCCGAAGAGGAGAGCTGGAAGATTCAAGTTCACATTCCAGGAAGGACGTTTGTGCCAGTTACTGAACCCATAAGATTGGTTTTCGAAGCACCAACCTGGAGTTTAGGGAAGAGCATGGCCGCACACATCGCTATGGGACGCATTGGAGAAGTCTACCACCAGGAGCTTAAGGATACAATTTATCAGATTTGTGGACGCCGAGACGCGCAATGGGAGATGATCAGAACCAAGAAGGATGGATCAATCGCAGCTTTCATCCAGGAGCAAAACCAACATATTCGTCGCCAGGAGAACCAGATGTGCACGGACAAGGAAGAACTGAAGAAGGCATTAACCAAGATCAAGGAGCTGGAGGAAGAACTCAAGGCTACACGCGAGGATTATATGGAGGAAATCATCGCACTAGTAGGGAAGAATGACGACCTGGAGAAGAAGATTGGAGTATTCATGGGAAATCCAGTGCCAAAAGCAAAGGATGACGAATGCACTTGTCCGGATAACTACATCATCATCGACGACACCGACTCGGAACCAAGTGAAGATGACTTTGTTGATGAAGCTGGAGCAGACATCATGGAGTCTTCAACTGATCAGAATTTCTAGTAGACCACCATATCAGTAGTAGTTTTCCCCCATTTAATAGTATAGTTCAAGCACTTTGTAACGCTAGTTAGATCGATTGTTATGCCTTGTTTGAATTGATTGAGTGATATTGATTGTATTTGTCTCATGAGCATATGGGTAGTGTTTTCTCTCTAGACCTCATTCTATTCTTAACTCTCATCTTTTCTAACCTATCAGATGCCTCCGAGACGCGACACCGGATTTGTTTTCCCACCAGAGATCACCCAGTTGATTCAGCAACAGAATGCCCTGATGCAAGTGTTAGTGCAGAACCAAGGCAACAACAACAACAACAACCCACCGCCACCACCACCTGTTGATCACTTAGCCCGTTTCTTAAGGCTAAACCCGCCGGTGTTTTCCAGTAGCACCGAGCCGATTGTTGCAGATGATTGGCTCCGCAAAGTTGGAAGGGAGTTGACCACTGCAGGATGCACAGATGCGGAAAGAGTGCGTTTTGCCGCACATCAGCTTGATGGACCCGCAGCATCATGGTGGGAGAATTATACAGCCACGCACCCTATTGACACTGTCACATGGGACCAGTTTCAGCAAGCTTTCCGTACAGCTCATGTTTCAGCAGGAGCTATGGCTATGAAGAAGCGCGAGTTTCGCAACCTACGCCAAGGAGGACGCACCGTAGGCCAGTATGTGGAGGATTTCAGTAAGTTAGCACGTTATGCACCAGATGACGTTGCTACAGATGCTGCCAAGCAGGAGAAATTTTTGGAAGGACTGAATGATGAACTGAGTATGCAGTTGATGGTAGCAACCTTCAACAACTACCAGGAGCTGGTAGATAGAGCTCTCATGATTGAAGGGAAGCAACAGCAGATTGAAAACCGTAAGAGGAAGTATGGACAAGGGAAGTACAATTCTGGAGCTCAGCAGAAGCCACGATTTGCCCCGAAACCGGGAGGACAGTTTCAGCATACCCATGGAGGAGGTAGTTCGCACAACCATAATGGCTCCAAGAATGGTAATGGGAATGGAGGAACCAACGGACAGAACCGCACCAACCCATCTACCCCAGCCAAGAGGGACCTAAGTCATGTTACTTGTTTCAAGTGCCAGAAGACTGGACATTATGCAACTGATTGTCCTGAAGCCCAAAATGGAAATGGCAATGGAAGCTCTGGGAAGAAGCCGAACCCGTTCAACAAAGGACATGTGAACCACGTGAGCGTGGAGGAGGTTGAAGCTCAGCCTGATGCAGTAATAGGTAAGTTTTTGGTTAAGTCATTTACTGCAACCGTTCTTTTCGATACTGGTGCATCGCATTCATACATATCAAGGGGATTTGTGAATAAGTTTAAGCTGTCCACCCAAGTTCTCAAAACCCCTATGTTAGTAACCTCGCCAGGAGCAGAGTATATGGCCAGCCAAGGATGTTTTCAGATACCATTGGCCATTGGTAGGCATGTTTTCCCCTCAGACCTCATAGTTTTGGAGTCGCAAGGTTTGGATGTGATTTTGGGAATGGATTGGCTATCGTTGTATGGAGGAAACATCGATTGTGCCAGCAAGACGATTTTGCTTACCACCCCAGAAGGAAAAAGGATCAAGTATGTATCCCGGCATATGCCGAAGAGGACTCAAGTGAATTCCTTATCAGGAGTTGTACAGGAGGAAGTACCAGTGGTGAAGGATTATCCGGATGTATTTCCAGAAGAGTTGCCAGGCATGCCACCAGATAGAGACATTGAGTTCTTGATTGAACTTTTGCCAGGCACAGGGCCAATATCTAAGAGACCGTACAGGATGCCCGCAAAAGATTTGGAGGAAATTAAGAAGCAGATCAAGGAGTTACTGGATAAAGGCTATATTCGCCCAAGTTCGTCACCTTGGGGATCACCAGTACTTCTAGTGGAGAAGAAAGATGGATCGCTGAGGATGGTTGTTGATTACCGTGGATTGAATGAAGTGACCATCAAAAACAAGTACCCACTGCCGATGATCAATGATTTGTTTGACCGCCTACAAGGAGCTAAAGTATTTTCCAAGATCGATCTACGATCAGGATACCATCAGTTAAAGATTCGAGAGCAGGATATACCTAAGACGGCTTTTACCACCAGATATGGATTGTATGAGTATACCGTTATGTCATTTGGTCTGACTAACGCACCTGCCTATTTCATGAACCTGATGAACAAAGTGTTTATGGAGTTTTTGGATAAGTTCGTCGTGGTGTTCATTGACGATATTTTAGTCTTTTCCAAGAATGAGGAAGAGCATGAGGAGCATTTACGATTGGTACTTGAGAAGCTCAGAGAACATCAGTTATACGCCAAGTTCAGCAAGTGTGAATTTTGGCTGAAGGAAGTTGGATTCCTTGGACATGTTATTTCTGGAGAAGGAATAGCAGTAGACCCTGCCAAGGTTGATACAGTGACAAGTTGGGAATCACCCACGACAGTTGGAGAAATCCGGAGTTTTCTTGGACTTGCAGGATACTACCGGAGATTCATCGAGAATTTCTCGAAGATTGCTAAGCCCATGACTGAGCTATTGAAGAAGGACACCAAATTCAATTGGACTGGGGATTGTGAAGCTAGTTTCCAAGAGTTGAAGAAACGATTGGTTACATCACCAGTGTTGATTCTGCCAGATCAACGCAAGGACTATGAAGTTTATTGCGACGCTTCTCGTCGAGGACTTGGAGCAGTGCTTATGCAGGAAGGAAGAGTTGTGTCATATGCTTCACGACAACTTAAACCCCATGAGAAGAATTATGCTACGCATGATTTGGAGTTAGCAGCCGTGGTGCATGCATTGAAGACATGGAGACATTTTCTCATCGGAAACCATTGTGAGGTGTACACGGATCACAAGAGTTTGAAGTATATTTTCACGCAGAAGGAGTTAAATCTCAGACAGAGGAGATGGTTGGAGCTCATTAAGGACTATGATATGAGATTGCATTATCACCCAGGAAAGGCTAACGTAGTAGCAGACGCGTTGAGCCGCAAGAGTCATGTCAACACCCTCATGACAGGAGAGTTACCTCAGGAGTTAGCCGAGGACCTTCGCGAGCTATGTTTGGAGATAGTCCCAAGAGGCTATTTAGCGACATTGGAGATTCAGTCTACCTTGATGGAAAGGATCAGAGAAGCTCAGAAGACAGACAAGGAGATTGAAGAGATAAAGGAGAAGATGAGCAAAGGAAAAGCCAAGGGATTTCGTGAGGATGAGCACGATACCTTATGGTTTGAGGACCGCGTATATGTGCCAAATGATCCGGAGATCAGGAAGTTGATTTTGCAAGAAGCCCATGATTCACCGTACTCGATTCACCCAGGGAATACCAAGATGTATTTGGATCTGAAGAATACTTTCTGGTGGACCGGAATGAAGAAGGATATTGCAGAGTATGTAGCAGTTTGTGATGTGTGTCAGAGAGTGAAGGCAGAGCATCAGAAGCCAGCAGGATTGCTACAACCATTGCCGATACCCGAATGGAAGTGGGATAAAATAGGCATGGATTTTATCACAGGATTACCCAGGACTCGTTCAGGCTATGACTCAATATGGGTTGTAGTCGACCGTTTGACGAAAGTGGCTCATTTCATTCCAGTGAAGACCACTTACACCAGTGCTAAGTTGGCAAAGATATACATGACCAGGATCGTATGTTTGCATGGAGTTCCGAGGACCATTGTATCAGACAGAGGAACCCAATTTACCTCGAAGTTTTGGAAGCAGTTACATGAAACATTGGGAACCAGGCTAGAATTTAGTACAACTTTTCACCCGCAGACAGATGGACAGACCGAGAGAGTCAACCAGATTTTGGAGGACATGTTGAGAGCTTGTGCACTAGATTATGGATCTAGTTGGGATGACAATTTGCCATATGCGGAGTTTTCTTATAACAACAGTTATCAGACCAGTTTGAAGATGGCCCCTTTCGAAGCCTTGTACGGAAGGAGGTGTAGAACACCGTTGTTATGGGACGAAGTTGGAGACCGTCAGTTGTTTGGACCAGATTTGATTAAGGAGTCTGAACAGAAAGTGAGGTTGATTCGCGATAGGCTCAAGGTAGCCCAGTCCAGGCAGAAGAGTTATGCTGATTCTAAACGAAAGGAGACAGTTCACGAAGTCGGAGACCGAGTTTATCTTCGAGTATCACCACTTCGAGGAGTGAAGCGCTTTGGAGTTAAGGGAAAGTTAGCGCCCCGTTTTATCGGACCATACAGAGTTGTGGAACGTATGGGAGAGGTTGCCTACAAGCTGGAATTGCCCGAAGGATTGTCTGGAGTTCATGATGTATTTCACGTCTCCCAGTTGAAGAAGTGCCACGCAGAGATGGCTGAGATACCACTGAGAGATACTGTGCCACTGGAAGCGATTCAGCTGGAAAGTGATTTGACCTATGAGGAGAAACCAGTTAAGATTCTTGAGTATGCCAGCCGAGTTACCCGCAGTAAGGTTATCAAGTTTTGCAAAGTCCAGTGGAGTCACTACACGGAAGATGAAGCCACCTGGGAGCGAGAGGAAGATCAACGGAAGGACCACTCCCACCTGTTTTCTAGCCAACCCGAATCTCGAGGGCGAGATTCATCTTAAGGGGGGTAGGTTTGTAACATCCCAAAATTTCAATTTGGTATGTTATACATAGATCATCATTGCATTTCATATTTTATTGCATTTTGACAAATCTTCGATAATCCTAAGCAACTCAAGGACCCTCGGAGAGAGTTGGGGATTTTCTCGAATTTTCATATTTGATTTCCATCAAATAATAAAACGAGGATTTTTGGTTTTAATTATTTTCTCTCCGGAAAATATTTCATTTTAAAAAAAATAAACGAGAGGAGAAAATACGACTTCTCCAAAACAATTAAAATATTGGAGGAAAAGTTTTAAAATCATTCATTGGAATTTATTTGGATTTTAATTGCATTAAAAATATTGCATGTTTTCGAAAATATTATTTTTGTGTCAAAAAAATGTTCACCCTATTCTAGATTTTCTAACTAGACGGGGAAAATTTATTTTATCTTTTTTGGACCTTTATTTATTTTTCTACGAATTTTTCCGCGAAACGTTTAAAAAAAATCGCCGTGCCCGACCGGGCCGAAGCCCAGCCGTTCGCCGCCCCCTCGCCGCCCCCGAGCACCCCCGAGCACCCCCGAGCCCCGCCGCACCCCGCCGCCCTCGCCGGAGCAGCCGGAGCCCCGCCGGAGTCCGCCCCCGACGAGGTATACCTCGCCGTTCGTTGCCGGTTTTGTTTAAAAAAACCCTAGATCGGTTTTTTTTCGGTTTTGTTATTTTGTGAGCGTTCACCGACTCGTTCATTTTAATGAACGCATTCGTCGGATTTTCTCTGTTAACGAACGTCCGTTCTTTAACCGTTCGTCCGTTTTTCTTTTTCGTCGGATTTTTCCGCGATTATCTCAGATTTCGATTTCTGATCGAATCTTCGTTTCTGTTTAACTTTTCGCTCGTTTATCGGAATCAGGCGATTCAAGCGCCTAGAGTTTTGTCTCGAAATTCTCTTTCCGTTTAACCTACTCAAACAAGTTTTTGCTACTGTAAAATTTGACCTAGATCCAGATTAGTAAACGAAGCTTGTTTCTTTCGCCGTTTGACTTTCGTTGCTTCGTTCGAGTTGATTCTTTTTGCAAACCGGAGTTCTTAAGTTGAACTTTCTAGTTGGATCTCTCATTCGAGTTTTACCTATGCATTAGATGAGTACTTATTGTTTGCTTGTTTGTTTGCGATAGAGTACCCGGAGTGTGCCGCTTGTTACTTCGAATCGCTAGGTTTCGCGGATCATCAGCAAGGCAAGTAACACTTTGATCATACTTTCCATACCCAGTTTTATTGCATTAGATCTTTTCCTCAAACAATTGCATGATTAGGATCTAATTAAATTGTGGGTCTTTGGGAAGTAGTTGAGGTAGTACCTATTACCTGTTCTTTTATCAAACCCTTGGGAGTTACTTCTACGTTGCTATTATATTGCCATGCTATGCTCGTAGACGTGGATTGGGTTTGAGAGATATTCATGACAGATGTGAGATTGTTAATAATGGTTTACCTAAGGTGGCAACTAAAACTCACATCTGGGTGGATTGAGGCACCTGGAGAATCCAGTGTTGTCTGTTTGTATAAGGACCGCCACCCAGGCTCAAAGGGATCATAAGATTATTCATGCTAGAAACTTCCGTGTGCAGCCACAAGCTATTATGGGCTCTAGCATAGTTGAGTAGGTTACATGATCTCTTGAAGAGGTGGGCTAGCAGATGTAGGGGAAAGTAGGTGTACCGGTCCACCCGGAGTAAAGAGGGATTGTTCCTGAAAGACTGTGTCTCGGTCATCCGTTTCTCAAACATCATGCAGTGCGAGAATCAAGTGGAGGCGATCGAGTCTTGTGGGGAAAAGTGCGCAAACCTCTACAGAGTGTACAAACTAATCATGGTTAGCCGTGTCCCCGGTTATGGACAGCTTGAGTATCTAGTACCTAGATTATCATTTGAATCTCATCACCATGTTACTTTTAATTAATTTTGTTGGGTTAATGATGACTTTTAATTGGGATTGAGATGCTGTCAACCATCTCAATGTTTCACAACCACCATGATAGTTAAATAAAATTTATTCCTTTGAAGTAGGGAAAAATTGGCTTTTCGCAAAAACTTAACTGTAGAGCTTTCAACAGCCATACATGCATGTAGTATAGCATTATCATTGTTCATTATTCTCTATGTGTTACTTTGCCAGCATATTCCATGTGCTGACCCGTTTTCGGGCTGCAACGTTTCATGTTGCAGACTTTTCAGACGACGAGTAAGGTGCCTTAGGTCGTGGTCTTATACTCAGTGATGCCGCTGGAGTTGATGGACTCACTTATCTTCCAAGTCTTCCGCTGTTATCGTTTTAGATGGCCTTAAGCCATATTCTTCATACTTAATCTCTTTGGAGATATTCGATGTAATAAGTGTGTGATTGCTACTCTGTTATAAATCCTCCATTTGTACTGTGCGTGTCAGCATTACTGATCCAGGGATGACACTGGTGCACAGCAGCACAGACCATTTGAGGTCTGGTCGCTACATGTAGATAATGCTAATCATGAGGCAAACAATGCAAATGATAATGTGATTGTTGATCGAGGGGATAACATTCAGTTTCAAGCTCATTGGGGTGTTTGGCCAGCCCCTCCCCTCCTGTTGTTTACAACTTTCAAGCTTGGCTGGCGGGTGAGGGCCTTCAGGTTGCAGATGGTATTCTGCGAGAGAACAATCTTTAGGACAACCCTGCCATGGCTTGGAATGACTCCATCTCTTTACACAACAGCTCGGGATCTAGTGCAAGTTCAGAAGGGTTTGTCCTAGTACCTGTTAATCTTCTGAATGCTCTTTGGAGGAACAACAATTCCAGATCTGTCAGTACTTATCATGCTCCACTGCTACAACCTCAGCAAACTCTCAGTATAGATCTTTCTCTGAATAATTCAGGAATGCAACTATCCATGACTGATCAGGGAAATGTGGTGGCATCCATGCTTTTTCACAGCTCAAGGCCAGCTAGACAGATCAATACTTATCTCATGTAGGCCATCAGACCAATTATGGCCACTTTTGGTCCTTGGAGCTCGGGGCTTGGGTTTAGAAATAGTCTGCATGTTCATGTTGATGTTTCCAGCAACATTGGTTCTTTTGTTATTACTGCAGGATACCAGATCACCAGGAACAATAAGGAGTCCATCACCACTGTGCAAAGCTGGACTATACCTGCTATTGAGGCCTCTGAAATCATGCCTGCTCTACCCTAGGATAGCACCAATCTTGTGGAATTGCCTCCTCCAGATGTCATTCTTCCTAACAATTGCACTAGCGATTCAGTCACTAGTCACCATGGAAAGATTCAGGTTCCTGAATGTGAGGCCAGCCTCCGTCGCATTGCTCAATCAAATAAGTATGATGGATTTTGGGTCCATGCTCTCACTGACGTCAAGAAGAAAACTTCCAAAGTGAAGCCACGCCGTACTCCTGCTGCTCCTTCTTCTGTCATCATCACGGAGCTGGATGATGAAGTTGTGCCTCCTCCCACACCCATTCAGTTAATCCAACAGGTGGGCAAGATGCATGCAAACCTTGCCTCATGGGCAAGATGACTAAGAATCCATTCCCCGGAACAATGGAGCGAGCCACTGACTTATTGGAAATAATACATACCGATGTATGCGGTCCGATGAGTGTTGAGGCTCACGGCGGGTATCATTATTTTCTAACCTTCACAGATGATTTGAGCAGATATGGGTATATCTACTTGATGAAACACAAGTCTGAAACATTTGAAAAGTTCAAAGAATATCAGAGTGAAGTGGAAAATCATTGTAACAAAAAATAAAGTTTCTACGATCTGATCGCGGAGGCAAATATTTGAGTTACGAGTTTGGCCTTCATTTAAAGCTGTGGAATAGTTTCACAACAAACGCCACCTGGAACACCATAGCGTAATGGTGTGTCCGAATGTCATAATCGTACTTTATTAGATATGGCGCGATTTATGATGTCTCGTACCGATTTACCACTATCATTTTGGGGTTAGGCATTAGAGATAGCTGCATTCACGTTAGGGCACCACCTAAATCCATTGAGACGACACCATATGAACTGTGGTTTAGGAAGAAACCTAAAGCTGTCGTTTCTTAAAGTTTGGGGCTGTGATGCTTATGTGAAAAAGTTTCAACCTGATAAGCTTGAACCCAAATCGGAGAAATGCGTCTTCATAGGATACCAAAGGAAACTGTTGGGTACACCTTCTATCACATATCCGAAGGCAAGATATTCGTTGCTAAGAGTGGATCCTTTCTAGAGAAGAAGTTTCTCTCGAAAGAAGTGAGTGGGAGGAAAGTATAACTTGACGAGGTAATTGTAACTTCTCCCAAATTGGAAAGTAGTTCATCACAGAAATCAGTTCCAGTGATACCTACACCAATTAGTGAGGAAGTTAATGATGATGATCATGAAACATCAGATCAAGTTACTACCGAACCTTGTAGGTCAAACAGAATATGTTCCGCACCAGAGTGGTACGGTAATACTATTCTGGGAATCATGTTACTAGACCAATGACGAACCTATGAACTATGAGGAAGCGATGATGAGCCTAGATTCTGTGAAATGGTTTGAGGCCAGGAAATCTGAGATGCGATCCATGTATGAGAACAAAGTATGGACTTTGATTAACTTGCCCGATGATCGGTGAGCCATTGAGAATAAATGGATCTTCAAGAGGAAGACGGACGCCGATAGTACTGTTACTATCTACAAAGCTTGAATTGGCGCAAAAGGTTTTCCACAAGTTCAAGGTGTTGACTACGATGATATTTTCTCACTCGTATATGCTTAGAGTCTGTCCAAATCATGTTAGCAATTGTCACATTTTATGAAATTTGGCAAATGGATGTTAAAACTGCATTCCTTAATGGATATCTCAAACAAGAGTTGTATATGATGCAACCACAAGGTTTTGTCGGTCCTAAAGGTGCTAACAAAGTGTGCAAGCTCCAGTGATCCATTTATGGACTGGTGCAAGCCTCTCGGTGTTGGAATATACGCTTTGATAGTGTGATCAAAGCATATGGTTTTATACAGACTTGTGGTGAAGCCTATATTTACAAGAAAGTGAGTGGGAGCACTACAACCTTTCTGATAAGTATATGTGAAAGACATGTGGTTAATCAAAAATGATGTAGAATTTTATGGAAAGCATAAAGGAGTGTTTGAAAGGAGTTTTTCAAAGAAAGACCTCGGTGAAGCTGCTTACATATTGAGCATCAAGATCTATAGAGATAGATCAAGACGCTTGATTATATTTTTTCAATGAATACATACCTTGACAAGATTTTGAAGTAGTTCAAAATGGAACAATCAAAGAAGGAGTTCTTGTCTGTGTTGCAAGGTGTGAAGTTGAGTAAGACTCAAAACCCGACCATGGCAGAAAACAGAAAGAGAATGAAAGTCATTCCCTATGCCTCAGTCATAGGTTCTATAAAGTATGCTATGCTGTGTACCAGACCTATTGTGTACCTCGCCATAAGTTTGGCAAGAGGCTACAATAGTGATCCAGGAGTGGATCACTGGACAGCGGTCAAAATTATCCTTAGTGGAATAAGGATATGTTTCTCGGTTATGGAGGTGATAAAGAGTTCGTCGTAAAGAGCTACGCCGATGCAAGCTTTGACACCGATCTGGATGACTCTGAGTCTCGATCTAGCTACATATTGAAAGTGGGAGCAATTAGCTAGAGTAGCTTCATGCAGAGCATTATAAACATAGAAATTTGCAAAATACATACGGCTCTGAATGTGGCTGATCCGTTGACTAAATTTATCTCAGAAGCAAAACATGATCACACCTTAGTGCTCCTGGGTGTTAATCACATAGCGATGTGAACTATATTATTGACTGTAGTGAACCCTTTGAGTGTTGGTCACATGGTGATGTAAACTATGGGTGTTAATCACATGGTGATGTGAACTATTGGTGTTAAATCACATGGCATGTGAACTAGATTATTGACTCTAGTGCAAGTGGGAGACTGAAGGAAATATGCCCTAGGGGCAATAATAAAGTTATTATTTTATTTCCTTATATCTTGATAAATGTTTATTATTCATGCTAGAATTGTATTAACCGGAAACTTAGTACATGTGTGAATACATAGACAAACAGAGTGTCCCTAGTATGCCTCTACTTGACTAGCTTGTTTATCAAAGATGGTTATGTTTCCTAACCATAGACATGTGTTGTCATTTGATGAACGGCATCACATCATTAGAGAATGATGTGATGGACAAGACCCATCCGTTAGCTTAGCACTATGACCGTTTAGTTTGTTGCTATTGCTTTCATCATGACTTATACATGTTCCTCTGACTATGATATTATGCAACTCCCGAATACCGGAGGAACACTTCGTGTGCTATCAAACGTCACAACGTAACTTGGTGATTATAAAGATACTCTATAGGTGTCCCCGGCGGTATTTGTTTAGTTGACATAGATCGAGATTAGGATTTGTCACTCTGATTGTCGGAGAGGTATCTCTGGGCCCTGTTGGTAATGCACATCACTATAAGCCTTGCAAGCAATGTGACTAATGAGTTAGTTGCGGGATGATGCACTATGGAATGAGTAAAGAGACTTTCCAGTAACGAGATTGAACTAGGTATAGTGATACCGATGATCGAATCTCGGGCAAGTAACATACCGATGACAAAGGGAACAACGTATGTTGTTCTGCGGTTTGATCGATAAAGATCTTCGTAGAATATGTGGGAGCCAATGTGAGCATCCAGGTTTCGCAATTGGTTATTGACCGGAGATGAGTCTCGGTCATGTCTACATAGTTCTCGAACCCGTAGGGTCCGCACGCTTAACGTTCGATGACGATCGGTATTATGAGTTTATGTGTTTTGATGTACCAAAGTTTGTTCGGAGTCTCGGATGTGATCACGGACATGACGAGGAGTCTCGAAATGGTTGAGACATGAAGATTGATATATTGGAAGGTTATGTTTGGACACCGAAAAGGTTTCGGATTGGTTCGGGCATTTTGGGGGTTACCGGAACCCCCCGGGGGGTTAATGGGCCTTCATGGGCTTTAGTGGAAGAGAGGAGGAGGTGGCGAGGTGGAGGCGCGCGCCCCCCAAGCCCAATCCGAATTGGGGAGGGGGGCCAGCCCCCCTTTCCTTCTCTCCCTCTTCCTCTTTCCTTCCCCTCCTAGTTGGACTAGGAAAGGGGGGAACCTACTCCTAGTAGGAGTAGGATTCCCCCTGTGGCACCCCGATCCGCATGGAGCAGGGGGCCTTCGCACGTCAGCCCAGGATAACACCTGACACACGGCAGGTCCATAATACAACATTCCAGGTACAAGAATATTCATCAAATACATGTATAAAAGTTTACATCATTGATGAATACAAATATATGGCATAGCCCTAAGGCTATTTAAATGCCAATGGAAGTCTATTTACATGGCGGCGGAAGTCTTGGTTTGGCAGCATAACAACTCTGGCTGGGCTCCACAACTCACAGGACTGGCAAGGTTATGGCCTAGCACGACGGATCAAGCGAACAATTCGGGTACGACCTACAAAACTAGCATGACACGCCAGGTCACTACATTGAATGTACTTGCAAGACAACCAAATACATAGCATCCAAACAAGCGGAAGACAAAGCAGGAACCAAGCCCATGCAACAACCTATCTCATATCAATTACTAAACATGGCATGATATAGATCAACTAAGCATGAACAATATCATAGCATCTACCGAACGGTAATCACTCACGGATCACGAACGGAACCACACTCGGTTCAACGGGTTACGTTGTAACCAAACGGTGATCTTTCCGGCGATCAGAACCATGCCCAACACTTGGTCTCAAACGGTGATCTTTCCGGCGATCACAACAATGCCAACACATGGTCTCCAACACTCACCGAGACATCGTCTTGTGATCATATCAAAACATCGCCGTGACTTCTCATGACTATCTCATAGTCCAAGTCACCACATTCTTTATGTCACATTATTATCACATTAGTCATTTAAGGTTTACCCTCCATTTCGACCAAGACCCGATAGTGTGACCTACTACGAACTGTGTTGCTATCGATAGACTTTATACACACTCTGCAGAGGTAGTGCACTGTACCCACACCACGGAACCCATGGCCTCGCTCTCCCATTCGGGTGGACCAATGGAGTTCCAACAAAACCGACCTACTGCCACGACACTCTCCCAGCCACTCCGACTCACTCCCCACTGGGCTAGTCCTGGGTGGCCCCGTGTCTACCAAAGACACCAACGGCCACCATCGTGGCAAAACATAAACGGTCCCAAACGGGGACATGAGCTCAAAACCAAACCCGGGCACACAAGGCTTATCTCTGCCTACCTGATCAGGGTAGCGCGCGCCCATAACCTTCCCTCGTTGGAGGCACCGGCGAGAGGCATGACAATAGATCACATTAGGGCCTTCCCATAAAGGCAAATGTGGCTGCACTGAAAAGTTTGATTTGGTGGTACTATGACTCGATCCCATCGATGACGGAGGAGGTTTGTTATTATTAAGTCATTTTATTACCTTCTCCACCATCTTGAACATGGATACAACAATGAGCATGCATCATACAAATGCTTTAATAAAATACCGAGCTTCTCAAGTGAACAACTATAGCCTAAAGAACATGACAATACTAAGTAATAGCATAATGGTGCATTACAATCATCATAGCATTTTATAATGATGACATGAAAATAGAGTAGAGTAGTGATATAATAGCATTCTAATTAGCATGGCAAAAGATAACATGAAAACACAAGCATGCATGATAAGCATAACGGAATAACTGCAGACGAATACGATAAGAAACAACTTCAACTACACACACAAGGTGCAAGCAAAGTCAACATGCAAGTTCGGGGCTCATGATAAGAGGTTGGCTTGCCTGGGGTTGATAAATACTTCGGGAAGAATTGTGAAACGATCGCGAAAATATTTGCCGGAAACATTTCTCTCCCGAAGGGGGCTTTTTACAGGCAAGGGAAAAATGGTCATTTTCACTGTGTGAAAACATTATGAAAATGATACCAACAGAAAGATCTCGACGAACACAGAAAGTGAGCGCTGGAATCACCTCAATCGAAGTTACGAGCGCAAAGTTGTGGCCGTTCACTTTTTAGGCAGAAAAGCAACTAAAGCAGTGAACGTTCACAAAATAAGCACTTCGGCCGGCTGAGCTGAAAAAGAGAAAGCGCCTTTCTGAGAATACGCCTTCAGAGAAGTGAAAACGTATTTTTGTCTAAAAGAAGAAAAGAATACGCTTTCTAACCTGGGAAGCGTACTCAGGGAAGAATACATTTTCACCACGAGAAAACAACTTCGGGTTTGGGCGCGTCCACTTATCTGACGTGGCCAGCGGGGCCACGCCCTCCTCTCACCGACATACGGGTCCCACCTCTCCTTCTCTCTCCTCCTTCCCTTCTTCTTCCTTCTGCTCCTCTGCTCCCCGACGCAGGGACGAGGGCGTCCAACTCCGTCGCGATCCCGGCGCTCCGGCGAGCTGCAGAGCCGGGCGACAGCGCGGAAGGGTTCGCCGGAGTGCACCGCATCCAGGGTGGGTAGCACGGGCGGAGGGGTTGACAGGAAGTGTGGCGGCGAGTGGAGACAGAGGGCGGTGGGGTCGGGTGGTTGGGTGGCTCCGGTGAGGGAAAGAGGCGGGCGACAGGCTAGGGACGGCCGCCGAAGAGTGGCGCGTCCATCCATGAGCTCGGACAGGGCAGGGGACGTCCGGAGAGTGGGGCTGAGCGCGGAGGCCGTGGACGAACTCCGGCTAAATTGCCGGGCTCCAGTGAGGGATTCGGTCGGGCACGGGTGGGAGAGGGCTCCAGAGGGAGAGGGAGGGGGCTGGCTTGCTCCAAATGGCCTCGGGTGGGTTATATATAGCCAGGGCAAAGGCACCCGAGCCGGTCGCCGCCGAGCACGTCCGGCCACGGCTCTGCCGGCCGCAGCAGTCACGGGGGCGCACGGGAAGGCGACGAGGAGGGTGCGAACGAGCGCCAGAGAGTCACGGAGACGAGCGAAGCTCGCGGACGAGAGGGAGAAGAAGACAGAAGCGAGGAAGAAGATGATGGCCACTGTAGCGCACTGTTTGGTCGTTGGCACGGCTCGCCGGGGAAGAAAACAGAGGGGGCGAGCGGTCCATAGGGAAGACGACATCGAGGGGGAACTGTAGGACATTAATGGCGAGGCCAGAGCCGGTCGGAGCAGCACTACCGACGAGAACAGTGGCTAGACCACCGTTTTGGGCTGGCTACACTCGTGATCACCACGGACAAGGCGCATTCCGGAGTTTTTACTGATGCCAGCTCATGTCTACCGCGTAGTCCATCGAAGATAGAGTGTTACTACGGTAAAGAAACGGGTAGAGACAAATGGAGCTGAGTAAACTAAGCTTCACAAGTTTGCTGTTGCAAACTTGGCCACACTCTAGAGAGTAAACCAGAGAGGGTAAAAGGTAAATTTGTTGTCTAAGAGGCTTAGGGTAGAAAGGATTACGGTCCTGGGAATTATGAGGTCATTTGGTCAGGTATTTAACTTAGTTGCTGTACAACTGCTAAACCTGACCCAGAAATCAAATGATGAACGAGCACTCACTAGGAGTCTTAGATTGGGCTAAAACTTGGCACAGCTTGATGATTTGGACATACCATGATGCTTTACAAATTTCATACCAAATGGGCTTGCCAGCATGGTACTTCCTTCACAGCTATCATTTCTGTCCAAAAACTTGAGAAAAATCCTCAGGGCAAATGGCTAGATGAAATGAGCCAAAATCTTATGGAGATAGGTTATATGAGTAGGAGAAGGCCTGGGAATATTTTCAGCCATAACAGAGCAAGGTAAAATGGAATGAGCTGAATTTTGGTGGAGGGTGGTAACATGATCATTAGAGACTGATGGAAAAGTTTCAGCTCATTTGGATCATCTATGAGGGTACTTCCTTCATAGACAAGCAATCTGAACAGAAACTGGAGAAAATTGCCAAGGAAGATTGGATAGATGGATTGAGCTGATTTTTGGTATCCAGAGGTGATTTATCAATGTTAATCATCCTGCCAAATTTCAGCCCAAATGGATCAAGGGTTCAAGCACTTCCTTTGCAAAAATTTCAGTTAGGGCAGAAACTTGCATTGGATCATGTGCTCAAATTATGAACCTTGGAGCATGGCTTTGGATGGAAATGGTGAAGATATAGCAAGTACAAGCTCCACAAATTATTTGGGAATTTTCCTTGTTATAAAAATGGTAGCTCCTTTGGAAAATGGCAGAAATGCAATATTGGCTTAAAATAGGAAAAGGCAATTTTCCTTATTTAATTATGGCCAATATCTTTTCCAGAGCTTGGATTAGGCATAAATATCAACTCCACCAATTCACATGAATTTAGGAGATGGCTAGCTAAGCCTTTGGATTTTATTCCTCGGAAAGGCAAGAAAAGGAATAAATCATAATTCAAAAACATTGCATGGGACTTGGCAATATTTTTGCATATCCAAGGTTTAGAAGGATATGAGTGTCTCTAGGAACAGATGGGATGATCAACAGACCAAATAAAATGATGACTCCTTTGTATTCACAAAGGGCATAGTCAAATTCCAAAAATTTGGAATTAGGGTTTGAGAGGGTTTGAGATGATGCAAATGAGGTCTTGCCCACTGACAAAGACATGAGCAAGGTTTTGAAAGGTTTCAATTGACAAGAATAGTCAGAGTCATCCAGCAAACTCAGGAGAAAGATTTTGAAAATGAGTGCCAGGAAGGAATAACAGCTCAAAAATTGATAACCCAATTTTGGGGCTGTTACACCCACCTTGGGGCGCGCCCCTTGAGGCCGGCCGGCCCCCTCCTCCACTCCTTTATGTATGGGGGAGGGGGCACCCCATAGACACACAAGTTGATTTCTTAGACATGTGCAGTGCCCCACTCCCAGATTTCCTCCTCGGTCATATTGTTGTAGTGCTTTGACGAAGCCCTGCGTCGGTAACTTCATCATCACCGTCACCACGCCGTCGTGCTGACGGAACTCTCCCTCGGCTTCAGCTGGATCTAGAGATCGAGGGAACTCACCGAGCTGAACGTGTGCAGATCGCGGAGGTGTCGTGCGTTCGGTACTTGATCAGTTGGATCGCGAAGACGTTCAACTACATCAACCGCGTTACTTAACGCTTCCGCTTTCAGTCTACGAGGTTACGTGGACACACTCTCCCCGCTAGTTTCGATGCTTCTCCTAGATAGGTCTTGCGTGATCGTCAGAATTTTTTTGAAATACTACGTTCCCCAACACAATCCTCTCAAACTTGGACTCTAGTGAATATCTATGGACCCTGCCAAGGTGACCCACGTATCAACTACACTAATTGGATCTTCTCCATAAACATTCCAGTCACCGAAGACTGGCTTCTCGTGGGGGATTTCACTTATATCTGAAGTCCAGATCATCGTAATAAACCGGGGGGGGGGATATAAATGATATGATCACTTTTCAATGATTTCATACGATCACAGTGCCTTGTTGAGCTACCAATCAAAGGCCGTACATTCACCTAGAGTAATATGCAGCAGGATCCTCTCTTAGAACAACTCGACTGGTTCTTTACCTCTTGTAACTGGACACATTCTTACGCTAAAACTATTGTTAAACCCTTGGGTAAGCCAGTGTCCGATCACATCCCATGTGTGGTCACAATTGAAATGACAATTCCACGGAGTAAACTATTTCGGTTCGAGCCTTTCTGGATTGAACATCCTGGTTTCATGGAGATAGTACAATCAGCATGGGATAAACCTGTCAAAGCAAACAACAGTGCAATCATTTTATGCAGAAAGTTCAAACATTTACGCTACTGTCTGAAAACTTGGAGTAAGAATATATCCCGCCTATCCATTGCCATTGATAACTCCAACAAGACTCTGGCAGAGCTAGACACGATTGAAAATGGAAGGCAGCTCACCACTCCTAAGGCAAATTTTAGGAATATACTCAAAGCCCACATTCTTACACTATTGTCGTATCAAAGGCAATACTGGAAAAAATGATGCACAATACGCTGGGTTCGATTTGGAGATGAGAACTCAAAAAAAAATTCAAGCCATGGCTTCTGAACGATATAGAAGAAACAATATAGCATCCTTAACTCTATAGGATGGAACCCTAGCTGATAATCACGCGAGCAAAGAATCTTTTATCTACCACTCTTTCAAAGAGAGATTAGGGACCTCCTCCAAGCATGAGATGAAATTTAATCTTGAAACAATCATTAAGAGAATTGATGGGCTGGATCAACTCACTATCCCATTTACGAGGTAGGAGATTGACCTAGTAATCAAAGAAATGCTGGCCGATAGGGCGCCAGGTCCAGACGGATTCAACGGCTCGTTCCTGAAGTCTTGTCGGCACATAATAAAGGAAGATTTTCATGCTTTATGTGACCAATTCTTTGAAGGAGGACTCAACTTGGAGAGCATAAATGATGGTTACATAACTCTCATCCCTAAAGTTGCTACACCACAAGAAGTCAATGATTTTAGACCGATTACTTTACTCAACTGCTGTCTAAAAGTCATTACAAAACTTCTAGCTAATTGGCTGCAAAAATTTATACTGAATATTATACATCGAAACCAATATGGTTTTCTGAAGAAGAGGTCCATCCAGGACTGCCTAGCATGGGCGTTTGAATACATCCACCAGTGCCAAGCATCAAAACAACCAACTTTTCTCCTCAAGTTGGACTTTGCAAAAGCCTTCAATACTATTCAACATGATGCAATGCTGGAAATCATGAAGCACATGGGATTCAATGACAAATGGTTGGGGTGAATTAAAACCATTTTATCCACTGCTAAATCCTCAGTCCTCCTAAATGGCATTCCGGGTAGACAATTTCATTGCAAATGTGGAGTTCGACAAGGTGACCCACTATCTCCCCTCATATTTGTCCTCGCTGCCGACCTGCTACAAGCGGCTATCAAGAAAATCCTCACTGACTATGCAACATCTATTGGGCTCAAGATAAACTTTCACAAATCAACCCTAGTGCCCATGAATTGTGATGCAGTCACTGCTCAGCATATAGCACAAATATTCGGATGTGTGGTCGGGAAGCTACCATTCACTTACCTTGGATTGCCCATGGGTACTTCTAAACCGATGGTGCAGGATCTCATGCCTGTGGTTTGTGGAGTTGAAAGAATGCTATCATCAACCTTGTCAATGATCTCTTATGGAGGCAACCTATCACTTCTAAACTCTGTTATCACGTCGTTGATAATCTTTGCGCTTTGCACCTTGAAACTGCCGCTAAAAATTATTGAGCTCCTTTATAAAATCAAAAGAAAATGCCTTTGGGCAAAGAAGACTGATAATGCAGATAAGTGCAACTCTCTGGCTTCATGGCAAATGGTATGCAGACCAAAGGAGTGTGGAGGACTTGGAGTTCTTGATCTACAAACACAAAGTGATGCTCTGCTCATGAAATACCTCCATAAAGTCTACAATCATTGGGACCTGCCATGGTTAGAATTGATATGGTCCACCTACTATGTTGACAAAATTCCACATGCCTCAGACCCATGCGGCTCCTTCTGGTGGAAAGATGTCCTCAAACTCACTCTAATTTATAGAGGCATCTCAAGTGTGACAGTTCATCGAGGAGACACAGTGCTTATGTGGAAATACCTATGGATGGATGAGATCCTCGCGGAATCACCACTAGAAAAAAAAGACACATCCATGACATTTTGGGCCGAACGAATTTTTTTCTGTGATACTTATGACACTTCTATGACGATAATTGTGACAAAACCCGGTATCATCATAGATGTCGTGGGGTCCTACTTCTATGACAAAAAATCATGACAGAAAATGGGCTTTTCGTCCTGGGCGGGCTGGAGACGCAGCTGCATGACATTCTTTGGGCCGTCCATGATGGAAAAAACCATGGTAGAAGCGAGGGCGAGGAAAATATCGGGGTGTTCCCGGTTACGGTGGGTGGTCGGGGCCGAGCGATGCGCATTTCTCTCGTACACGCACACGCGTGGGTGCGAGGCATTGGGCTCTAACTGAACCCGAGCGATTGCACTGCATCCTACACGTTACTCAACCCGAGCGATCGATCGATGGCTGTTAACTGAACCCGATCGAGCGATTCCTTCGCTACTGCTGCTAAATGAAGCCGATCGATGCTGCCTCTGGATGAACAGTGATCGTTGCTGGGGGGGGGGGGGTTTGGATGAACAGTTCCCGGTGGGGGTGGATGAATAGGACCCCGTGGTGTTGCCTCTGGATGAACATGACCCCGATCGATCGAGCCGGTTGGGGCTGGATGAACAGGACCCCGTGAAGGGCAGGATGAACAGGACAACCCCGTGGAGGGCAGGATGAACAGTAGATGGTGGAGGGCTGGATGAACACTAGCCCGTGGAGGGGTGGTTGAACAGGAGCCCGTGGAGAGGGCTGGTTGAACAGTAGCCGGTGGAGTAGCGCGGTGTGGAGGCTGGATGAACAGGAGCCCGTGGACGAACAGTCGCAGGTGGAGGCTGGAGGAGGTCGATGGTGGATGAACAGTAGCCCGTGGAGGTTGGAGGGGGTCGACGGTGGAGATGAACAGTATCCCGTGGAGTCCCGTTTTTGGTACGCCACACCCCTCCCGATGAACAGGACCCCCGTTTCGACCGTAGCGCACCAACACAAGTCCGTTTCCTCCGTTTTGCGGTACGCCCACACCCCTACCGATCAACAGGACCCCCGTTTCGACCGTAGGAGGTCCGTTTCTCCGTTTTGCGGTACACCAGACCCCTCCCGATGAACAGGATCCCGTTTCGAACGTGGCCGGTCGAACACAAGGCCGTTTCCTCCGTTCTGCGGTACGCCAGGCCTCGTTTCCATCGGCTGTTCTGTCCAAGCCCTCCCGATGAACACGACGACGCATTTCGTTCCGACCCAGCCGGTTGGCTCCCCATGAACACGACGACGACGCTGTTTCTCCGTTCTGACCCAGCCATGTACACGTGCCCTGGTCGTACGTACGCGCGAGTAGGCATTCGAGACCCCGCCCGTATGTACGTACGTGGCCGTATTTACTTTCTTGCACCCTGGTCGCTGTACGTACTTGTACATGCTACGTGCGCGCCTCTGCTACGACACGTGTGCGCCTCTACATCGACCAGTATGTACGTACACGTTCGCGACCAGAATGACAACGCTACGTACGCTTCGACCAGGTGGGTCCCGACTGTCAGGCACTTCCTTGCGTGCGAAGATGTAGCTAGTGGGTCCCAGCAGTCAGGGGTCGAATCATTTTTTTGCCCGGACGCTTTTCTTTGCGTGCGAAGATGTAGCTGGTGGGTCCCGGCAGTCAGGGGGAAATCTTTTTTTCGCGAAATACGGTGGCCCATCCGGTGGGTCCCCGTTGTCAGGTGGAGGAATAATTATTTTGCGCGTAATAAGGACGCATTTCCTTGCTGTGGCCGTGGACCCAGCTGTCAGCCTCTCCACGTACAGTACTGTTTCGATGGAAGTCGTTCCTTGACCACGTTGACCACGCCGCGCCGAGAGCACCAGGGCGGTGGACGACGGTGAGGCCTAGGAAGGGGACGACGCGGAGCCGAGGAAGACGCGATAGTGGAAGCCCGCGCGGAGAGGAGTACGAGGGTTCACTGGTTCGGCTGCGGTGTGAGGCTGTCGTCGCCGCAGGGCCTGGCCAGCGGTGGGAATAGTAGGGGGCAGTGAGGCCTCCGCGGCAGCACAGCCGGCCACGGGAGGCAGGAGAATGCGGCATGACCGGCGCTGCTTGGGCGGCCGGAGCAAGAAGACCAGAGGTTGAAGAAGCACTACGGCCGTTGTATGGACATCGTACGGTCACTGGAGCTAAAATCGTTCATATTGACTAAGTTGACAAAGCACTCCGTCCCCGTCAACTTAGTAGGCCTACAAGTCAGCCGCCCACCAAGGTGGGTCCCAACTAGCAGGGGGAGTATTCATTTTTTTGTGCGTAATAAGGAGGCACTTCCGGTGGGTCCGAGCTTACAGCGGGGGGAACTTTTTTTGCGAAAAACGATGGCCCGTCTGGTGGGTCCCAGCAGTCAGGGGGAAACATTTTTTTCACCAAACATGGTGGCCCGTCCAGTGGGTCCCTGCTGTCAGGTGGAGGAATAATTATTTTCCGCATAATAAGGAGGCACTTCCTTGCGGCTGCCGTGGACCCAGCTGTCAGCCTCTCCACGTACAGTACTCTTCCGATGGAAGTCGTTCCTTGACCAGGTTGACCACGCCGCGCCGAGAGCACCGGCGCGGTGGACGACAGCGAGGCCTAGGAACGGGACGACATGGAACCGGGGAAGACGCAGCAGTGGATGCCCACGCGTAGAGGAGTACGAGGGTTCACTGGTTCGCTGTGGTGTGAGGCTGCCGTCGCCGCAGAATAACAGGGGGTGTGGGTGAGTAGAGGGATGGCCTGGCCAGCAATGGGAGTAGTAGGGGGCGGTGAGGCCTCCGCCGCATCGCAGCCGACCATGAGAGGCAGGAGCACGAGGCACGACCGGCGCTGGTTTGTGCGGCTGGAGCAAGAAGACCAGAGGTTGAAGAAGCGCTACGGCCGTTGGATGGACATCGTACGGTCACTGGAGCTAGAATCGTGCATATTGACTAAGTTGAAAAAGCCCCCCATCCCCATCAACTTAGTAGGCCCACAAGTCAGCCTGCCACTATACTGGGTCCCAGCCAGTAGGGGGGTATCATTTTTTTGTGCGTAATAAGGAGGCACTTCCTTGCGTGCGAAGATATAGCTGGTGGGTCCAAGCTGTCAGCGGCGGTAACGTTTTTTCGCGAAATACAGAGGCCCTTTCGGTGGGTCCCAGATGTCAAGTGGAGGAATCATTATTTTGCGTGTAATAAGGAGGCATTTCCTTGCATGCGGCCGTGGACCCAGCTGTCAGCCTCTCCATGTACAGTCCACTTCAGATGCATGTCGGTCGTTGACCACGTTGAGCAGGCCGGGCCGAGAGCACCAGGGCGGTGGACGACGGTGAGGCCTAGGAAGGGAACGACACGGAGGCAGGGAAGACTCGGCAGTTGTTTCCCACGCGGAGGGGAGTACGACTGTACGAGGGTTTACTGGTTCGTCTGCCGTCGCCGGAGAATAACAGCAGGTGTAGTTGAGTAGAGGCATGGCTAGGCCAGCGATGGGAGTACGGTGGGGCGGTGAGGCCTGCGCGGCAGCACAGCTGGCCACGGGGAGGAGAGAGTAGGCAGTCCCGCCGGCGCTTGTTTGAGCGGCTGGAGCAGGAAGAGCAGAGATTGAAGAAGCATGACGGCCGTTGGATGGACATCCAACAGTCACTGCTTGTGCGTCAACCTTTTTTTGGAAAGCCTCAAATCTGTGGAAAACATCATACAACCCATCTGCCATTATTTCTAATAATTTACAGCCCATTTGCTAATTCTTAAGGTTTTTTGGAGCCCATATTCTTTTTGTTAGCATTACAGCCCATATTGTGGCCACGGTTAAAAAATTATACGAAATTTTGCATATTTCGGTGCGGTCCGAACTGTTTTTAATCTCGAAATTTCGAGTCACATTCAAACTGATTTTAAAAATAAATGTATATCAATATAAAATCCAACAAATTGTCCACGCATAAAAATCAATGCAATTTAAAATCTCGAAATGAAAAAAAGAAATTTGAAACTAATTACTGGTTTGATGTGTTTTAAAAATGTACAACCCATTTCTCATTACTGATAGGCCATTTTCTCGGCCAGCCGAATGAAGCTCTCCTCGTCTTGAAAGATTTGCAGCCCAATAGGCCTGACAAAGCGACTTACTTGGCAAATCACAAAAAAACTGGGCTGTGGCCGTGGACCCAGCTGCGGCCGTGGACCCAGCTGTCAGCCTCTCCACGTACAGTACTCTTCCGATGGAAGTCGGTCGTTGACCACATTGACCACGCCGCACCGAGAGCACCAAGGCGGTGGACGACGGCGAGGCCTAGGAAGGGGATGACGCGGAGCCGGGGAAGACGCGGCAGTGGATGCCCACGCGGAGAGGAGTACGAGGGTTCACTGGTTCGGCTGCGGTGTGAGGCTGCCGTCGCCGCAGAATAACAGGGGGTGTGGGTGAGTAGAGGGATGCCCTGGCCAGCGGTGGGAGTAGTAGGGGGCGGTGAGGCCTCCGCGGCATCACAGCCGGCCACGGGAGACAGGAGCACGCGGCACGACCGGCGCTGGTTTGGGCGGCTGGAGCAAGAAGACCAGAGGTTGAAGAAGCACTACTGCCGTTGGATGAACATCGTACGGTAACTAGAGCTAGAATCGTTCATATTGACTAAGTTGACAAAGCCCTCCGTCCCCGTCAACTTGGTAGGCCCACAAGTCAGCCTCCCACGATGCTGGGTTCCAGCTGGCAGGGGGAGTATTCATTTTTTTGTGCGTAATAAGGAGGCACTTCCTTGCGTGCGAAGATAGCTGGTGGGTCCGACCTGTCAGCGGGGGGCACGTTTTTTTCGCGAAATACAGAGGCCCTTCCGGTGGGTCCCAGATGTCAGGTGGAGGAATCAAAGACTTGAGAAGGCGTACAGAACAAGCTAGTGTACCAGTAAAGAGACGTTGCTGAGTTTTAGAAAAAAGAGAGATGTGCTCCTGTAGCTGGTTCGAATCCAAACCTAGACTATGACTATATATGGTGCTATGCTACTCTGCAAGTAATGAAACTGACATATCCAACATTCGCTTCTCCTCTTCTCTACTTACTCTGCCTAGCGTCAGAAGCTCTGGCCATAGCAACCATGTCTGCTGGCTGCTCGTCCACCTGCTCTTCAGCAGGCAACAACCAAATATGCGCCAAGTCGCCACCCGTACCATCGCCTGTGGGTCTCATCACACCCCCGCCGGCACGCGCACTGCAGCCGGTTGCTCATCGCAACCCGCTGCCGTTGGTGTGGTGCCACTGCTGCAAATCACGCAGAGTCATCCGTCGCGTCTCAACCACAATCCTCAACCCTGGCCGAGTCTTCTACAAATGCCCGAATCATGGGGCAATAATATGTTTTAGTGTTGTTCTGCTGCTTTCAGTTGCTGATTTTTTTAATAGTTTGGTTGATGATCTTCCAATTTGATTCGTGCAGAAAAGGGAAGATTCGTGTGATTTGTATTTCTGGGAAGTTGCTGATGTGGGGGAGTGCAACTATGCTGATTATTTGGTTAGCCGAGGAATCCCAATACCAGCAGGTTGGGGTGTTGGACAAGTAACTGAAGGAACGACAGAAGAGGAAGATGCAGAGCAGAAGGTTAAAGATGCAGTTCCTCTGATCATGGCCAAGCAACAGCTGCTGAACGGCCTTGACAGCAATGAGGAGATGAAAGAGCTTGTGAAGATAATGGGCAAAATCGATGTGCTCTGTAGGATGATTGTCTCTTTATTTGCAGTGTATGTAGCACTCGTGATGTATTCAGTGGCTATGACATGAGCACTTTGCTGAAACTAGTAATGAATGAAACCTGTGTAGCAGGCTGGGCGTAGTGTTGTGAACATCTAATGATTTCTATTAACGGAAATCAGGGGGTATCCCCTTTTGCTCATAAATAAATAAATAGCAGAGGCCCTTTTGGTAATAAATAAATAAATTAGCAGAGGCCCTGTCGGGTCAGCTTTGTTCTCATTCGAAGACGTCGAGCAAATTGCAGTCCAACAGCAAACTATGTCATCAAATTCAAGTTTCACAGCCAAATATGAGTACAACTAAACAACAATGTCATCATGTTTTAGTCGTCATACAATCACCAAACACAAATCAGCATACATAACAAGTGATGTTCTCACAGGAAAATACTAAACAACATGTTCATCAGGTTTCAGTTGTCATAGCAAACACAATTTCACATAGTAGATAAAAAACGTCTTCTGACAGGCAAATACGACAAAAGCAATGTAATCATCATCCGCAGCAGCAGCGTCAACATCTTCGCCATGTGTATCAGTCTGAATCGTAATTCCCCACGGTGTCATCTTCTTCTTCGTCCTCAACGTCCTCGAACGTTGGCTTCTTCTTGATCAACTCTTGTATGTCCACAGCACGACAGGCAATCTTTTCGCCGGCGTCATTGACGTGATGGTTCTCAAAGATATTAGGAACATCTGTGTTATCTTGTACATCAGGAGCAGTGTAAGCATCATCTTGTTGTGCAACTTCATTAAACGAATTCCTCTGCTCAAACCTTTGCAATACTCTCCAGTCATCGCTACGTGCAAATGTGTCTTCCAAGAAAAATATCTGTGTTGCTTGATTTGCCAAAATAAAAGGCTCGTTGGTCTGGTACGCCGCCTTGACATTGATGGATTTGAAATAATCATCAGCTCTGGGTTTTGCGATCCTGGAAAACAGGTTATACCAACGACAACACAACAGAACCACACACCGATGATCCTCGAAACTGGAGATATACTGCAACTGAACAATGTCTGTTATGTTAGCATACATTTCAGTTGTCTCTTTGTCATACGTATCCGTGCTCATGATGGCACTGTTTTGTGTCTTCCTGCCTTCGTCTCGTGCAAGGGTGTTGTAGCGCACATCTCCAACAACGCAAGATTCATAATGTCTTACCCGAGTATCAGGACCCATTGCTAGTGAGTAAAGGGCATCATCAACTGCCTGCCCATCCTCCCGCATCTTCTTAACCTATGGTTAGAAAATAGACAAGCTGATCATCTTATGTACTCAATATATTAAAAAACTGACAGTGCAATTCAAAAGCTTACATGGCTCTTGAACCATTTCGCAAATCCTGCCATAACCAGTTTGTTAATGTTTCTTGGATTTTGCGGTAGTAACTCCTTTTTGTAGATGCTGCACAACATAGTGATCGCGTCAAACATCTAAATATATAAGAATGTGCTGCAAGTTTAGTAGATTACGATGTATAAGCTGCAGTACTTAGCACTTACTTGATATAAGGTAGTATCTCAGGACAGTTATTCAACACATACCAAACCATTTTGTCCAAATCTTTAGGTTTGTCCTCTTGTCGACTCTTCCCTGTAACTCGAACAGAATAATCGAAAACATTGAGCCCGGGATTGTCTTCATCCACCTCTTTGCTAAGCTGATCAGCTGTTTCAATGTATTTTGAGCAGAATGTCAACGCTTCTGTAGCAATGTAGGCCTCTGCAATGGAACCCTCGGGTCTAGCTCTGTTCCTAACATAGCCCTTGAAAGTGCCTAGCCGCCTTTCAATAGGGTACATCCAGCCATACTGTACTGGACCTCTAAGTAGTGCCTCATCAGGTAGATGAACAGCCAAATGCACCATCACATCAAAGAAGGCTGGAGGATATATCTTCTCAAGGTCGCATAGGATAGTTGGTATCTTGTCTCTAAGACGCTCCAAAGCATCTATCCTGATATTTCTACTGCAGAGTTCCCTGAAGAATTGTCCCAACTCTGCAACTGCTCTGTATAAGTCAGGGCGGCCCAATCCTCTAAGGATAACAGGTAAAACCCTTTGAAGTAGGACGTGGCAGTCATGAGTTTTCAACCCTTGTACCTTGTTTCCATCTGCACTGACTCTCCTTTCAGGGTTGGAAGCAAATCCATGTGGGAATCTCACACGTGACAGGACCTCGCAGAATTCTTTTCTTTTTACCTTGTCCAAGACGTACACAGCTGGTGCCATATCCCGTGGTTTACCTTCATCTTGCACCTGCAAATCCTGTCTGATACCCAGGTGTGTCAAATCAATCCTAGATTTTAAGGTATCTTTCGTCTTGCCTTCAATATTAAGAAGTGTGCCGATAATGCTGTCACATATATTTTTCTCGATGTGCATCACATCAAGATTATGCCGCAGATCCAAATCTTTCCAATACTCCAAGTCCCACAAAGTGGACCTGCGGGTAAACAATAATCTCTCTTCTGCCCTGCCACGCTTCCTTTTCCCGCTACCATTATCAGGATGGTTTCCTGGTGTAATATGCCTGACCTTCTCTAATTCCACTTGCAACTCATCGGCGGTGAGCCTCTTTGGCGCATCACGGTTTTCATGCTTTGCATTGAACACATGTCTTCGGTATTTTCTAGGATGCGGCTTGTCCTTGGCAAGGAAACGGCGGTGTCCAATGTAACAGATCTTGCTAAGTATTGCGTATGACAGCGGATTCCTGTCACAGCGAACACATGCATTGTAACCATGTGTCGTTCGCCCTGACATAGTGCCCAAAGCCGGATAATCATGGATGCACCAAATTATAACAGCACGCAGAAAGAAATCAGCTGGTGGGCTGCTATATAGGTCTCGAGTGAGAACACCCCTCCATAGCTGTTGAAGTTCCTCCACAAGAGGCTCCATGAACAAATCAAAATCCTTTCCAGGACTTTTTGGACCTGGGATGAGCAAGGCCATCATGTAGTTTGATTCTTTGGTGCAGACATTTGGAGGCATGTTGTAAGGGATAACAAGCACTGGCCACATGCTATATGTGGCGCTCTGGTGGCCAAATGGGTTAAATCCATCTGAAGCTAAGCCAAGTCTAATGTTTCTCGGGTCAGCAGCAAACTTTTCGTGCTTCTGATTGAAGCTTTTCCACTCACTACCATGTGATGGATGGCTCATTACATTCTGATCTCTGTACTCCTGGTTCCTAGAATGCCACAGTACATCCTCTCTTGTTTCAGCATCATGAAACAACCTCTGCAATCTTGGTGTAATTGGAAAATGTCTCAGAACATTATGAGGAATCCTCTTCACAGCATCGCCATCTTTCCATCTTGATGATTTGCATTTCGGGCATTCACTTAAGTTGGCATAATCCTTCCGGAACAGAACACAATTATTCTTACAAACATGGATCATATCATATCCAATTCCAACTGCACGAAGGAAATTCTTCATTTTACTGTAGGTGTGTGGCAGCTCAGACGCATCTGGGAAAGCTTTGCGGAAAGCAGCCAACATCGCATCGAATGATTTGTTGGTCATCCGCTCAGATGTCTTCACCTGAAGAAAGGTGACCATAGCTGAGAATACTGACAGCTTATTTCCTGGGGTGACAGCCACGTTGCATTGTTCCAACATGCGGGCCCACCGTTTTTCTTCTACAGGTGAAAGTTCACGGAATGCACGAGCATTTCGTAGCATTGTTTCAATGTTGGTCAAACTCACTGGCTCCGCCACCACCACCTCCTCCTCCTCTTCCACCTGAGCATCAGGCAGATCAAGATGGTGATCTGCTGCTTCCACGTAGTCAATAACATTGACGTTCACAGCTTCACCATGATGAACCCACCTAGTATATGTGACCGACATCCCATACAAGTGTAGATGATTTTGCACAGTTGACTGGGGTCTTGTAACTGAATTCATACAACTGCTACACGGGCAGAGCACATCTGATTTCGGACCACCGTACTCAGCTCTGATAAAGTTCATGAAGTTTTCAACCCCCTCGACATATGCAGCGGAGAATCTTCGAGCAGAAGTTATCCAAGTCCTGTCCATCTGTTAGACATACAAATTAGTTCTTCTACTAGATATTACAGGAAAAACATATATGCTTTTTTATGAAGTCCAGAAGAAAATACCTAGGTCGATGTCTAAAGCTATGGCAAGATATTTGGACGAGCAGATCTAAGTAACGAAATATATGTAAAGCTAATTCAGCAAACAGATTTGAGTGCTAAATTATGGCAGGCTGTTTCAGCAGTCAATGAGGCCGAGCACACAGCCATCAAACTATCGAAGGCCATCGCAGCAACAAAGATCGAGTATAAAATAGTGTAGAGCTATTTCACCTAACAGATTGGCTACTAGACCATGGCAATCTATGTCACAATAAATATATGGCAGGATATTTTAGCAACTAATCGGCCTTGGCATGCCATCTCAGCTAAGCAGATTGAGTGCAGAATAGGGCAAGGAAGCTTCTTAAGCAGAGCACATTGACTGTAAACTACTTCGGCAAATAGTGAGATTAACAACGTCTATCAGCTAACATTCAGCGCTACACCGACATGCACGGGGCCTCAGTCTAGAATGCGCGTACCGTGGGAGAAGCTAACCGCCGTGGGTCTCCACACGAACATCGCCAGCGGTGGCGGCGCTGACCGCCGTGCGCCTCCACAAGAACGTCGCCAGCGGTGGCGGCGCGGCTAGAGGACGGCAGTCTACGAGAGCGTACTGTGGGAGCAAGAGGATCGCCGTGCTTCCCCTCGACGAACCGCGTCGCCGACGTATCGGCATGGCGGGGAGGCGGCTTTGGCGGAGCGAATGGAGTGGAGGGGGACGGTGGGAGGGGGCTTTGGGGAATATTATTGGCTAGTTGGCCGAAGGGCGGTTGAATCTAGGATTTGGGGGAATTTTTGGGTGGGGGGAGAGGATTTTCGCACGGTGGGTGGGGGGAGTTTGGCGCGTGGTTGGTTTCTCTAAGTGCAGTCCCACATGTCAGTGAAGAGGCAAGCCGAAGCGCGTTCCATTTGCGTGAGCCGTGTGCAGGACTGAACGTGTGTGGGGTGCAATGCGACCGCGACAGGGGTGTGGGAGTCCTGGACTAAGGGGTCCTCGGGCGTCTGGCCTGTTATCCATGGGCCAGACTGATGGGATGTGAAGACATGAAGGCCGAAGATTGTACCCGTGTCCGGATTGGACTCTCCTTGGCGTGGAAGGCAAACTTGGCGATCAACTACGAAGATTTCTTCCTATGTAACCGACTCTATGTAACCCTAGATCCCTCCGGTGTCTATATAAACCGGAGGGTGTAGTCCGGATAGGATATTCATTACCATAGTCATATAGGCTAGACTTCTAGGGTTTAGCCATTACGATCTCGTGGTAGATCAACTCTTGTAATACGCATATTCATCAAGATCAATCAAGCAGGAAGTAGGGTACTACCTCCACAGAGAGGGCCCGAACCTGGGTAAACATCGTGTCCCCCGTCTCCTGTTACCATCGATCCTAGACGCACAGTTCGGGACCCCCTACCCGAGATCCACCGGTTTTGACACAGACATTGGTGCTTTCATTGAGAGTTCCACTGTGCCGTCGTCGAAAGGTTCCATGGCCCCTTCAATCGTCGATAGTGACGACGTCCAAGGCGAAACCTTCCTCCCAGGACATATCTTCGTGTTCGACGGCTCCGTACTGCGGGCCAACTCGCTTGGCCATCTGGAGCAGATCGATAGCTACGCGTCTGGCCATCAGGTTAGATTTGGAAGCTTGAACTACGTCGCGGACGTCCGCAGAAACCTGATCTTCGACGAATTCGAGACCGCGACGATCGCTCCCCCTCGCCCCGATGAACATGACATAAATCCATCATCGGATCACATCCAGAAGATGGTTCCTGTTGCTGCAAAGGCCTTAGAACCGGAGCAGATCGTGCCATCCGAGGCCACAGAGTCTGCGGCGTTAGAGCCACACACGGACTCAACACCCTGCAATATTTGCGTCAACGGAACTCCAGACTCGTGTCCGGCTATAAGTTCCAGACCATGTACGCCTGTGGACACCGAGCTGGATCGGTTATTGATCTTCGAATTTAGCGCTGCAGACATCTTCCAGCACTCACCTTTGGGTGATGTGAGAAACTCTTTAAAGAATTTGTCCTTGGAGAAGGACTCACAGCCGAACTATGTTCGGTTCGAGCTAGAGGCTGATGATGGGGAATTTTGCTTCCCACCCACCACCCACTTCATAGCCACTGTCGATGACTTAACCAACATGCTTGATTATGGCTCCGAAGACATCGACGGTATGGACGACGATTCCGACAAGGAGCAAGGCCAGGACCCGCCAGTCACTGGACGTTGGACGACCACCTCTTCGTACGATGTGTACATGGTTGACACACCTAAAAAATCTAGCGACGATGACAAAGAAGATCCAGTTGCGAATAAACCTTCTGAGACACAGTCCAAGCGCCGGCGCCCTAAACGCCGTTCGAAGCCTCGTCGCTCAAAAGATGGCAACACTGGCACCGGAGAAAATAGTACTCCGGGCGACGCCGAAAACAATGAAGACCCTGTTGGAGCTGCATCCGAACAGGAGGAACAAGACAACGGGCAAGTTAACCCTGATAAACAGGCCATGCCCAATGACCCGGATGACGATAGTTATCGTCCAGTCTCCGAGGATGAGGAGAGCCTCGGCAGTGAGGATTTCATCATGCCTAAGGCACCCCTCGAGCAGGAGCGCTTCAAGCGCCAGCTAATAGCTACTGCAAGAAGCCTGAAGAAAAAGCAGCAGCAGCTCCAAGCCGATCAAGACCTACTCATTGATAGATGGACCGATGTTCTGGCAGCCGAAGAATACGGCCTCAAGCGCCTAGCCAAGAGTTACCCGAAGCGCAGACTGCTACCTCAGTTCAATGAGGAGGCACCAGATCCCGTACCTCCCACGCGCAATGCGGAGCAACCACCACGTGGTCGGGATAGTGCGGCGGACCGACCACCCCGCGGTCGGGATAAAGCGGCAACTCAGACCGAACAACACTCCGCCCCACCGCCTCGTAAAGACAGAGACAGAACAGCTCGGGACCATACATATGACCTTCGGCAGGACCTGGACAGTAGAGCAGGACACACCCAATCAATCTACGGACCGCGAGGACGCTTCCCGACTCGGGATGACGGCTACCTATTCGGACGTGACAAACCTAGTCACGCCCGGGCCGATAACCACAGATGGACTTCATCGGAGGTGCGCCGTGACGCGGCCTCTTATAGAGGCGCCACACACCCCCTCTGCTTCACAGATGAAGTACTGGATCACGAATTCCCCGAGGGGTTCAAGCCCGTCAATATTGAATCATACGACGGAACAACCGATCCCGCAGTGTGGATCGAAGATTTTATTCTCCACATCCATATGGCTCGAGGAGATGACCTCCACGCCATCAAATACCTCCCACTAAAATTAAAAGGGTCAGCTAGACACTGGCTGAATAGCCAGCCTAAAAATTCTTTCGGCAGCTGGGAGGACTTGGAAGAAGCTTTGCTCGACAACTTCCAAGGCACTTATGTCCGGCCACCAGATGCCAATGACTTAAGTCATATAGTTCAACAACCTGGAGAATCAGCCAAAAAATTCTGGACTAGGTTCCTAACCAAAAAGAACCAGATCGTTGACTGTCCGGATGCCGAAGCCCTAGCGGCCTTCAAACACAGCATCCGCGACGAATGGCTCGCCCGCCACCTCGGCCAAGAAAAGCCGAAGTCTATGGCAGCCCTCACGGCACTCATGACCCGCTTTTGCGCGGTTGAGGATAGTTCGCTGGCTCGTAGTACAAACATAGCCAACGAGGCAGGCCCCGCTGAGGCCAAAAACAACACCGACAAGCTCCGGCGCAATAAACAAAAACGCCGAAGTAATGGTGACTAACACCGATGACACGACAATTCACGCCGGATTCAGCGGCTCCAAGTCCGGCCAGCGGAAGAAGCCCTACAAAAGGAACAATGAGGGACCATCCAGCTTGGACCGCATACTTGATCGTCTGTGCCAGATACACGGCACCCCAGACAAACAAGCCAATCATACCAACAAAGATTGTTGGATTTTCAAACAGGCTGGCAAGTTAAATGCCGAGAACAAAGAAAAGGGATCACCAAGTGAGGACGAGGACGAAGAGCCCCGGCAGCCGAACATTGGGGGGCAGCAGAAATTTCCCACTCAAGTCAAAACGGTGAACATGATATACGCTACACACATCCCCAAAAGGGAGCGCAAGCGAGCACTCAGGACGTCTATGCGATAGAGCCAGTCGCCCCAAAATTCAATCCGTGGTCGTCATTCCCGATCACCTTCGATCGTCGAGATCACCCAACTAGTATCCGCCATGGCGGTTCGGCCGCACTGGTCCTCGACCCAATCATCGACGGATTTCACCTAACGCGAGTCCTAATGGACGGTGGTAGCAGCCTCAACCAGCTCTCTCAGGATACAGTGCGGAAGATGGGCATTAATCCCTCACAAATCAAACCCACAAAGACTACCTTTAAAGGAGTCATACCAGGCGTAGAGGCCCGTTGCATGGGCTAAATCACGCTGGAGGTGGTCTTTGGTTCTTCGGATAACTTCCGAAGCGAAGAGTTCATTTTCGATATCGTCCCTTTCCGCAGCGGCTACCACGCACTGCTCGGAGGAACCGCGTTTGCTAGATTCAACGCAGTGCCACACTATGCTTATCTCAAACTCAAGATGCCCAGTCCACGCGGTGTCATAACAGTCAATGGCAACACTAAACGCTCCCTCCGAACGGAGGAGCACACAGCCGCCCTAGCAACAGAGGTACAGAGCGGCCTTCTCAAGCAGAACCGTAATCCGGCTGCTGAGCCCCTGGACACCACCAAGAGGGTCCGGACCACACTGCAACAGGGCAGCTCGGCTCGTGAAGAGCTTGATTAGCAATTCAGCCTCCATCCTAGTCCCAATGAGGTAGTGGCATTCGTACCACGCGTACATAATTACGCACTCAAAATTCCATGGGCATCGACGGAGGCACAACTAGCTCGTGATCCACAGTTTGGCTAGACCGATCCCAGGCTCACATATAACTTCATTGTTTCCTTTTCCCTATTTTCAGGTTTCTTTTATACAGCCCCCCTTCGACGGCCTGATTACTGGTCCTGTCAAAGGATAAGTACACCAGATGGGCACAGAGCACAGGTATACCGGGGAAGCCCTAGAGGACAATCCAACGATCACTCTACCTTTTTCTTTCAGTACCCAACTGCAGCTCTCCTTTGGTCGTGGCATGTCAAATAGCCGGTTGCTTATTGCACTGTTTTGTATCAATGTGCTTTGACGCATTAATCCAACTATAATGGAAACAGTTCAAAGGCCCCAGATACTATCTCCGTTCTCCTGCTGCTTTCCTTTAATTACTTATTTTCTAGCATCCGTACATTTCTGGTACATTTCATATTCGCCAGGGGCTCCTCATCGCCCCATAACACGGCAACAAAGTCCGAACACTTCTTATAGAAAAGTTTGGCACCCCGAATTTAGCATTATATGCATTGGCTCCGAATCATGTCTTTGGTCAATAGTTGGGTTGCCCGACTCGTGTGCTTGCTACCCTATGTTCCGCTACATCGGCTAGGGTAGTAAAGGGAGAACTACTGCGATTGTGCCCTGGTCTAAACCGGATGAGCACCTCAGTAGAAAAAGCCGAAAACTGACTGTCATGATGCGGCGAGAGCCGGTCAGCTGTTCGAGGGTTACAAATCGCTAGAGATTTTTTCCGCATTATGCGAAGGATCAGTACTTCCCGATTAGACGCTGACAGCACCCTAGTCCGCACACCAGGGGCTGCGCCCATGTTTTATTATAAAACTCCTATGGCTAAGTGAGGGCGTTTAAGCCGCATAGTCTGATTGCCTGGTTCGTTGCGCTAAACAACTCCTTCAAGGACCATATAATTGGATCAAGATTGTTTAGATTCCATCCCGAACACCTCCGTACTACCTACGTGAGGGTAGAAGCCGACAATTGGCCAACCCTCAAATTCCATACACTGCGGCCGCACAGGAGGACACAATCAAAACATAACAAACATTATATTGAAAACTGACTTTGTTTCAATCATACAAAGCAAAGACAACACGAATGTATTCATTGCAATGGGCAAAGGCCATGCGGGCACTTTCGATGCAGACCCTTGACGATGTCTAGCTGCGGACAGGCTTCCACCAGCCGCTTCACGAGTCCGAAGTAGCTACCGGGCATAGCCTCGGCTGGCCAGAGCCGGATTATCAAATCCTTCATGGCTAGTTCGGCCACCCTATGCAGCTCCACCAGCTGTTTCAGCTGGTCGGTGAAGGGCACCGGATGCTCCGGCACAGCGTACTGCGACCAGAAGAACTTCTCCGTGGAGCTCCCCTCTCTGGCCCGAAAGAACTCCGCAGCATCGGACACGCTGCATGGCAGATCCGCAAACGCCCCTGGGCAACTCCGAATCCGGGTTAGTAAAAGGTACTTCCTCTCCGCATACTTGCTTTGCATGTTAAATGCCTTACCCGCTGCGATCTTTTTAGCCTCCTGGATCTCCTAGAGAGCATCCCGAGACTCATTCCGCGTGGCCTCCTCACCCTGGCGAAACTTGGTAAGTTCAGTCTCTCGAACCGGCGCCTCACGCTCCAAGGCTTCGCACTTCTTCACCGCGTCCTGGAGCTCCTACTGGACCTCCTTGACCCGGGCCTTGAGCTTTTTACGGGCGGCTTGCTGCCGGACAGCCTTCCCCTCGGCTTCACCCAGGGCCTTTTTTAGGGCCCTGACCTCGGTTGCGGCTCCTACACGTATGATGACACTACGGTCAATATACACCGCTTACTCTTTCCGAACACACAGCAAGTCGTCACTCACCTTGCTTCTCCTGGAGCCAAATCTTCACCTCGCCGAGCTTGTTCTCGATCCGCTCCAGCCTCTACTTCAGTTTAGAGACTTTGGCAGCATGCGAGGTCGCGGCTAACAGCGATGCCTGCTTATTCATACCTATTAAGTTAGTCTCCTATAACAAAATATTGATCCTATGTTCGGTTCTTCTCGCCAAACACCGGACAGTGTCTCAGGGGCTACTGTCTAGATGGGGTTTTTCTCTTTCTACGTCACTTACCTCGAAACCTGTCAATAGGTTGTTGCAGGCTCCGTTCAGTCCACTTTTGGCGGACTGCACCTTCTCGATCACCGCACCCATAAGGACACGGTGCTCGTCCACAACGGAGGCGCCTCGTAGCGCCTCCCTCAGGTTATCTGGCGCCCCGGGTTGGACGGGGGCCACCGGTGGAATGGTGCACCCCCCTCCTTTGAAGGGGGCTGCTCGCCCGATTTCGGAGCCATATGGGTCTCCGGAATCATATTGGGCTGAGGGCCGAACTGAATACGGCCCTCTTCGCCAGTCTCCATGGGGATCTGCTCCCCCATGCGTCCGGCAGTGGAGGTCTCGCCTTGTGGCGCCTCCCGGCCAGCATCCTGGGCTCCTCCCCGGCTCGGAGCGATCCTCCAGGACAACACTTCAGTGTCGTCCCTGGCCCCAGGGGAATAAGCAGGCGGCGGCGACATGCTGGCCATTTCTGCCAGATCCAACGAACCTCCGGATGAGGATCGCTGGATGTGGTCGCGGGCCAGACTGCAATAGTACAGTTAACCATATCAAGATGATGAAGAGAAAGGGCCGGATATGCGCATGTATGAGTCATGACACTTACGATGCGGCCTGGGGCTTAGTGCGAGGGCGTCGTTCCGGACTGCTATCAACGTCCCACGTGGTGTTGACCGCTGGGACGCCCTTCCCCTTCTTGGGTGATTCCGCCTCTAGATGCGCGGAAGCTGCCCTCTTCTTCTTTCCCTCCTCGGTTGGGAGTGTTGTTCCCCTCCTCCTCCTCGTCCTCCTCAGGAACGGAGGAATGGGTCTCTTCGTCTCCGGACGTCACGCCGAAGTACCCTTGCGGCGGGGGCCTTTTTTGGCCCCCTTGGCCTTCTTCTTGGCTTTCTTCTCCGAAGCCTTATATGGTGCCGGCACCAGCATCTTCGCCAGACGCGGGATGACCGGTTCTTCAGGCAGCGGAGCCGGACACTGGATCTGCTTCGCCCTCTCCATCCAGTCCTGAAAAAGCAATTGCTAATAGCTCAGACATCATCCTCGAAACAAACAAGTAGGGGATACGCCAAAAATAACATACCTCGCTGGCGGGGTGTTTACACTTGTGACCACAGTCTGAATCCATGGCCGGCGGTTTCTCGTTGCCCTTAAAGAGCAACTTCCAGGCACCTTTGTGAGTAGTTTCGAAGAGCCTCTCCAGGGTTTGGTGCTTCTTCGGATTAAACTCCCACAGAGGGCGACTTTTGCGCTGGCACGGGAGAATCCGGCGAACTAGCATCACCTGGATTACATCAACAAGCTTGACGTTTTTGGTTACCATGCTTTGAACGCGCGTCTGCAGCGCTATCAGCTCGTCGGGCGAACACCAGTCCGGACCCTTCTCGACCCAGGAGGTGAGTCGCATTGGAGCGCCGGAGCGGAACTCGGCAGCTGCAGCCCAGGTGGTGCCGCGGGGTTCCGTGATGTAGACCACTGTTTCTGCCACTCCTTTACTGTGTCAACAAAAGTGCCTTTGGGCCAAGAGACGTTGGACAACTTACTCACCATGGCTCCTCCGCACTTCGCATGCTGGCCATCCACCACCTTTGGCTTCACGTTGAAGACTTTGAGCCACAGCCTGAAGTGGGGTTGGATGCGGAGGAAGGCCTCACACACGACGATAAACGCCGAGATGTTGAGGAAGGAATTCCGGGACAGATCATGGAAATCTATCCCGTAATAATACGTCAGCCCGCGGACGAAAGGGTGGAGTGGAAACCCTAGCCCGCAGAAGAAATGGGGGATGAATACTACCCTCTCGGTGGGCTTCGGCGTAGGGACGACATGTCCCTCAGTCGGCAGACGGTGGGCGATCTCCTTCGCCAAATACCCGGCCGCCCGAAGCTCAGTAATGTCCTCCTCCTTGACGGAGGAGACCATCCACTTGCCCTGACCTCCGGATCCGGACATGGTTGAGTGCTTGCTTGAGTGGAAAGGAGATGAGAACTTGGGCGCTGGAGCTCAAGATTGGAAGGGCGGAGACAAAGAGAGGGCATGAGAGAGGAAGAGGGAATCCTTATCCCCTTATAAGGGCAGTGAATATTGAACGCCTCCTCACTCGCCTTAAAATTTGCCTATTCCCAAGGGTTGTATAAACGGCGCGGTTGGGTTACCCATGCCCGCATTGATGAGAATCCCACTATAAGGGGGGCACGATCTCTGCTTCGACAGGACGTGCCAATGGCAACCGCGCCTCGGGACGTGGAGCGTCGGGCACAAAACGGTCCGGAATTATGACCGGTCGGACGTGATGTCATGCAACCGAAGTTTGTAGGCAGATTGAACTCGTGCAAAATTATATTCTCTCTGTGGTTGTGTATGGTGTGTGTGTGACAGGCCCGGATACTATCATCGCGTCCGAAGACTATCTTGGAGTTCGGATAGAAGGGAACCCGCCTTGCAATGTCGAAGACAATCTACACGCCGGACTCCTCGTCATTGAAGCCAGGTTTAGGGGCTACCGTGGGAGCCCTGGACTAAGGGGTCCTCGGGCATCCGGCCTGTTATCCATGGGCCGGACTGATGGGCTGTGAAGACATGAAGGCCGAAGATTGTACCCGTGTCCGGATTGGACTCTCCTTGGCGTGGAAGGCAAACTTGGCGATCAACTACAAAGATTTCTTCCTATGTAACCGACTCTATGTAACCCTAGATCCCTCTGGTGTCTATATAAACTGGAGGGTGTAGTCCGGATAGGATATTCATTACCATAGTCATACAAGCTAGACTTCTAGGGTTTAGCCATTATGATCTCGTGGTAGATCAACTCTTGTAATACTCGTATTCATCAAGATCAATCAAGCAGGAAGTAGGGTATTACCTCCACAGAGAGGGCCCGAACCTGGGTAAACATCGTGTCCCCCGTCTCCTGTTACCATCGATCCTAGACGCACAGTTCGGGACCCCCTACCCGAGATCCGCCGGTTTTGACACCGACAAGGGGTGCTGTGAGTGTACCACTTTTTTTCCCTTTTAAACTAGGTGCTCCGCTCACTAAAAAAAATTTGTTGCTTCGCGCGATCCATCGATACTACTACTAGTAATCCGGTAATCCCGACTAAAACGGTGCGGCCGGGTCTTTTCCCGCGTGATATGCTGGGAGGTTGGCTTAGTTGGGTTTTTTAGGACGAGTAATGCTACACCTACGTAGTCCCAGTTACGTAATTAACATAATGTGAAACGTGTGAGCTATTGATTGTAGATTGGGGGGAGGGAGGGGCCCACCACCATGAAAATCAGGGGAGGAGAGAGAGAGAGAGGCAATTTACGTTAACCCTTTCGTAGGTTCCCGTAGATGTGAAATGCGTGAATGTGCATTTGCAGATAAGGCCTTCCCTCGTTCATCCTTTTTTCCCACAAGATCTTGATCTTCTGTGCAACGCACGGGCATCTTGCTAGTACTCCTACAATATACTATATTATTGTGAAAGTTCATATACACCGGCCGAGATTAATGCAAAAACGGCAGATTTTCATTACATTTTGAACTTTTATAGGACAGAAAAATAAAAGAAACCTGACCCTAAACCTATTCTACGGCGGCGACCGAGGTCCTCCATTTGCGATCTCCATGTACGGGGGCGGGGTTCAAGACCCGTGGAGTGAAGCTGCGGTCTCCGGCGAGGAAAAGTAGAACACGGGAGATGGACCGGCCAGTTGGCACACCATGCCCTGCCGCCTCCCATGCCCTACTCATCCTCGGAGGAGTCCCCGACCTCGGCGGTGCCGGACGTTGGACGGCCGCAAGTAGGACGCGTGGCTGACGGTGCTCCCGTCGTCGGCCGCTAGCGTGGCCACTGCTTGTGCGGCGACTTGAGTGAGGGCGGCGACCTTGAGCTCCATCCCCGAAGACAAGCTCTCCCACAGAGCGTTCGCGCTTGCGATCATGGCGGATGTGGTGCCAGGTAGGAGGACGATGCGCTATGGTGTCGAGGTTACACTACAAAAAAAATACACTTCCGTGATGATGCGCGTTTGTCACAGTAGGTCACGTTTTCTATCATGCATGTACATCCATGACAAATTTATGACAGAATCAAGATAGTCATACCTGTGCTGTCGTAGAAGTGTTCCATGACATTACCAAAATTATCATCACGGAAGTGTCCACTTCCATGACGATAAATTGCGCGTCATAGAAGTGCTTTCGTCAAGGGTGACCGACACGTGGCATCCACCGTAACGGAACGCCGTTAAGCTATCGGGCCCGGTTTTGGATCCGATAACCCGTTAACAGCCCCGACCAATGGGGATTTTCCACGTGTAAAATCATCATTGGCTGGAGGAAACACGTGTCGGCTCAACGTTGGGACAGATGTCATCCACTCATTGGACCCAAAGCGCCTATGATACGTTGACACGTGGCACGGCCCAACAGAGGCCCATTCCTGTGAAAAGGCCGGCCCGTTTGACTTGGTCAAAAGGTGGCGGGCCAGCCCACGGCAAGCCTGTGAACGACCTGTCCGCATATAGCCCATTTAAAGCCCGCTAACCCAGGGCCCGTTTACGGCCTATCCGAATTAGGCCCAGTAGCGTCATCTGGGTCGTCCAATATAACTCCAGCCCGTTTTAACTTCCGGCCCATGTATGGCCCATGACGTCTTTCGGCCCATATGAGGCCCTTATTACTCTCAGCCCATTAACGGCCCGTGGTAAAACTGGCCCGTAATGAACAGTGTATCACTTTATACCCATTAACGGCACGGGGTGAAACTGGGCCGTAATGAACAGTGTATCACTTTATAACCATTAACGGCCCATTATTCCGTTGGGCCGTTTCCAGCCCATGTTATCTTTTGGCCTTCTCGGGGCCCATTTATTCTTGGGCTCATTTCCACATTCGTTTACTTACGGCCCGTTACTGTCATTTTCTGCTTGTGGGCCAAATTCAGCCCGTGGTTACAGTCGGCCCGTTTGTGGCCCGATAATACGTTGGGCCGTTTCCATGTCAAAAAAACCCCGTTGGGCTGTTTTCATAGAGTTATCAAATACGGCCTATTAACGGCCCGTTATTGTCCACGAATAGTACGACCCATGATTGGCGTAATGATGATATGCCCCGTAGAAGGCCCATGGATCCTACGGCCCGTAAAAGGCCCATGAATCGTACGGCCCGTAGAAGGCCCATGGATCCTACGGCCCGTATAGAAGGCCGATGGATCCTATGGCCCGTAGAAGGCCCATGGATCATACGGCCTGCAGGAGGCCCATGGTTACAACAGTCCGTGTGTTGCCATGATTATTTTGGCCTAGTTTCCAAAGATAGGTTATTGTGGCCACTAGAAAAACACAGAAAAAGAACTGCAGTGACTACAAGCAAACAACTAAACATGACAATAAGGTAATAAATAAGCAAGCAATTAACTCTAGCCTATTACTGCTATTACACATATTACATCCACTGGGCATCAAAGTTCACCACCAGTGCAAATATAGGGAACAAAGCAGCATATTACATACACTGGCCGTCAAAATTGGCCACCAGTGCAAATAAACGCGGCAGCAAAACAAGAGCATAACTGAAACAACTTCAGAAGAGCTCAAGAAATGTGGTATCCACCATGCTGGCAATAAGCTTAGCAAGCTTATTAGCTTTGTCCTGTTTGGCGCTAAAATCCTCCAATGCTTGCTGTTGCACCAGAAAGTATGCATCTGAATGCTCCAGGGACTTCCGCAGTCCTTCCGCTTCTTGTCGCAGCACAGCTGATCGATGTCTTTCAGCTTGTAGTTGAGACTCAAGAAACCGAACTGATTCAGACAGTGAGTATGAATAGCTTGTGCAAGCGGTAGTGGCCAGTAACTCCAACACTAAACCAAGATAGGACTTTGGGGTTGTCTCACTGTCTTCGAGATAGTCTTCCTTAGTTGTTTTATCAGCTTTGTTGGAGACCAACAAGGATGTGTCGCTATTCTGAACCTTATCTGCATTACTTCCTTTACCATTTCTTAATAAGGCACTCTTCCCCAATATTCTGCCAGCATTCTAAAAGAAGAAACAAGCAGACACATAACAATTTAGCATGTACTAGTATATGAAACTCATTTCGGTGAACCAGTTCATTGGTAAGGTGGACATGATTAAACTACCAAGTCTTCTATTGCCAAGTACTAGTACATAATAAAAGCACCAAACAAACATATATCTATGTCCTATGGTCACTGCATTGTCTTGCCAAATCAAAATAGAGACACAGTTCAAATCATATCAGTTCAAGACAAAGCAACAGTGAAAGAATACAAAGTGTGGGAAACTACAATGCACAACAAGATTTCAGATGGGTACCACGGGTCTACATATACAACAACACTATTTGTTTTGTTGTGATGCTAGTAATGTGCATGATATGAGAATTCAACTGTATACACAATTGAAATTGAAATTAACAGAGCTATTGATAAGAGCAAGCCTGTTAAAGAAACATGCGTGAGCATACCTGCTGTGCCGTTGGAGTTTCGATTGGATCCTTCAATTTAAAAGTAAGTTTGTATGAGTAAATACAGTGATACAAGAGCAAAGCAGTATGCACGATAGCAATCATAGTTGAAAAAGGCACGGCTAAGCGAGCACTTAAGCGCGCCTAGGCTCTAGGCGTTGGCGAAACGCATTGCGCATAACTACGCTTAATCTGTGCATAACTGTGCATAAGCATGCACTTTGGTCAGTAAAGTGTAAGGCGGTGGAAAAACGCACAATTAACGCCTAGCGCCTTTTGGAACTATGATAGCAATGGAATCTTAAATTAGAACAGTTGTTCTTCATGTTTAGGCACTTGTTCTACATGAACAAAGTACAGTAAGACGCAAGAATATAGTACTTAAAAATAGAAAATGAGCTCATAGACCTTACCACATTCTTGGTTCGGGACCAGTACAGAAGAAGGCGTTCGCAGTCATCATCCAGTAAATGTGTCTTAGGAGAACGTAAGGGAATTTGAGGAGTTTCTTTGCCGGTGAAGTACGTTTTCTTCAGGTAATTCCGATACTGCCACCAAGCATTCTTGAAGATAGCAGAGGTATTAGCACAGGTTACCTCATCCTGAGTTTCCAAATCGGTCCTTCTCTATGGAGAAAATGGGAAAATTTGCTGTATTATAACCATCATGGAGGTAGGATGTATGGGACAAAGCAAAGTAATTGCCATGAATAACATTACTTACACATAACTTCTGGACAAACACCTGCAACTGGAATTTTCCTTCATCTTCAGTATAATATTTCCAAGATGGGAAGATACGCACATACGATTTAACAACATCAAATGTGATAGATGCTAAAGTACGACTAGCTGGTTGTGCTTCCTCCACAGGAATAGGCGTACTAACTGGTGGAGTTGGGGTTCGCCGTGGTAGTACTGGCCCTTTGGGCACTGGAGCTGCCTTACTAACTGCTCTTGTTTGGGAGCTCTGTGGTGGAGATGGTGTTGTGTCAACAGGAACTGGGTTACTATCTGCTGGGGTTGGGGTTAGATTGGGTGAAGCTGGTTCTCTGTCCATCGCAGTAGGGGTACAATCTGCGAGAGTTTGGGTTATGTGTGGTAGGGCTGGTTCTCGTGCATGTACAACCGGGGTGCTATCTCCACCAAGAGGTAGCATTGTTTTATTTGAAGACCGTGTTTTTAGTCCGCTAGATGCTGGCATCACCCGCTCCAATTCAAACGGCTGATAAACAGGAAACATAGTTGAATGTACAGACATTGTATGAGAGACAGATGCAATAGATAGTGTGGAAAAAAGAGGACATGAAATAGTTGACATGTATATTGTCTAACTAAAACAGATAGCATGACATAATTTCACATATATGATGTCTATCTAAACTGGATAGCATAGCATAACATAATTCAAAGATATGATGAATAACTAAAACGTCGTGCCAAGTTAGAGCATACACCTCGATGGGGGAATAGGACTGGTCATCTGTCTCTGAATCCATCTCTGAGGAGCTATCGGGACCCAACAAGAGATCTCCTTCGACAGGTAGCACTGTCTGCTCTGAAGGCCTTGTTTTCACTCCAGATTTTTCAATCTCCCACCCAAATGGCCGATTCACAGGAAGAGTAGTTTAATGTACAAACATTGTCGACAAATGGAAATGTAATGAAGAAAAGGATGGGAAAGATATCATTCAAATATATGATGCGTGGTTAAACAGGATGGCATTGCACATTTCACATATATTATGGCTGGCTAAAAGACATGAGACTGCATAATTCCCATATATGATATAGAAACTAAACAGGTGGCGACAGAACATGTCTAAATTAAGCAGATGGCATATATGATGTCAAAAGTAGGCACTACAAGGCAACATATGTATGATATGACTAACATCATCATGCCAAGGTAGAGCAAACACCTTGGGGGGTAAATAGGAGTGGTCAGCCCCGTCTGAATCCGCCTCAGAACAGATATCTTCCTCTGGATTACAATCTGGAGAGGGGTGGAGAGGGTTTGCTATTGAACCCACCATGGAGCGATGTCTGCATGACATTGTATTGCCGCGCAAAACTCTTCTCTTTTTCTCTACATGTTCAGCATGACTGTGTACAATATCTGACATGCATACGAAAAAAATATGGTGAGATTATGTAAGGAGAGCATGCAGAAATTTAGAGTGATGGTAACAACCAGTGGATGGATCCAAAAATAATGATAGCAGGCTGATGATTGCTTTAATTTAATAAAAAGACAGATGATGATTGCTTTACTATTTGTTTCCCACCCAAGATGAACAACATAGGCATACCCTAGGTGAACCAGATATTAGACAGATATACTATTCATTGCTTCCTCGATATGTGCCCCAAAACTAATTTAGAACTCAAGTTTGAACATTAATTTGGACCTAACTTGGAGTCCAAGAGGTGAACAGGACGATAAAGTAGCAGGTAATTTTAAGCAATGCATAACATAAGCAGAATCAAAAGAGTGCGACCTCTCTTGTGGACCCATGTACTCCTCAGGTTCATCTGCTGAGTCGATGATGGTGATGCCATTGCGGTGGGTGCCGGCGGCAGGGAAGGAGATCTGAGGCGGCGAAAGACGGCCAGGAGCCGTGATGTCTGGTTTGGTGGATGTTTCTGTCGATGGAGCACCTCAGGTGAGGTGGACGACGTCGCGGCAGGAGCAGGACAAACCACATAAAGTTCCCTTCGACACCTACCTGTAACTGAAGTAATTCTGTAAGGGCTCATTTGGCTTGCATGATTCTAAAAACGCAGGGATAGGAAAAACACCGGAATAGGATAGGAATGCACATGGTAAACAGAGCATTTGTAAACACATGATTTCTGTCAACTTGGGTGTTTGGTTTACAGGAATTGGAAGAGCAGAGGAATGCAAAGAAACATGGCCAAAATAAAGTGAAACCATATTAAAGCGTGTACAGTTAGAATGTTATTCTGCCACTAATGCACTTGGTCTTGTTTTCATGCATAGGATTTTGAAAAGTAGGTCCAGGTGGATGTTTTGCTTCATTCCTTTCAACAAAATGCATGAATAATTGAATATTAGAGTACCATTGGAAAATTCCCGATTGCTATGTTTTTCCGTCGAACAAAAATAGCCCTAATGGATCGACATGAATGTATAGTAATAAGTGATGCAACAAGTGTACAACCTCTTTGCCGTGGCCGTGTCGACCTCAACATCACTGGGTTGGTCGCTGAAGCAGTTGAGGCAGAGATGGCTATCGGAGGTGTGGAGGAAGATCTGAGGAATCTGTAGACGGCGTCCAGGGCACTGCTTTGTTGTGATGGATCGTTCTGTCGTTGGAGCAGCCCCGGTGAGCCGTAAGACGTCAAGGCTGAAGGAGCACAAGACAGACATCGTCAATCTCAAGTGGGATTCTAATAGCATCTCCAATAGATGATGTAAAATAGATGTAAAATTTACATCATCAAAAACCACATGACTACAACAGATGAGGTAAAAACTATTGACTCTAAAGTTAACTGTCGAAACTGAAATTTACTGTGGAATCTGAATGTTACTATCGAAAATGAACGCAATGGTAGCAGAGAGGACTTGACATGTAGTTTAGGGAGGGCCTGCAGTTCATCTTCAACCTGCACCCCCTTGAGCCGCCAGCCACCACCGGCCCCAGCGCCGCCTCGCCACCCCGAAACAACTCTCCAACGCCGGTCCGCCGCCGTCCCGGCCAGCCCTATAGGCCCCCGCCCCCACCCTGAACCCTAAGATAGATAGTGGGGTAACTCTCCGGCGAGCCCCCGTCCCCGCTGCGGGTGGTTCTTCCTTAACTCCGGCGAGCCCCCCACCCCCTGAAAATCGACTGACCCAAAAGTCGATTCAGTCGACTGAAGTGTAGCTAAATCGGAGCAGAGTAGCAGCACGAGCGAGGGGGAGAGCAGCAGCAGCAGCACGAGCGAGCGAGCGAGAGCTGGAGCAGCAGCAGCTGCGCGAGCGAGCGATCGAGCGAGAGCCGGAGCAGCAGCAGCAGCGCGAGCGAGCGAGAGCCGGAGCAACAGCAGCTGGGCGAGCGAGCGATCGAGCGAGAGCTGGAGCAGCAGTAGCAGCGCGAGCGAGAGAGAGCCGGAGCAGCAGCAGCAGATCCGGCTGGTATGGACGCCGCCGCCGAAGGGGCCTCGCACTGGGGGAGAGCCGCCGTGGAGATGTCGCCCGCGGCGCTAGCTTCAAGGTAGCCGCTCCATGGGGGTGCAGGATGGAGCACCGTCGGTGCCGGGAGGTCGAGCTAACGAGAAGGTGCGATGGGATGCGTGTACAACCTCTTTGGTGGCACCGAGTAGGCCTCAGCTTCGTCGGAGAAGTCGGTGAGGATGTTGCGGTTCCGGTGGAGCAGGTTAAGGCGACGCTGTGGGGATGGAGCAGCCGCGATAGACGAGGCGATCGTCGGAGCAGCTTCTTGGAGGTGGAGGACGGGGCGGCTGAACCGGCGAGACGACGAGATGGACGACGGATCCTCATCCGGGGAGGTGGACGAGGGACGTCGAGCTGTTGCGGCGAACGACGTCATCGGGGAAGAGGCTCCGGCTGGGCAGCGGTGAGGTGGCGGACGGAGGAGGGTGGGGTTTCGCGGCTGGAGCGGAGAGGTTATGGCTGCCTGGGATTTCGAATGGCAAAAAGGAGGCAATGGGAGGGGGTGAACCATGACTTAGGGGCGCGCTTGTCCAAAATGTAGGGTGTGTTACAAAACTATCCCCCCACCGATTTGAACTAGCTGCCCTTTCGGCTCAGGGTTAGAAGGGGGATTTCGCGTGTCGGGATTTGGTAGCTGGATGGAGTTTTCGCGCGCGTTGTAATTTCGGGATAGCAAGGCGCGGGTTGTGAAGGCGCCAGTTTTGGGAGCACGATATCTGAATTTTCGGGATATAACAAGGCACGGGTTGAATTTTAGGGACAAGCCTAACGTGTAATATTTTACTTGTACGTACCAAATCAATTCGCACTCCCCTCAACCAAAAAGAAAACAAAAAAAATAAAACTATTCACACCACACAAAGAGAGAGTTTTGCCCCGTTTTACTATAAAAATGCTATTTAAAGCTACTCATACCAACAATTTAGTGCAATTAAATGCTATTCGGTAGTATGAATCCATGTTATGTCCCATTAAATTTTTTCGCTTGCTGTATAATGCATGTCACCTACTCATACCAACATTTTAGTGCATTCCAAATGTCTATACTACCGCTGCAATTCGAACTGAATTTGAATTCATTTCTCTATTTCAATAACAATCTACAATCATGATTGTTGCCAACTTCAACCATCATTCGTGTATTACCTTAATAACAAACCACATGATTACTATAGAGATAGATATGAACTATGTGTACTACATGAACTCGAATTCTATTTTTTGAATACACTTGATGTTGATTCCAAATAATAGTACATTTGATGTACTAACTATATATTCATAATCTAAACCATGTTCCATACGTGTACACCGTATTTATCACACATAGTATAGTGCGCCGCCCCATACATTATGACAAGTATTTAGACCTGAGCTACAAAAGCCACACATTAGCCCAAATTATGATCAATGTTCTATATGTTATACGTAGTACTAGCAAGATGCCCATTCGTTCCATAGAAAATCAACATGATCGAGGGGAGGCCTAATTTGCAAATATGGAGAGGGGTGTGGTTATCTTTTTTCAAAATTGCCATAGTTTCCTTCCTATCCGTCAGATATAAATCGGACGGCCTATATTGCAGGATGGCACCATCATCAACAACTACGTTTTTTATGAGAGTAGAGATAAAATATATTATATGTAGTATAACATGTTCATAACCACACCATGTGTATCACCGTTATATATATTCACACATGCGTCGGTTCAAAACACTATGATAAATTCTTCAAATATCCGAATTCGCTTTTTATAATGAAGTATGATCTCTATTCGTCTTTTACACCCACACAATCCTCTTATCTTTGTAGCTAGCTAGTGCTAACTTTCTCTCGTGCATGCAGACGCCCGCATCCCTCTCACCCTCCCTCAGCATTCTCTAGCTCCATCGCACAAATTCGTCTTTTCACTTTAGGTCGCCCACCACGGTGTGTGTAGGCCCCCCAGCTCCTTCTTTACGACACACATCGATCGATATGCATCTCTAGCCAGGTGTGCCTAGCACAAAACACAAGCTTCCCCTCTTCTCTTATCACCGTCCATGCCTCACTCCCACCACTCTTTTCATCGATCTCGTACTCGCACACTCCTCCCCCCTCGATATAGTATGACTCTCGCACCACCTCCTAGATGCATCCCTCTCTCTCTATCGTTCTCCCCGTGCCTCATTTGCTTCTAACACACATGCATGTATACCGATCGATCTCCCAACATATACCTACGTCGACTTTAACTATTCCCCCCCATCGATCGACGTACCTCACAAGTTATGTCTCTCCTTTCTCTGACAAAGGACGATTGATCTTCCTATGTAGTTATGTCTGCTTACCACAGCCATATCGCCCCCCCTCATCATTCGTGCATGCCTCCTGACCCGTCTCTCACACGCACGTGCATAGACAGGAAGCCATCCCCTCTCTTATTGATATTGCAGGCGTGCCCTCCGGTTGTCTAGCAAGCCTATCCCACCATTTGTTAGAAGCAACTCCACTACCACCCCCTCCAACACTCTAGCTCTGTCTCTCTCCCAACCTTATTCCTCTCCTACACATATGCATGGATGCCGATCGATCTCCCTTAATACATGAGGTAGATCGATCTCCCTTAATACATGAGGTAGGCCTCTCTCCTCCTCCACACATATACCAGCCATTGTACCTCTATAGTTAATTAGGCCTCCCTCCCCCCCCACCACACACCGATAGTCGAGCGCTGTAGGTAGGTATCCATGCCACAGAGACAAACTGCACCTGTCCCCTCTCACGTTCCAGTAGGCCAGCCACTCTATATCTTTGACGTGGGCACACACAAATTCGATGGCACTCTTTATCGATCGCGCGCGCGCACACACACATCATCCCTCTCTTCGATTCTATGGACACCTCAAGCCGATGATACCTCCACTCTCTTCTCGTGGATCGCCCCCTCTATATATATGATATATCCAGGACTCTATTTCACACACATTGCATATGTTACATTTTTTGATTGACCCCCCCCCCCAAAAAAACTCTCACGAACCCACACACTATATCTCTCTACGTTTGTATCTCTCTCACACAACCCCACGTAGGTGGTGTACGTATACAAGAAGAGAATAGGTGCACCATGCACGTACTCACGCTTCGTGCCCAGCCACACCCGCGCGGGTACACGGTGGAGCTCATTTCTGTACGAAATGGCAGCCCACGTGCTAATTTGAACGCGTGTAGCGGTTGTTTACCTACAGAGGTCGTGTACCACGTGTGCACGAAACAAAGTTCGACTTGATGCGGTGGCGCGTTATTTTTAAATAAAGTTATATCGCTCAATGGCACGTACACAGAATATAAAACGATTTTTATGGAGAAAAAGGTAGTCCGCTCCACTATATACAATGGAGCCTGCCTGCCTGGTTTGTCTCTCTTCAGAGTATCTCACACAAGGCTGCGGTGGCCTCTCTCTCTCTCTCACCGTTGGTCACTGATCCGGCCGCATCCCGTCCGCCGGCGGAAAGGGAGGAAGTGCATCGTTTCTCTGTTCGATGGCGCCGAGGCAGCACGTCCCAATCTGCGGTACACGCCGTTCTCTCTGACCAAGCTCCGGCGTGGTAGGGCCTACGCCACCTGCTCGCTGCCGCAGTATGGGCAGATTCCGCCCGCCGCCGCTCACCTAGTTACATCCCGACGACCTCCAGGTATCCCCTCCGGCCTTGCTCCACTGCCCGTCTTCCCACGTCGCTGCATGTGGATCTTCCATAGTTCTTTGCCCAAAACGTAGCTCGTCCGGCGTACTTTCCATATTGCAATCTCGTCCTCACACCGTTTTAGACAAACACAACCGTGTTGTTATCTTCCCTTAGGACAAGGAATATGCTTCTTTTTTGTCGTCGCATGTGTCATCAACTGTTATTGGCCAGTAATTGTTTCCTTTCTACCTCTTTTTTGCAAACAGGGCTATCCATTTCACCTCGTTGCTATTGCGACCTTTTGGTGAACTGCACAAATCACTTTTTTCTTAAGAGTGTTTTGTGCAGTTCTACCAAAATGTCACACGGGCAACGTCTCTACATTTCAGTGCGACTGCACAAAGGGAGATTGGTTTTGCTCTATCCTCCTCATCCAACTCCGAGCCTAATCTTCTCCAACTAGTTAGTCTTAAGAGAGACTGCAAAGGTGACCGGCTTCTATTTGTGTGTTTATTGTTTCATCAGCAGTCCTCTATTATCGTAATCACACTTAATATCTTTGGAACAGGGACGCTCAGCTCTATTTTAGTGGAACTGCACAAAATGATCGGAATGTTGCATGCTCCAGACAGCTACTTTTTTCCCAACATGCCTTGTTGATTTAGACAGAGCTGGGGGGACGTTGCTGCCAATGAAAGCATGGATCAATTTTAATTTAACACCTTCTCACAACTTTGTCTTCAGTTGTGATGTAAATATTAGCTCTGATTAGCAAGGAAGTTAGTTTTTTATTGTTTCCGAAAGAGCATCGATGGCAAGACACACGAAACAAAAGCTGAAAGCTCACACCATTGTACAATTTCATGTCGCTGGAAAATTATTTGTATAGTACGTCAATTATGTAAACAAATGCTGGAAGCTTGATAGCATTGCCAGAAGCCTCTTCGGCATCCGGGTCCATGTGCCATGCACAAAATTATACTCCTTCGTTCCTAAATATTTGTCTTTTTACAAATTTCAAATGGGCATATTTTAGAGTGTAGATTCACTCATTTTGCTTCGTATGTGTACTCCCTCCGTTCCTAAATATTTGTCTTTCTAGAGATTTCAACAAGTGACTACATACGGAGCAAAATGAGTGAATCTACACTCTAAAATATGTCTATATACATCCGTATGTAGTAGTCCATTTGAATCTCTAAAAAGACAAATATTTGAGTAGTCACTCGTTGAAATCTCTAGAAAGACAAATACTCCGGAGTATATTTAAGAACCGAGGGGGTAGTGCACAGCCGCATGGGAGACTCAGACCGGTCGTTGCGCCGCATTAATAGTGAGTAATGAGCAGTCAAATCATAAGCCCCACCTTTCCCACTGTAAGTTGCTCGGAAGAAGCAACCATCAATACGCTCTTCTTTGAATCCGCTCATACTACTCCATCCGTCACTGTTTATAGAGCGCGCTTCAGAAAAAGAGAAAATCTCTGGGACCAAGGCGACTAGCGATCGGCCTGAAAAATAGCATTGGTAGTTATAGCACGGCGTCTATTACTAGAGGAAATAATGCGTACACACATGCATGCAGTGCTTCCACCCCGGGTACACACATGCATGCACTTACTCCACTCCGTAGTACTACATCGAGAGAAAATTGCGGTTACCACGCCCTAATTAATTGAGCATTAAACCAAACGCGTCTAAAGTCTCTCTGGTGGTGGAAATGCATTGAGAGAAATGCATCATAATGAAGCGCGCCCTGTAAACTGTGACGGAGGGAGGAGTAGTATGAAGGTGCAAAACCAAGTACGCGTATGGCCAGTCGGTCAACGCACCTCCTCTTGGCATATCACTGACATGTGGGACCGGAGTGTGAGCAAACCGATCTCAATTGACGGCAAAATGGCCAACCCGCCGTTCCTTGAGAGAGACGAGGAGCGAGAACACACAGACGGGCTCGCACGGAGGCCAAGATATATTCGAGCATGGTTGATCGATATCATCATTACATGTTGGGCTGCCGTTTTCCGCCCTTCTCCGGAATAAATGTGTACTTTATCAGAGATTAAGAAAAATAAGAGTACAGAGGCTCCACCATGCGGTTCTAGTAGTAGTACTACTCGTACTACTAAACCTTGCGCTTGGCTCTTCGCCTCTTCGTGAAGTCGAACAATGATGGTACTCCGCATGTTCGGTACTACAGTGTATGCCTCTGGCAATCTGACACCGAATGAACTGATGCATGTCCACCGCCTGGGCGAGGGTACGTTGCATTAGTCAAAAGGCATAAGCGAGCTTCACCTTGTCCTGCAAGCTTCTCCTCGTTCTGCGAGTTGACGGGACACACCAACAAGTAGTGCTAGTCCATACTCCCTCCTTTCCGGTTAATATGGCTTAATCTTTTTTGCGGGTAAATGAGAGAGCTTTATTCATATATAAGCATTCTTAGGACGATCAGCCAAGACACTGGTCACTAGGAAGCGAGGTACCCCGCAAAAAAAGAAGTAGGAAGCGAGGTGTTTCATCAAGCCAGCTCTCGGCCACATTCAAAGTGCAGCAAGCACGGTTCGCACAAAGATGCGCCGCAAGGTTTGCTGACCTGTTTACATGCTGAATAACAAAAAAAGAGGAAATATTACCGAGCGCTCCTATTTGTAACAGGATATGAGCCAGAATTAAGCGAGAATTGTGGCGAGTGTTCCATGCAATCAACTTCCATTATCACATGCGAGAACCCTCGAAGAGAACCAAATGTGTTGAAGATTGCTTTATCACATTTTAAAAATATAATAAGAGTGCAGACGCTCCTCCATCCGGTTCCTAGTACTAGTATAGTACCTCTATAGACTATAGTAGTACTAGTACTAGTAAACTCTCCGCTTGGCTGTTCGCCTCTTCGGGAAGTGCAACAATAATAGTACTAGTATAGTGTATGCTTCTGGCAATCTGACACTGTTGCACGTCCACCGCCTGAGCGAAGGACAGCTTGCATTAGTCAAAAGTTTCTCCTTGTCCTGCGAGCCACCGCGCGCAAGCTTCTCCCATCCCGCAAGCTTCTCCTCGTTCAGCAAGTTGATGGGACACAACAAAGTAATGCTAGTCCATACTGCCTCCTCTTCGGTTAATATGGCTTAATTTTAAACGAGATAAATACACTATCTGTCACTGTATATTTTAAAAAATACGGTCAGTGGACTTCATAATACGCTCATTGCGCTCAATATATACATTTTCTGGTGTTTATACGGTCACTAGCTCACCCTGGCTGAGTATGTGTGTGCATGCACGTGTAGGTTGAGCACTTGAGCGTGACCGTGTGTGTTCCGTCGTGTGCTCGGACATGCATGCATTAGGGCGTCGCGCGCGTTTTTGCGTCCATGTGTACGTGTGACTGTTGCATACACGTAGGGGGAGTACGTGTAGGGGCCACTAAAGGAGCAACCAAATCACACAATAAGTTAGTCGGAAGAAGCAACCATCATTTCACTCTTCAATGACACGTACGCAATATAAAATGGTTGATATGGAGAGAAAAAGAAAACCACTATATATACACTAGCAGGAGCCTAAGCTACAAGCCTGCTTGCTTGGGTTGCTCTCTTCACAAGCATAGAACGACGGTGGCCACACTGCTGGTCACATATCCGGCCTGATCCCGCAGCTGGGGGAAGGGAACAATGTTCTGCGTAGACGCGGTCGACATCGGCGAGGGAGAAAATCCATAGTCGGTGCGTCCCAATCGGGGGTCACCGCGGTATGGGCCGATGCCGCGTCCCAACCGCCCTTCTAGCTACAGCCCGACGTCCCAGGTAGTCCATCTTCCTTTTGGAGCCGGCTTGCTCCACTGCCGCAGCTCCCCACGTAGCTCCATCTCCATGTCGATCTTTCTCTACTTCTACCGGCTTCTACTTGTGATGAGTTTATGTCTCATGAACTAGTGCCAGTACTATTATTCTAATCACACTTCTTCAATATCTTTGCCATCAGGGATGCTCAGCTCGATTTTAGTGGAACTGCACAAAAGCATCGTATGATCCGAGGGTGCCAGCCGTCTTTCCTTCGACAGGTTCTACCTGGCCAGGAAATTAAATCCTGTTTAGGGTTTAGGGTTTAAGTCGTAGTGACCCCATCAGTAGTTTTTCTTTCGTACACGCTCTCACAACTTTTGTCTTTAGTTGTGAAGTAAATATTGGCTATGATCTGTGAATCATTGAGATGCATCAGCATGCGTGTTAGTTTTCCTTTGTATTTGATGGAATGTTGTAACGGGGCAACCTTGGAGTAGGAATGAAAATAGAGTGGAAAGTTTCCGTTTTTCCGGAGAAAAAAATGGAAACGGAGAGAAACCAACGTTTCGTTTCGTTGGATCGCGCCATCGAGCAAAACCAACGTTTAAATCACGTCTGTCGCGTTCGTGTCTCACCCTCCTCCACGGCTCGACCCCACACGGTCGCTCGACATGCCACTCACCGCAAACCGAGTATACGATAATTTTCCCGCCTGCTTGTTGATGGATCGCGCTATGGAGTACTAGTACTACTGGAAGAGATTGACGAGTTGGGGGAGGACAGCCAGCTGTAGCACAGACTCCCAAGAACTTTTTACATGCATGTTGTGGCCGGCTATTGGGACCTTTGAACGTGGAGCAGTCGCGTGCACCAGGAAGCGGCGCAGGCGACACTCTCTCGGCCGGCAAGCCACTTCAATGCCTGTGCCAGTGAGAGGTCGCGTACGCTCTGGCCGGGCATGAATGCGGCACTGACTGTTTCGGGCGGGAAGCACGCGCGGGTGATGAAGAGGGTTCGGGTTGGTCAGGAGCGGCCGTGGCAGCGGTCCGGGCGCCCGCAAACAAGAGATGTTGTACGTTAATATTGCCGCGTATATAATTAACAACGTAAATAATGTGCCAGTTGGACAAATATGATTGGAGATGGAGATGGAAATGGAATTTTACGTAAACACGGATGTGCATGTCTATGTCTATGTGTGTGTTCGCGACGACTCTCGCGACCTGGAAGCGGGGGCGTGTTTTTGATCGAGTTTTCTTTCTTGGTACGTTAAAAAATTGTCCGCCAGTTTTCGTTTCTTTTTTCCGTGAACGCGCGTATTCTATTTAAAACCACCGGTATGGAGAGATTGTTTTACTCCATTATAGCCTCTTGTTTGATAGAGTTTCTCGTGTCTCGCTCTCTCATCCTCTCCATATCAAAACAAGATGACAGTGTCCACACTATCTCTCTCCTCACCGGTGGTCACAGATCCGGCCGAATCCCTTCCGCTGCGGGAGGTGAGGAGGTGCAGCGTTGACGTTGTCGCCGTCAGTGATGGAGGAAGCCGATGTGCACCGTCCTCTCGGAGCCGGCACTGGCGCGGACGAAGGTCCTCCTCGCCATTGTTCGCTGCCGTCATGTGGGCAGATCCCGCCCGCCCGCCTAAGCGACATCTCTCCCACTTGAGGTATAACTTCTTGTACCGGTCCAGCTCCCCAGGTCACTGCATGCGGGATTTCTTCTATGCGACTATTCCCCAGCTCCCCATGTATAGTAGCTAGGGTTCATCGGCTGGTCCAACATCACCTACTATTATAGAGGAAATGCCACTCAAAAAGTTGTCCTGATTTATGCCTCGGCGGAGGTATATATGTTGTTTCGACAAAAAGTACATGGTGGTTGTGCGGTCATTGTCCATATGCTCCTATTGTTGTTGCTAATCTAATACTATCACTGGTTAAATGAAGAAATGCTTTTTTTCTCGGGTATCCTGGTTTAGTTCCCATCAAGATAATCATGATGCTTCTGTTTGTTGGTGTACTTTTCATAATTCTTATTGACAATTGAGATGTCGTTGTTAATCTTGTAAAACATAGTAACAACACTATATCCCTTTTTTATATTTTTGGAAACAGTGATGCGTATCTCCATACCCGGGCATGTCTTCCTCAATTTTAGTGGAACTGCACAAAATTGGATGGCCATTGTTGTTCCGCCTCAGTGTCCTCTGCCACGTGGTTCTTCCTTCCTCGAGCTTGACTACTGAGGAGAAACAGACAACAGTGAGGATTTGTCAAACTTCATAGGTGCCTCACCCAAACTTGATGCCAAATGGATGATGCATCACCACGATGACCTATCGATGCTCATGGTTGCGCCTCATGGTTGCGTCGGCTGGTGAAGCTGATCGATTTTCAATGAAAAACAAGTTGTCTTCCATCCGTGCTCTTTGCTTGTTACCCACAAAGATGATATCCTTCATCAGTTTTTCACCTTGGTTGCATTGGAGACGCAGTCGTCTTTCATGTTGGTGCAATTTTATCACACAATTGGCTATGAACCAAATGTTACCTCGAAGAAGGATCGACGTTGGTACTAAGAGCATAAGTTTTGTATTGATTTCTAAGCCTTCTCACAACTTTGTCTCCAGCTCCCCTGTAATTTTATTTATCCAGCTATTAACTTTGATTAAAAAATGGTGTGGACTAAAAACCCGGATGGACGTAGTAGCCCTCCATTTTTATTTACTCCGCATATTAGATTTGACTGAAGTCAAACTTTGTAAAGTTTGACCAAGTTTAGGCCGAACACAACAAACCATAATTATTAGAGAGGGCAAACTGTACATACTCTCAAACCTTTTCGATAATTGAAATTAAAATTCTTTATTTGTACACACTCTCACAATTTTTCGATAATTTAGCGCATGTGTGGTTGTTCACTTAAGGGAGGGTAGTGCACCGCACGTGAAGGACAGGAAGTGCGACTAGGACGCGTGGATCATTAGTTCATCGGAAGTACTCCCTCCATTCCTAAATATTTGCCTTTCAAGTGGTTTGCAATGGACTACCACATACGGATGTATATAGACATTTTTTACAGTGTAGATTCACTCATTTTGCTCCGTATGTGTCTTCTGTGTCGGCAGCTGGAAGCTCGAGGAGGGAGAGGCACCCCTCCTCAGCTCTCGCACACTTGGTCGCAATGTTGAACATCTCCAGAGCCATGCATAGGTCCTCATGGATGGTGAGCTCCTCCTTCATCTTGATGTCGCGGACGCCATCAGAGAACGCGGAGATGATGGCCTCGTCAGTTACCTTGGGGATCTTGAGGTGAACGCTGTTGAAATGGATGTACTTTTGCAGGGTTTCCCCTGACTGCTACTTGATGCGCCGCAGGTTACCCACGGCCGGCGGGCGGTTGCGAGTGCCCTGGAAGTTGGCGACGAAATGCTCGCGCATCTCGCCCCAGGAGGAGATCGATCCCGCGGGCAAGTTGAGGAGCCATGAGCGCGCACCATCTTTGAGGGCCATGGGAAACCAGTTCGCCATGACCTTCTCGTCGCTGTTGGCGACCTCAATGCTCAGCTCGTAGAGCTGCAGGAACTCAGCAGGGTCGGGGGTGCCGTCATAGCTTGGAGGTAGGTCAGGCGAGACGACGCTGCGTAGCTCAGGAGTGAATGTGTGGAAGCCCGCTGTAGTCACTGGAGCCCATTGTGGAGGCGGAGCCTGGTCTTGGTACCCACGCGCCACCACCGCAGGTGGCGCACGGTCTTGACGTGGTGGTGCTGGGAGCGCAAGAGCATCTTCTTGCGGCCGAGGGACCTCCTGGCAGCTTCCTGCTTCACGTGCGGGCGCCCTGCATGGTGGGTCACATCACGGGGCCGCCCGTCTTGGTGCGAGGGCGACGTCTTGACGTGGAGGTGGTGGAGGCACTCTGTGGGCCACATCGCCTGCAGCGGGAGGCAGACGAGGCAGCGAGAGGGATGGTGCAGGAGAGCCCCCAGCGGCGCTGACGAGCTCGGCGATGCGGTCCAGCCAGTCCTCGTAGAGGTCGTCGACTGGGCGGTAGCGCGGGCCCGCGACGAGCATGGGATGATGAACCGGCCGGAGTCAGTGACAGGGTGGCGGTGCGTCCGTCCCGCTACACAGAGGGGTGCAGCGATGAAGCCTGTTGCTCGTTCCTCGCTGGGCCGGTGGCGGCGTTGGCAGCAGGTGATGGGGAGCGGCGGGGAGGCCCGCCGACGGGCGCCGTCTAGGCGATGCGAGCGTTGAGAGCAGCTCGGCGCTCAGCGCGGGCTCGACGAGCATCAGCCATGGAACTGGTGGAGCGGTGGAGGGTGGATCGACAGAGGAAAAGCTTCGGCGCACCCCTACCTGGCGCGCCAAATATCGGATTCGGGGTTCCATAGACCCTTGAGAGGTTCGAACTCTGGGGTGCGCACGAAGGACTCTTTCTCCCCAGCCTGCTCGCCCAATGATTCCACGGCCTAGCTCGACGAACCCAAAGAACACGAGACACAGAGGTTTATACTGGTCCGGGCCACGGCGTGGTGTAATACCCTACTCCAGTGTGGTGGTGGATTGCCTCGAGGGCTGAGGATGAACTAGTACAATGGATGAACAGCCTCCAGAGGAGAGGTGTTCTTGAGCTCGATGAGCTAGTAGATGTGAGGATCGAATGGATCCAATCCAAGGTGAGTTGGCTCCTACGGTAGAGGGCTGATTGATCGACCCCCCCTCTATGGTGGCGGCTAGGCCCATTTATAGAGGCCCTGGTCCTCTTCCCAAATGTAGGCGGGAAGGGATCCCACAACGGCCAATTTTGAAGGGAGACAACTAGTACAAGCTATCCTGACAAAAGTAGTCTTCGCCTGCCAAAGGCTCTGGTGGTGATGCTGTTGTGGGCTCCGCGATGACCTCCGTCCTGCCGTCCTGCTGGTCTTGGTCTTGTTGCACCGATATGGAAACCTTTTCCTGATGCCTCGGGACTCCTCACCTGCGCTTGCCTCTTTAGCATAAAAGAGGAAAGTGGTACACTGCGCCCGCTGGCGGACGCCTGGCCTTGGTCGTCACGACTCACGTCATGTGAACCTCGCGAGGTGTCCCCTGCATGGATATCTCCGCTCCTCGGGAGCTAGCCTAGCGAGGCCGCTCCCAGGGAGATCTTGGTGTCGTCCGCCTCACGAGGCTTGGCCCCTCACGAGGGTCTTGAGTTGTCGCTGCCGAAGCTGGGCCATACCGGGCCGTTGGTGGAGCCATGCCGTGGGCCGCAGGCAGGCAAGTCTGGGCACCCCCGTTCCCAGGACACCGACATATACTATGCTAGGGGTGGCCTAATGCAGTGCTAGGTGTTACAGACGGAGCAACAGAATATCCGAGAATATTTTCTTGGCTTTAGGCATTTATCGATCAAACTATCCAGAGGCGAAGGTTGCATATTTACTGTGCTGGGGGAATGTGGCAGGATGTGGTTGGCGTATTCAGATTCGTCTTATTTTTCTGATCATTTTTCATATATAAATTATTTTCATCTGAGTTACGGTTTATTTTATATTATTTTCCAAAGTTTAACTGAATTTCTGGATTTAATTTAATTCGAAATTACATTAAATATATAAATGCTATGTGCACACAGAAAATGTACACAGCTGTGTGCTAGAGGCTGACAGTGGGGCCATGTGCTGAGTCGGTAGCCGAGTCAGGAGTTGATGGCAGGCCAGAAGCTCACAACGATGCCTGAGGGTGGCTCGTTGGGGCCGAAGAGGAAGCTGTGGAGGTGGATCGATGGCGTGGCCGAGGCAGATTCCGTCGAGGGGAACGGGCGCTGACGGCGGTGTTGATGCTCCCCGGCTCCGATCAAGCAGCGAGGGAGATGAAGGCGAGGCTGGCGGAGCTTCTGGACACGACAAAATGGCATGGGGAGGTCGATGGCCACGGCTATGGCGGCGACGCATCCATGGACAACGCTCGCGAGCAAGCTTGGGATCGAGTGTGGGAGACGATGGAGAGGGGGGGAGTGGCTAGGGTTTCGCCGAGGGCCTTATACGCGCGTGCGCGGGGGGGGGGGGCAGCGGATGGCCGGCACGTGGCCATCCTAGCCATGGGTGGCTGCACGGCGCCTCTATGAATAGAGGTGGGGAATGACCCGTGGTGGGCTGGGCTGGCACTGTTGCTAGTGGGCTAGAGTGCACATTAATGTTTGCTATTTTTTTATTCTTTCTATTTTTTTTGTTAATTAATATAACTCCTGTTTTATATTTATCTGAGGTACTAAATGATTTTTGTTGATCATGAGATTTGGCACATAAATACTATGTAATACAAAAATGACACACACAAGTTTTCAGAACATTTGGAAAGGATAGTTATTTGCTTATTTTGAAAAGGCCAATTTAATGTCGTTGGTCCACTTTAAATATGTCTAAGGGAAAAATGGGAGGTCAAATGAGGTTGGTTTCTGCATGGTAAATACTTAGGGGTTTTATGGGATATTACAAACATTTTTGTTTTACTGTTCAGAGAAATATTATTTTGACTTGCAATTCGAATTGAATTTGACTTGAGTTTAAATCAAGCGACAATTAAGCTTAGCAAGCATGGTGACATGGCATCATTAGGGGGAGATTACTGTAGCATGATTATTGGCGTGTTACAGGTGATATGAAGATAGTACTACAAAGGGATGCTCAACACAAACCTTTGTCTTTGAGTGAAGACTTGAGAGAAATCTCTTCTGAAGTGGTTGACTGAACTTTACTTGTGCCTCAAGTAAAGTTGTAGCATGTGTTTGAGATCTGATCGTTGGACGCGTGTTGTTTGGCTAGTGAAAGTGGGTCAGGCCCTTATTGGTCATTTCAACCTCGGGATTGCTTCGACTATCAATATCCACCTCCTCTGCCATAAATTGGTGGTGGCTCCGAGTTATTGCATGCTAAGTCTCATCTAGAGCAATCCATCCTCCAAAGAATTTGAGTGAATCCTAGTGAATGAAAAAAAAATACCTAGAGCCAAAGTGTCTATGTGATCTTTCGGGGGATTGTCTAGATTTTATGGGCTTCAGACCACTAAATATTCTATCTCAGCCAAGTTAAAAATTAGATCTCAAAGATCCTTTCTCTTGCATGGTGAGTGTGTAAGTTTAATATGATATTGCTAGTAGATTAGAGGAATCACTAATATAAAGAATGGCATGTTTTACTAGTCTTTGCAGCCTGAGATAAGAAAGCAATAACACGGGCTCACTCACTCACATCATGCCATGCCATGCAACACTCGCGTCACATTTCATCAATCAAGTTCGTGTCTGGGCTAATATTATGCACCTTGTTGGAAGAACTTAAGTTTTGCATGCGAATGCACTGCCTAGCTCTCAAAGATCAATCTGAGATCTGGAAATATCCGGTTAAAGATTCGAGAAGCTGACATACCTAAAATGGCTTTTACCATAAGGTATGGTATGTATTAGTACACTGTCATGTCTTTTGGGACTGAAAAATGCTCCAACATAGTTCATGAATATGTTGAAGGTATTCATGGAGTATTTGGAAGAATTGTTGTCATGTTCATTGATGACATCCTGATATGCTCCAATAGTTCGGAAGAACATGCAGAGCGACTAAGTTCTGTTCTGCAGAAGTTGAGGGCGCATCAACCCTTGCCAAATTCAGCGGATATGAATTCTGGCTAAAGGAAGTTGGATTCCTAGGGCATAACATGTCAGGAGAATGATTAACAGTAGACCACTCTAAAGTGGCAGTTGTTAATGAATGGACGTCACCCAAGATTATCATCCAGATTCGTAGTATCTTAGGAATGGTTGATTATTGCCGTATAATTCATCGATAATTTCTCGAAGATAGCCAAACCCATGACTAACTTGCTTACGAAAGAGAAGAAGTTTTGTTGGACGGAAGCCAACGAAGAGAGTTCCCAGGAGTTGAAGAAGAGACTAGTGACCGCCCAGGTCCTATGTTTGCCTGACATCAAGGAACCCTGTCAAGTCTATTATGACACCTCACACCAAGGACTTGGATGTGTCTTGATGCAAGAAGGAAGAATAGTGGCTTGCATCTCAAGGTAGTTGAAAAAGCATGAGGTTAACTACCTGACCCATGATTTTGAATTGGCGTTGACAGTCCATGCTTTGAAGCAATGGACGCATGGCCTATTGGGTAAGACTTGTGACGTTTTCAATAATCACAAGAGCCTAAAGTACATTTTGACTCTGAAGGAGTTGATTATGAGGTAGAGGAGATAGTTGAAATTGCTCAAGGATTGTACCTTGAATTTGTAGTACCACCTTGGGAAGGCAAATGTGGTTGCTGATGCGCTGAGCCGCAAGATGCACAAGATACCTTGCGTGAGCTCATCGAGAGACTCACCACCGACATACAACACTCTGAAGCAAGGAAAAGAGACTACCTCAATGACAAGTTGGACACACACATGGATCACCTACGACACATGTGGGCCAACTATAAGTCTTATTCCCTTTTGTCCTCTTCAAGGTGGCGACACTCAAGTTACAAATCACCAGAGCGCCCATCTGACACAAGCACAATTCAGCCACATCCTCATCTTTGAGACAAAGAACGCCATCGACCATGAGTTCAAGCACTGCAACATCAACGTCAATATGAAGATGCTCGAGAGGAGCACAAAAAAAAATCTCAAGAAGCTCTCCTTCACACTACTGCCAACCTTCATGAGTACAAGAGAAGGTCGCATGAAGTGCACCACAAAGAAGAAGTTTCGGCACCAACTCCAAGGCGACCGACTACAAGCAAGGGTAACACTTCCATCTTTGGAAGCACCCCAAGGAAGATGGCCGAGCACGGGAAATTACCTTTGGCCATGGAGACAACAACGAGGTGCCCCATCACATGGCCCTCATCCAAGGAGATTGCGACAAGATGGTCGAGCATGGTTTTTTCCCTTCGAGCAAAACGGCGAGCACGAACCTCTTTGACAACATCAAGACGACGCCCATATGGCACTCATACTCAGATTCAAGCACCGAGGACGAGCATGGGACTTCCCCTTTAGTCTTGGAGGAGAGTGATGATTTGCCACATCCTACGACATTCATCTTTGGAGGCATTGTGGATGAGGAGGTTGATCATGGGGCTACCCATTCAACCAAGGCGGTAAAAGGAGTTGAGTATGGTGATACGTCTACGTCGTATCTACTTTTCCAAACACTTTTGCTCTTGTTTTGGACTCTAATTTGCATGTTGAGTGAAACTAACCCAGACTGATGCTATTTTCAGCAGAACTATCATGGTGTTGTTTTTGTGCAGAAATAAAAGATCTCGGAATTGGACGAAACTTTTTGGAGATTTTTTTTGTGAAAAATATAGAAAATACTGGAGTGAAGACCCACCGAGGGGCCCCACACGGTTCCCACAAGGCACCAGGGAGCAACCACCCCCTGGGCACGCCCTGGTACCTTATGGGGCCCACGTGGCTCCGCTGACCCTATTTTCAAGCCTATAAATTCCTTTTCCCCGAGAAAAAAATAAGAGAAGAAGTTTCGTCACATTTTTGATTGTTTCATGCTGTTATATTATCAACCTTGGATGTTTTATATTCATTTCCTAGCAGCTTTATATCATTTTTTGGGACTAACCTATTGACATAGTGCCCAGTGCCAGCTGTTGTTTTCTGCAAGTTTTTTACTTTGCAGAATATCAATACCAAACGAAGTCCAAATGCCATGAAACGTTTTGGAGATTATTTTTCTGGATAGAAGACACCCAGGGATCCAAAGAAGTGCACGGGAGGAGGCACGTGGGGCCCACTAGGCACCAGGGCGCGCCCTGGGGGGTAGTGGGCACCATGGGAAGCTTCTCCACCGCCATCCACCTATATAAATAATCTAAAATCCCAAAACCCTAGGGGAGTCGACGAAACACAATTCCAGCCGCCGCAAGTTCCAGAACCACGAGAACCCATCTAGAGGCCTTCTCCGACACTCTGCCAGAGGGGTCAACGATCACGGAGGGGTTCTTCATCATCACCCTTGCCCCTCCGATGATGCGTTAGTAGTTTACCACAGACCTACGGGTTCGTAGGTAGTAGCTAGATGGCTTCTTCTCTCCTTTTGATCCTCAATACAATGTTCTCCTCGATGTTCTTGGAGGTCCATTTGATGTAATGACTTTTTGCGGTGTCTTTGTCGGGATCCGATGAATTGTGAGTTTATGATCAGATCTATCCATGAATATTATTCGAGTCTTTGCTAAAATATTTTACGCATGATTTTTATAGCCTCATATTTCTTCTCCGAAACTTTGGTTTGGTTTGGCCAACTAGATTGATTTTTGTTGCAATGGAAGAGGTGCTTTGTGATGGGTTCGATCTTGCGGTGCTCAATCTCAGTGACAGAAGGAGACATGACACGCATGTATCGTTGCCATTAAGGATAAAAAGATGGGGTCTCTTCCAACATGAATAGATCTTGTCTACATCATGTCATCATTCTTATTGCATTACTCCATTTTTCCATGAACTTAATAACTAGATGCATGCTGGATAGCGGTCGATGTGTGGAGTAATTGTAGTAGATTCAGGAAGGAGTCGGTCTACTAATCTTGGACGTGATGCCTATATACATGATCATTGCTTTGGATATCGTCATAATTATTCGCTCTTCTGTCAATTGCCCAACAGTAATTTGTTTACCCACCGTATGCTATTTTCTTGAGAGAAGAGAGAAGCCTCTAGTGAAACCTATGGCCCCCGGGTCTATTTCCTATCATATTAAAACCCAAAAATACCTTGGTGCACTTTTTCTTTCTTTATTTTATTTTGTGTTTTAGCTATATCTATTTATCAAATCTCATACTATTTAATCTATCTCAATACCGAGGAGGGATTGACAACCCCTCTTACGCGTTGGGTTGCATGTATTTGTTGTTTGTGTGCAGGTGCTGTTTACATACTGTTGCTTGGTTCTCGTACTGGATTGATAACCTTGGTTTGATAACTGAGGGAAATAATTACCTTTGTTGTGTTGCATCATCCTCTCCTCTTTGGGGAAATACCAACGCAAATACAAGCAATCAGGAAGAATTTCTGGCACCGTTGCCGGGGAAACATCATCAACATCTATCAAGTACCCAATCACAAATCTCATCTCCTTGCAATTATTTTATTTGCCATTTGCCTCTCGTTTTCATCTCCCCTACTTCTAAAATGTTTTCAAAAAAATAGGTGCCTTCTTTTCGTTTGCCTTTTTGTTTTGGTCATCTTGCCAACATGACTCGCATGACTACCCCTCCTTTGTAACCAGATTTTGAAGTACTATACTTCAAACAGAAACAAGGAGAAAATTTGAAACATACTTGGTATAGGTTAATGGAATCTGACCACGTTTACAATATAAAAGGAGATGCAAAAATTTTGCTCCGCAATTTTTATATAGGTTTAACCATGCATCATAGACAACTTTTGGATTTTGCCGCTAAGGGGAATTTCGTTGAGATTGATGCTAATGTTGCTTATGAAATAATAGAGGGAATATTGAGAGTTCCACCACCACAAAAAGGATTTACTTTTACTCAAGAAGGGATCCAGATATTAGACAAACTGGGAGATATATTGAAAAATTTGGTTGCGTTACAAAAGTCTAATGAGCCTCTCAAAAATATTAGTGGAAACCTCAATCGCATGAATACTTTGAATACTTTGTGTAATAAGCGGTTGGATATTTTGGATCTCAAGATGGTCTCATTTCTTGAGAATATTGGGAAGCGTAAAGAGCATCCCGGGTTGGAGAAAACTCTTATAAAGGTAGCAAAAACTAAAGATGACAACACTTGAAACTATGCATTATGCCTAGCTAGGGGCATAAAACAATAGCGCTTGTTGGGAGGCAACCCAATGAATAAAATATATTTTTCTCTTTTTCTTTATGTTCTTGTGTGTTTACACAATTATGCTACTGTTATGATTGTTTTTTATGTTTTAATTAGTGTTTGTGCCAAGTAAAGCCTTTAGGATCATGTTGGGTGATAGTTGATTTGATCCTGTTGAAAAACATAAACTTTTGCACCCTGTTCTAGAATTTTAAAAATTCACAGAAACGTGCTTTTGCTCTGATTTTTTTACACATGATTGATATATAAATTTCCCACGTTGTTCTAATTTTTTTAGAATTTTTGAAGTTACAGAAGTATAGTCAATATTCAGATTGCTATAGACTGTTCTCTTTCTGACAGATTCTGTTTTCGTTGCATTGTGTGCTTATTTTCATGAATATATGGATTATATTGGGGGATAGAAGCCATGTTAAAGTTAGAATACTATAGGTATAATGCAATAATAAAATATGAATGGGTTTGCAACAGTACTTAGAGTGGTGATTTGTTTTATTATACCAACGGATCTCACAAAGGTTTTTGTTAAGTTTTGTGTGATTGAAGTTTTCAAGTTTTGGGTGAGATCACGATGGATGAAGGAATAAGGAGTGAAAAGAGCCTAAGCTTGGGGATGCCCATGGCACCCCAAGGTACTATTCAAGGAGAACCAAGCAACTACGCTTGGGGATGCCCCGGAAGGCATCCCCTCTTTCTTCTAATGACCATCGGTAATTTTACTTGGAGCTATATTTTAATTCGTCACATATCATGTGGCACCCCGGCTCAGAGCAACCGGTTTACCATGCATTGCCAGCCCAGAGACCATGTCTTATGGCAACACTCAACATCTTGGTATAGAAAACATCCGCTTTATTGATGCTAGCGGATCATAGTTTATATTACAACAGGTGGCGAGGCCAAGCGGCACACATGGTGCGGCTGAACAATATGTACATTATTTAGTGAACATAAAGGGGCCTCGATCAGAAAAACTACGTGGCAGCGGAACAACGTCATAGCGGAACTCCATAGCACAGGGACAGCAATGTGGAGATGATCTAGACTCGGACAACACTCCTTTCAAACGAGACTTTCCTGAAAGCTGGCATGACACGCCAGGTCAGTACATTGAATGTACTTGCAAGCTCACAACAAACATAAACATAATGACAAACAATATCAGGATACTTAACCAATTAGCAATGCAACAACATATTCTACATGCTGTGATCATGATCTCATGATAAAATTTCCTCGGACTTGCTTACCAACGGTGATCGCTCTCGGATCACAAACGGACCAACCTCATGGTCTTGTATCGGGTTACCTTGTGACCAAACAATGATCTTTCCGGTGATCACAACCATGACCAACACTTGGTCTCAAACGGTGATCTTTTCGGCGATCACAACCATGACCAACACTTGGTCTCCAACAACCAAATGGTTTACCCACCATCATCTTCTCAATAGTGCAACGTTCATAACTTAGTGTGCAAGATTAATGTAAACATTGACCCATGGTGTGACCTACTTTCGAGCGTGTCCGTAACCGTGGACTCGGCTATCGATAGATTTAATACGCTCTGCAGAGGTAGCACACTGTACCCACACCACGGAACCCATGGCCTCGCAATCCCATTCGGGTGGACCAATGGCATTCCGACGAAACCCCTCCATTGCCATGGCACTCTCTCGGCCACTCCGACTCACTCCCCACTGGGCTAGTCCTAGGTGGCCCCGTGTCTACCAAAGACACCAACGGCCACCGTCGTGGCAAAACATAAATGGTCCCAACGGGGACAAGGTACCATAACATCAACAACGGGCACACAAGGTTATGTCTGCTTACCGGGCCATGGTACCGCACGCCCATAACCTTCCCTCGTTGGAGGCATCGACCAGAGGCATGACAACGGACCGAATAAAGGACTTCCCATAAAGGCAAATGTGGTTGCACTGGGAAAACTCGACTCAGTGGCACCATGACCCGGTCAACGATATATTCAAGTTGAGTTATTAGCAGGTTCAACTTAACGTGAAAGTAACCGGTGTCATAACATGCCATGCAAGTGCCACAAAAATATATGCACCATATATCATCGTAAATAACTGGGTCAACTATATCCACACTAAGCAGAGGCATCAACAACTCATAACACTTCCCTGGTTATGATTAATCATCACTTTAAACAGAATCTTTACTTAGCAAATTTATCATTTTTCTCCTCCAAGAAAATAACTCAAAATAATTACTCATATCCATAACCATATTACTTCTTCATAACAAATATTAATTCTAGTTACTTAACCAACTCAGTTAGCTTCACACTTTCTGTAAACTAAGCATATCAACTTAAACAAGCAACCAAACAGAATATAAATAATATTCTAGTGATTTAAATGCATGGATTAAATCATTAATTCAAGTTGAAAAATCACAAATATTGTAATGGCACCATGAAAATGTTGTTGTGGCTTGCCTTAGTGCAGATGAGGTTCACAATCCTCCTGGTGATCCTCAAGACAAGCTTCACTTTCTGAAAATAATTATAAAGACCAAAAGAAAACATCAAGAACCCTTCTGAAATTCACCAGAAAATCTAGACAGCAGAGAAAAATCTCATTTTTGGTGAGCTGCTAGATTTCTTCATAAAGAACACAATGCAAAAAGAATCAATTCATTTGGACTTATGGCTAAAAAGTTTTGGCTGTTTGAAGCTCTCTGGAAAGAATTAAATTTTGAATTTAAATAAAACAGAACTGGGGGGGCGTGACGTCGAAGGCGTAAACCTCGCGAGCGCCACCACTCGTACCACTTTGCGCGCGTACAGAGTGGCTGACTAGCGGGCCCCGCTAGTCAGGTGAGAGGGAAGGGGAGAGAGAAACAGAGGACGGCGCGGCTTCGCTGGAGCACACGCCGACGAGGAGGGCTTCTTGGCCCGAACTAAAGGAAGGGATTGAAAGAGGAGACGGAGGCGCACCTGCCCGTACCCGTAGATTAGCTAGGGGTGGTCGGACGGCGTCGGAAACGACCTCTCCAGCGGCGACAGGAAGCAGAGGTCGCCGGAGATGAAGACGACGGCAACTAGAGGCGACACCAGCGGCTCCAACCGGGCGGAACGGCACCACCGAGGCACGGCGGAGGCCCTGGAAAGGTGGCCCGAGCCTGGGAGGGGCTGGAGCTGCGGAGACGACCCGAGGGGATCACCGGCGAGCTCGAGCTCGGGGACGGCGGCCCACGGCCTGCCCGGCCGGGCTATGGCTTTCTACGAGTTTGTGGAGTGTGTGTGAGGAGTGGATGATGCTCGAGGAGGCTGGTGAGGGCCACTACAAAAAAAAGACACATCCGTGACATTTTGGGCCGAACGAAAAAAATTTCTGTCATACTTATTACACTTGTATGACGATAATTGTGACAAAACCCGGTATCATCATAGATGTGGTGGGCTCCTGCTTATATGACAAAAAATCATGACAGAAAATGGGCTTTTCGTCCTGGGCGGGCCGGAGACACAGCTCAATGAAATTCTTTGGGCCGTCCATGACGGAAAAAAATCGTGGTAGAAGCGAGGGCGAGGAAAATATTGGGGTCTTCCCGGTTACGGTGGGTGGTCGGGGCCGAGCGATGCGCGTTTCTCTCGTACACGCACACGCGTGGGTGCGAGGCGTTGGGCTCTAATAGAACCAGAGCGAGGCGTTGGGTTCAAACTGAACCCGAGCGATTGCACTGCAGGCTACGCGTTACTGAACCCGAGCGATTGATCGATGGCTGTCAACTGAACCCGATCGAGCGATTCCTTCGCTACTACTACTAACTGAAGCCGATCGATGCTGCCTCTGGATGAACAGTGAGCATTGCTGGGGGGTTTGGATGAACATTTCCCGGTGGGGGTGGATGAACAGGACCCCGTGGTGTTGCCTCTGGATGAATAGGACCCAGATCGATCGTGCCGGTTGGGGCTGGATGAATAGGACCCCGTGGAGGGCTGGATGAATAGGACCACCCCGTGGAGGACTGGATGAACAGTAGACGGTGGAGGGCTGGATGAACAGTATCCCGTGGAGGGGTGGTTGAATAGTAGCCCGTGGAGAGGGCCGGTTGAACAGTAGCCGGTGGTGTAGCGCGCGGTGGAGGCTGGATGAACAGGAGCCCGTGGATGAACAGTAGCCCGTGGAGGCTGGAGGGGATCGACGGTGGAGATGAACAGTATCCCGTGGAGTCCCGTTTTGCGGTACGCCACACCCCTCCCGATGAACAGGACCCCCGTTTCGACCGTAGCGCTCCAACACATGTCCGTTTCCTCCGTTTTGCGGTATGCCACACCCCTCCTGATCAATAGGACCCCCGTTTCGACCGTAGGAGGTCCGTTTCCTCCGTTTTGTGGTACACCAGAGCCCTCCCGGTGAACAGGATCCTGTTTCGAACGTGGCCGGTCCAACACAAGGTCGTTTCCTCCGTTCTGCGGTACGCCAGGCCTCGTGTCCATCGGCTGTTCCATCCAAGCTGGTTGGCTCCCACGCGTTCCGTTGCCTCCCGATGAACACGACGCATTTCGTTGCCTCCCCATGAACACGACGACGACGCAGTTTCTCCGTTCCGACCCAGCCATGTACACGAGCCCTGGCCGTACGTACGCGCGAGTAGGCGTTCGAGACCCCGCTCGTATGTACATACATGGCCGTATTTACTTTCTTGCACCCTGGCCGTTCTACGTACGTGTACATGCTACGTGCGCGCCTCTACTACCACACGTGCGCGCCTCTACGTCGACCAGTATGTACGTACACGTTCGCGACCAGAATGACAACGCTACATACACTTCGACCAGGTGGGTCCCGACTGTTAGGCACTTCCTTGCGTGCGAAGATGTAGCTGGTGGGTCCCAGCAGTCAGGGGGGCGAATCATTTTTTTTGCCCGGACACACTTCCTTGCGTTCGAAGGTGTCGCTAGTAGGTCCCAGCAGTCAGGGGGAAATGTTTTTTTCACGAAATACGGTTGCCCGTCCGGTGGGTCCCTGCTGTCAGGTGGAGGAATCATTATTTTCCGCATAATAAGGAGGCACTTCCTTGCTGCGGCCGTGGACCCAGCTGTTAGCCTCTCCACGTACAGTCCACGTCCGATGTAAGCCGTTCATTGACCATGTTGCCCACGCTGCGGACCCAGCTGTCAGGTGGAGCACCAGGGCTGTCAGGTGGAGCACCAGGGCGGTGGACGACGACGAGGCCTAGGAAGGGGACGACGCGGACCCGTGGAAGATGCGGCAGTGGATGCCCACGCGTAGAGGAGTATGAGGGTTCACTGGTTCGCTGCGGTGTGAGGCTGCCGTCGCCGCAGAATAACAGGGGTATGGGTGAGTAGAGGGATGGCCTGGCCAGCGGTGGGAGTAGTAGGGGGCGGTAAGGCCTCCGCGGCATCGCAGCCGGCCACGGGAGGCAGGAGCACGAGGCATGACCGGCGCTGCTTTGGGCGGCTGGAGCAAGAAGACCAGAGGTTGAAGAAGCACTACGGCCGTTGGATGGACATCGTACGGTCACTGTAGCTAGAATCGTTCATATTGACTAAGTTGGCAAAGCCCTCCGTCCCCGTCTACTTAGTTGGCCCACAAGTCAGCCTCCCACTATTGTGGGTCCCAGCTAGCAGGGGGTATTCATTTTTTGTGCGTAATAAGGAGGCACTTCCTTGCGTGCGAAGATATAGCTGGTGGGTCCGACCTGTCAGCGGTGGGAATGTTTTTCGTGAAATACAGAGGCCCTTCCGATGGGTCCCAGCTGTCAGGTGGAGGAATCATTATTTTGCGCGTAATAAGGAGGCATTTCCTTGCGTGCGGCCGTGGACCCAATTGTCAGCCTCTCCACGCACAGTCTACTTCCGATGGTGTCGTTCGTTGACCACGTTGACTACTCCGCGTCGAGCGCATCCAAGGTGGTGGACGACGGCGAGGCCCCGGACAGCAACGAGCGGGAGATGGGAAAACGCGGGAGTAGAGTCGCAGACGGAGAGGTGTACGAGGGTTAACTGTTTCTGGTGCGGTGTGGTTCGGCAGTCGGTGGACAAGAACAGGAGGTGTGGAGGGGTGGAGGGATGGCCTGGCCAACGGTGGAGTAGCGCTTCACAGCGAAGCGTGCTAAGCAGAGCTGCTAGCAGCAGCATACGGGAGCAGGTGGTCCCGGCGGCGCTGGAGGAAGAAGACGAGAGATTGAAGATGGATGCCGGTCGTTGGATGTAAATTCAACGGCTAACGATGTCAGAATCATTTGTTGACTAAGTTGACAACGAATTGCATTGGCTTCGACCTATTGGCCCACATTTCAGCCTCCAAAAATTTGGCACGTATTCAACCCATTTTTTCAGAATTTACAATCTTTTTTTTGCGGGGTAGAATTTACAGTCCATTTGATCTTTTTTTGAATTACGATCCATTAGCTGGGCTGGGTGAACAAATAATGTAGCGTCCATGCGGCCCATTTATGTTTTTCCTAAAAAATTACAGGCCATTTGCACTTTCTCGAAATACACGATTTTGCTGGGCTTATTCTAGTTATAATGTTGGGGTGGGCGCAGCAATGTTATCAAAAAATAAACTGGGGCTAAGCATTTTGTTATATATATATATATATATATTTAAATAATAAGTGATTTATTATTACATTGGTCCTTAAATCTTACCAAGCTTTTGTACACAATCACCAGGATTTTCGTTGCCAAAAAAATCCAGGATTTTATTCTTAAGAAATTATTTTTATAAGTTAATAAGATGTGGGATATTGGTTTCTTACATATGTAAGTATCCGTTAAATATATGATGACAATAACAATAATATATAATAACATATAAAATAATTTAAATATATATAATATAGTTAGAAGGGAAACATAAGTTGGACCAGGCGTTACTATTCTTATATAGAAAAATAGAACAGACCTCTGCGTTTTCTTCAAAAAAAATACATAAATTGGGCTGCCGATGTTTCAGGAAAAATAAAACCTCGGATGGGAGGTCCATAGACCGGTTGATACATGACGGCCCACAAGAAAATACAAACAGGCTAATGGACCTCCCATCCAAGGTCGTGGGCTGCGCATGTTAAAAAAGAAAGTCTAGATGGGGCAGCCCAAAACCCAGTTGATACGTGCTGCCCCAGTGATAATAAATGATACCTGCCAGCTCCCCGGCTTCGTTGTGAATTTATCTCCTATAGTAACTACATTGAAGCACCTAAAAAAATGTAACTATGTTGACAAACCCGTGAGCCCCAATGTCAGTATAGCATTAGCAGGAAGTATTTTTTCGATGAGGCACTTGCTTGCGTACGGCCATAGACCTGGTGGGTCCCGACTGTTCGCCTCTCCACGTACAGTCCTCTCCAGATTCCACTCGTTTGTTCAGCATGTTCACAACGGCAGACAGCGGCGTCGCGGCGAGCGCACAAAGGCGCAGGAGGAGATCCGACCAGCTGAGGAATTGCTTTATTAGTAACGAAACAACTGAACTAGCCTAGTGGCTGAGTGACACTACCCCACAGTTGTTCCGCCCGCGTTCGATTCCACCTGTGCGGAGAAAATATCTCCAAATTTTTTGCCTCTGCCTTTATTGACATGTGGGTGCCAATTGTCATCTACGCACACCATGTCCAACACTTGCCAAAACTTCGTCCCTGGTTTTCTCTGTTTTTCGCACACTCGACATTGTGTGGGCATCTTGAAAATAGCATATCTTTTTGACTGTGCATCATATGAAGATGTGCTATGCATGAATGTTGATCAGCATGATGTTAACTGGCTGGTAGTTTCAGTTTCGACCATGAATAAAACTTCCATCATGATGTTAACACTGTTTGAAAAGGCCGTGTTAATATAAATGCTCTGCCATTGAAAGTTGCAGTTTCTTATCTGAAACTGAACTTGGAGTTTCTTATCAGAAACTGAAACTTTCAGTTTCTTCCCTGAGAATCACATTGTCTGCACTTTTATACTCCTATGAAACTACATTTTTTAAGTTCTAAAAATAGATCTCTAGAATTCATAAAGTACTTCATATGCTCAATACTGCAAATCTGAAATTCAGAAGACATTCATTTCTGAAAGTACTCTCAAAATACACAACACAAAACACAATTCACAACCTGCAAATACTAACAACCCTAAGCTCCTCCTGACAATTCAAAACCTGCCCGACTATTGGTCTGGGGGGGGCAATCCCTCCTATTCCTTGGTGGCAGACAGCCACCCCATGAGACGATGTGAACGGCGAGGGAGAGGATGGCGGGGAAGCGTCGTCGGGCCAACTGTTTTTCTCCTCTTGCAGTTGGGTTCGGTCGACAAAGACTCCACCGGCTTGCTCTGGCACGACACCCTCACAAACGGCACCCTGTAGATGCTCGATCCTTCAATCTCTGGTGGATGCTCCATCTGGGATCGATACTCCCACCACCGCTCCCTCACGATCGGATTCGGTGAATCTGTTTGCTCCATGGCCCAGAGGAGCAGCTCTATGTACTCCCACGCGACTCCCTCCAGGAGTATCCCCGCCTTTTCGCTCTGTTGCAGATATTTGGCCATGGATGTCGCCGTCGTCGCTAGTTGGTCCTTGTTGTCAAACCAAGACTGTATCTCCAACATCCTAGCTAGCTTCACAGGGTCGCCGTCTGCGATCCTCACATATCGGTTGTACTCCTCGATCGATCTAGTTCTCCACAGCACCTTCACTCGCCGGCGGTGGTTTTTGAATGGAAGAGGATAGGAGCAGCGCTGGTTTTGGTTTAGAACGGGAGAGGAGCGACGCTGGTTTTGGATTGGAACAGGAGAGGAGGGGCGGTGGTTTTGAAATGGAAGAGGAGAGGAGCGGCGCTGGATTTAGATTGGAACAGGAGAGGAGCGGCGGTGGTTTAAGAGGAGAGGAGCGGCGCTGGTCTTGGAAGTATTTTTTGTTTTGCGTATTTTGGGTCAAAGTTTGACCACGTACTGTATTTGACAAGCAAAATGTGAATGCATGTCACCAAAAATTGTATCGTTTGGTTCGTATCTGAATGTACTTTCAAATTATATTATTTTTGCAACGTATAACATATATTTTATTTGCGAAAATCATGGTCAATTATGACCCAGAATGAAAGGGAGGCTAGTTAATGTGGGGTCGCTTTCTTAATTGAAGGGTAAATTGATTTTGATTTTGATCCAGTCACAGCGCGCCGGCCCTCTCGTCCAATCCTAAATCGCTGCCGCATGCTCCTCTCCCTCTTCTCCATTGCAAAACCACCTCTTCTCCTCTCCATCATCTCCATTCCAAAACCACCATGTCGCCTCTCCCTCTTCTCCATTGCAAAACCACCTCCTCTCCTCTCCATCATTTCCATTCCAAAACAACCGTCTCGCCTCTCCCTCTTCTCTATTGCAAGACCGCCGTCTCTTCTCCCATCTTCCAAAGCTAGCACCAAATCAGGCAGATCGCCGGCGGCGACCAGGCAAAGTTAGCCAGGTTGAAGGAGATCCTTACTTGGTTTGACAATGAGTGGGAGATTTCGAGGACAGTAGGGTTTAAGGTAAGCTTCGCACTAACCTAATCTTCCGCCTGCTCATGCTTAGAATCAGTGTGACAACTAATGAAAATCATGGTTACAATCAGTCTCCGAGTACTACGCCAATCACCCTTAAATAGCTCTGGACCTTTGGGTCAAAGTTGTGACACTGTGTACAAATAAAGAAAAATAGATTGGTGCTTCTTTCAGAAAAGTGTACTCCCTAGAAAACTACCAATATAAGCTACTAGTATTTGGTTAAAGGATTTGCTGCCGAGAAAGATCCGTCCACAGAGAGCGCCACACATCCCACTGGTGGTGGTGGATGCCAATGCGTGCATGCAGCATGGTTGGTGTCGGTAATTTTTACTTGGCACACCTCGCACTCTGCATATATGCCGGTTCCATCTGTACATTCATGCAGTTCCACCAAAATGCAGCCGAATAACCCTGTTTGCACAGATAATGAAAAAGCGTGATTACATTATAGTGGCACTAGTTGATGAAACACGCAAAATAAATGGAAGAAAATATTGCGATAGTATCATAGTATGCCATGCTGCGAGGGCGAGATGGGCCCTGTGACGCCTCATACGGTACGCCACGCCTCATACTGGAAATCGTCCCAAGTCTCCCCGATACACCTTCTGCAAGTGATGAACATCAGTGTACATCGTTAGTACAAGGAGGGGCCTTGAGACATTCAAATCTCTATTTTTGTGCAGATCAACTAAAATTAAGCACCCCAGTTTGCAGAAACGCTTAAACATTAACAATGGGACTAGTTGATGAAACATACATTAACAAAGAGAAGCACTTTCTTTATCTACATTGGAAATGAAATGATAGAGAGGACACTCGCTCTATTTTAACTGTATTATTACTTCATTTTATCAGTGACACTAGGGTCGAGCAGGTGGCAAACGAGGTGTACCGTGCATCGCAAGGATGAAGGCCGGGGGTGCTTAGACTGGGATGCTGAAGCTGGCTCTTTCAGTCCCTATCTTCCCCCTGATGTTTCTGTGGTAGCATTTGGGTTGTAATCCAAACTTGGTTGAGCTGGTGCTGCGTCCCCCTACCTGCCTAGCTTATGTGGTGAACTTGTCTCCTGCTAGTACTTAGTCCGTTCTAGTAGTAGTTGCATAACTGCCCATTTACACTAAGATGTTGTCGGATAATGGTTCTCTATGGTTGGGTTTCTTTAATGAAATTGGAGGGAACCCCCTCTTTCGATATATAAAAAACAGTGGCACTAGCGGTGCCAAAACATTGCCTCAAATTAATAGTGCCACTAGATTAAGGTGCAAAATAATAACATTACTGCTTTATCATGGCAGTGCCAAAACAGTAGCACAAGAGCAAGATCAACATGCAAGATCTTTGGCAAACGGTCAGACCAAAAAGGAACATACCTCGTGATGGGAACCATATCTGCAGTCAACGCCATCGTAGAAGGGATGACACCAGTCACCAACAGGGATGATTCAATTCATGGGACCTTTTGGTGCAGTTCACCTAAAATGAAGCAATGTCCCATGAGCTAGCAGCTTCATCTTCTTCTTTTTTTAAGAAAAGGGCTCCAGACCCGGTTCCATTTCCATCAGAAAACGAAACCCACCGAGCTTCTTCTCAATTGGTTGCAATAAAATTGAGCAACATCAAGGTTGGTCGTGAAGCTCCTGGAGAGTAGGCGGACCAGGACAGTTGCATCTCTAATGAAAAGAAGCAACTTATCTTAATGGGAAATTTAGTAGGACATGAAAAAATGTGCCATTGATTCATATTAGTGGAGGCATTACATTGAAAACAACATTGGTTTAATGTGTCCTTACTTTTAACAGTGCGACTGCTACATTTTACCAGTGGCATTACATAAGAGCGTCTCGGGGCAACAAACATCAGAAGAGGATATCTGGGTTGGTCCCATTTTTGTTCGGTATATAGCCACCTTATACTGTGTGAGGCTAGCAAATCTAGTGCTGGACTTACTCTGTTGACTTGTCCCCCAGTCCCCAGTTTCTTTCCTTTTTCAACCAATAGATCGGGTTTATATTGAGTTTGTAATGCATTCCCTTTATTTCCCTATTAGACCTAGAGACCAGTTGGATAGCCAGTCTCTGCTACTTTTCACCCCCATTATTTCCTCTTTCGACCAAGTCCTAGATTCAGGTAACAAATCTTCCCCCACCACACCCCCACCCCCTTTCTTCCTTGTTTGAACCAAGTACTACTAGATTCGAGTGCATGAACTAGTTTTACCTCTTAACAGTAAAAAATTAGGTGGTTTTCGAACAGCCGATCGATCCTATCTACACCGGGGGGCCTGAGAAATAGTAAAAGATACAAATGCAGCGACGTCAGGAGCTCGGGAAGTAGAGCAAGGCCGGTTTCAAAGGAAGTTATACCCGAGGGTCGCTGGGATGTCGCTAGGCGGGCGGCGGGACGCCGGATCTGCCCACACTATGGCAGCGAGGAAGAAGGGGTGGGAGGCCCTCCCTCGCTAGCGATGCTTGGGAGAGAACGACAAGGCACGTAGATCGGGACGCGCCGGCAGTGGGTAAGAGCCGTCACCGAGGACAACCGCGTGAACATTGCACCTTCTCACCTTCCCCGACGGAGAGGATCCGGCTGGATCAGTGACCAGCGGTGAGTAGAGAGAGAGTGTGTGGCCACCGCTGTCGTGTTTAGATCTGGAGAGGACGAAACAGTGTGAAGAGAGCAACACTGGCAAGCAAGCGCGGAGGCTCCTGCCTATATAGTGGAGTACTAGTTTTCCTTTGTCTACCGGCCGGAGCCGGCTTGACCTCGGCAATGACTATCGAGAAGTCTTCATGCACGTGCCCCGGAGGCGCAGTTGTCGTCATTTTGATCTGAAGCACCGGATTATAACATATAACACGAAAAAATGCCACATGACAAGAAATCATAACCTCACTGCCAAAGGAGACAAGATGAATCCCGACGGACAAACTAGATGAGGATCAAAGCTCAAATTAAAGATAAACTCGTACAAAAGGGGTCTGTCGATAGATGTACTAATTAACATAGCCGGCTTGACCTAGATGGCAGCCGAGTAGTCTTCGTGCATGTGCCCCCATTGACTAGCCCAACTCAGTTGTCGCTATTTAACCCTCGCAGTGATCCGAAGCACATGACACCTAATTTTGCGAGATGACAAGAAACCTTTTTTTAGATTTCTCACCAGAACTACAACCCTGTACAACACAGCCTGCACGATATGTAGACGATAGCCAATCCAGGTGTGTCTGCTGGAGTCTAGTCACATGCATGGACGAACTGATCTTCCGTGTCTTGCAGGGATCGTCCAGGTACCAACGTATGTACTTCTATTAACTCACCCGACTTGCGAGGCCGGGGAGTGTGCCTATGGTCGGTTCTCAATTGTGGTCCCACATGTGTGTGCAAATGCAATATGACGTGTGTTCCATTCGGAGAGCCGCGTGCCAGACCGACCGACCGTCTGGGGTGCGACACGAACACGACGGGCGTGCTGTATACTCCGTACATGTGTACCGCCGTTTTCTTGAGGCTTTGCTCCATGGCGCAATCCATGGATACAAAATTAGTATATTGTACTATTTAAAAGTCAAGGGCGGGGATTTTCCCGTGCGGTAGGCGGGGCAGTTCCGCCTAGTCGGTTTGACAGAGACGCGAGAAGATGAGGGAGTAGGCTGCTGCAAACGTAGGGCTGTGTGATTTGATCGTGAGTTACTGCTGGACAGGTGGGCCCGGTGATTTGACTTGCCATTATCATTTTAACTGCGGCGCTACAACCGGCTTGAGTCTCCCGATTCCTGACCACCTCCATACAGGTGCCTCGCCCGATGCTCCACCATGTAGAGGCTGGCTCTTGCTTGAGAGCCCACTCCTCCACTTTTTCCTTGCCTCTTTCCCCCACATATGCAAAAATGCCATGTAAAGCGGGCTTATAGCCCATTATTATACTTGATCCTACAGGTGCTAAGCCTACCACATAGGCATAAAGTCTGATGTGGCAAGTTAATTAAGAAGAGAGAGATTAGTTTGGTGACCCTAGGAAGAAACGGTGATAAGCGCATGTACCTAGATGAAGCAAACTTAGCAACAAAAAACTAAGCACCTATGCATTGGGGACTTGAGTTGCTAAGCCATTTAATGCCTATAACACCTCATCTAAGCACCATTTCATTGGAAGAGGTCACTCCTTGGCAAATGCAATAAATACTACGAAGAAAGAGATAGAGAGAAGTAAACAAAAAATACTCTTATAGCCAGCCTTATACCTAACCTTGTTGTATGAGTGACTAAGTGATGACTATGTATGACATGCCAACATCAGATAGCCTAACGCACCGTGTTAGATCTCCAAGGGCGCGACCGCGCGAGCGAGGCGACGGTCGTGGTAGGCGCGACCATGATACAGGCTGCTGGCAGACCTTGGATCTGAGATCGAACGGTCGCATGCTAAGTTGCTGAAAATTTGTAGAATAACCCTCCAGGATAGGATATTCACCCATAGGTCTAGAATCACGCCATGCAACCGTTCGGTCTCAGATCCAAGGGCTCTCGGAAGCCCGTATCATGGGAGAATGGAAAGCTTTGTGTCACCTGTAATTTTCCCGACGCTTGACATGACATCGAAAGCCATTTAATTGGGCGTCAAGTAGACATGACATCTAATTGGGCCCCCATAGTAATGTGCATGAATCCATTTATCCACCAGGCAAGCCACTACCCTGCCATTCGCACGCGCCCCCCACTCGACATTTTTACAATCGATAAACCGCTCCTAGTCGTCCCATCCTTTCACATTACGGCAGTTCCACTAATCCTAACCCTCCTCCCAAATCCATGGCATCCCAAATCTCCATGATCGGCGGTGAGTACAAGGTTAGAACCATCACCGGCGATGAGTTCGACGTCATCTACACCCGTTCTTCCGCAACAGTGAAAGAATGCCTTGCTCGCTTCAAACGCATGTTCGAAAACTCAAATGATGAGTGGGTCGCTGGGCTAGATGTTGAGTACACCACAGTCCTGGGAAGCGAGAAGAAACTAAAGGAGGCAGAGAAGAAGAAGCCCACCGTGATCCAGGTTTGCGTGCATGACTTATGCTTGGTCTACCACATATGCCATGCCGATGTTGAGTGCGAGGAATTTAAGAAGTTCCTCAAGGTCGGCCGAGTCAAAGTCGTTACTGTAGACTTTGGGAACAACAAGGAAATCCTGTGTCGGATAGGCCTCGTTGTAGGCGACCCCTTCGACCTCCAGAAGGAAGGGCTGGTGCCCTCCCTTGATCACCCTTCAATGCTGACCCTGGTAGGAGCCATGGTTCATCCTTCGTATGGTGAACTGAAGAAACCTCCGCACACGTTTCATCGTGCATGGCAATGGACTGTACTAGATATAGACCACATCTACTACGCTGCAATGGATGGCTACCTTTGTTTCAATATCTACAAGGGTTGGATGAAGAGCAAGAGCCAAGTGTGCGGTTCAAGCAAAGAAGTATCGCCCAAGAGGAAGAGGGACAAGGACGAAGTCAAGGACGAGGACTCCGAGTAAGGTGGCAGTGTCGTTGCTCATGGTGGTTCTAATGCAGTGTCTACCGGATTAGTTGCTTAGTTTAATTTCTGGTGTGCTTAGTTTTATTTGAGGGGTGTGTTGTGCTGAGCCCCCAGCAGAACTATGTTATGTTTCTTCTCGTTATATTTTGTACATTTCATCTTTTAGTTGGTATAGTACTACCACACGTTTCTGAAATTATATACGTACAATATATATGGCCAACATCATATAGCCAGCAGTTTAGTTGTCAAAGAATTTCAGGGTGCTTAGTTTTGTCAAAGAATTCCAGGGTGCTTAGTTTTATTTGAGGGGTGTGTTGTGCTGGACACCATTAACTTATCATTGTGAGAATCGGCTTATTTTTGTCATGTAACATGGTCAACGGGTTTGACGTGAAAATAAAAATGTCTAATGGCATTTCTGAGCAAACATCTAACTTAACGATGGCATTTTTTATATATCTAATTGCATTTTTGAGCAGGCATCTCACGGATCAATGGCGTTTTTTGAGTAGTTGTAACTTCTAATGGCAAAACTGAGTAGTGATACACAACTAGTGGCATAAATAATAAGAACACAAGAATTAAATAAGTATGCTAATTTCATTATTTCTTTATTTCTTTATACCTTTGTGTGAGAAACAATATACGCTGCCTCCCCCCAGATTTTCTTTATAGAGGCAACATAGAACTATATGAGTGCCCTGTTAAATTTTGGAATTATTCCGGGTTCGTTTGGCCTTTTTTATACATTAATTGAGTTTCTGGTCATTTAATGTGCATAATTCAAATTTGAACTACAAGCACATGCTCCCGTGCACCAAAGTTGACTGAAAAATCACATGTGTGTCCTCGGGTGAATTTCTAGGTCCCATGCAAGAAATGGGAATGAAATTCAAACATCTGGGCATCGTGGTTCGGCCGAGAACATTGAGAAGCTTGGTTTTAAAATTCTTGTAAATCGAAAACACGCCTGAAAATCATGAAACTTGGCATGGTGTCATGTCATGGTACTACCATGCTGTGGTAAAAAAATTGCAGAAGAGGAACAAGTTTTAGTATAAGTTTCTTGCAAACTGGAGCTTCTCTCAAGAAGGCTCGTGGTTCTGAGAGGGAACGTGTCACCTTTGTGTGCATAATTCAAATTTTAAATACAAGCACATGCTCCAGTGCACCAAAGCTGGTTAAAAAATCACATGTGTGTCCTCGGGTAAATTTCTAGGTCCCATGCCAGAAATGGGAATGAAATTCAAACATCTGGGCATCATGGCTCGGCTGGAAACATTGAGAAACTTGGTTTTTTAATTCCTTTAAATCCAAAACACGCATGAAAATCATGAAACTTGGCTTGGTGTCATGACATGGCACCAACATGATGTGGTAATTTTGCTGTCCGATTTGCGAAGGCGCTGTCGGTGTGGAACGACACCTATGGGATCACGAGAATCCCTACTACGGTTGCCGGGGCACGGGGTTGCGAGAAGAGCAGGGCTAGTAGACAGCGCAAGGATCGTTTACCCAGGTTCGGGCCGCGAGGATGTGCAAAACCCTAGTCCTGATTTGGTGGGTGTATTTCGGAGAGTTCTTGAGCTCTCGAACTAGCTGTGGTCAGTGCGTGGTTCGAAAGAGCCGAATCCTTCTCCAGTATGCCATGGGCCTCCTTTTATAGTCAGAAGGGGCTGCCACAGTGGCACAGAGGAGGTGGAAAGGCGTACAGTGCCCTGAGCTTATCGCTGGTATTACAGGACAAGACGCATTTAATGCGTAGCTTAGGTGTCCCCTTGCTTTATTGGGGACGGGGGTGAGGCCCGTCCCGTCCGTCGCCGCTCCTCCTTGTTTCAACACGCGCCTTGGCCAGCGATGCGTGCGGCGCCATGTAGGCAGGCATGCAGCTGAGGTGACACGGTGGTGGAGCCTTTACGAAGATCTGCATGCCGCCACGCAGGCGCTCGATGAGTTGGCCTGGGGGCTGCATGTTGCCACGCAGGTGCCCGCCCAGCTGGTTGGGCTGGCAACTGCATGTGAACGGCGGTGGAAGCTTGGTTGGCGTGGGCCTAGCGGTGGCCCTGCTGGCGTCCTTGGTGAGGGCCTTGCCGGGTGGCCCGGCAAGGGTCTTGCCGTGGCGCGCTGTCGTCTCCGGCAAGGGCTTTGCCGGGGGTCTGGTGGCCTTCCTCGGCAAGGATCTTGCTGAGGATCGTCGTCTTCTAATCCTCATCTAATCTTGAATGTGTCTTCACAAAGATCTGCATGCCACCACGGAGGTGCCTCCCGAGCCCTGGCCCCACGTGGATGATGGCATTGGGGACCGTGGGCTCAAGGCTGGCTCGCTCTGTTGGTGTGGGGCGAGCTGCCCCGGCAAGGGTCTTGCCGGGGGAACCTGCTTCGTCCCTCTCCTCTTTGTGGTCTTGGCCTTGGCGTTGCTCTGATTGTCTTGGGCTTCGGTCTTACCTTGGCTAACCTCCCCTGTTCTGCTTGGTGTGACCGCGGGCGCGGCTCCGACTGCCCGTGCACAGGTAAAGGGGTACAAAAACGCACCCCTCTTTTTGTACACCGACAGGAGCCCCCGGGCCTGGGCCACACATAAGCACGACCCGTTGTTGGGCGAGGCCCCAAAACGGTGCGCGGGAAGGCGGGGCGGTTTTTACCGCGGTAAAACTTTTCGCGCGCGGCGCTTCCCACAACCCGCGCGCGTGGCGCGGCGTGGAGGGGTGTGCGTGACGTGGGCGGCATGCGTGGGGCGGTTTCCACACGCATGCGTCACATCGCAGTAAATGGGTAGCGCGCCCCGTGGCTTCCCCATAAAAAGGGATAACCGCGGGCGCACTATTCCTTTTACCCTTCGCGCAAGCCCAATCTCGGAAACCTCCGCCTGACTTCGTCTTCTTCTCCAAGCTTCGTTCCTGCTCGCTGCCATTGCACTTCCACCGCCCGCTGTCCTGCCCTCCTCCCCCAGCCGCCATGGCGCCAAAATCCACCAAGGGCAAGGGAGTGGCCAAGGACGCCGGAGCCGCAGAGCCGCCGGAGAGCGCGCTGGAGGTGCAGCGGACCCAGTCTGCCTTCTTCCCCTTGACAGTTGACGTGTTCGAGCTTCGGGACTCCTTCAGGCCCCTGTGGGGAGTGAAGACGGGAGGGGGGGGAGAGAATTTGAAGCATCCGGCCACGCGCGTCATCCCCGCCGGCTGCACCAAGGCTGCCCCAAATCGGTACCCCTTCTTTGTCGATTATTTTTCCTGCGGGCTCTGTCCTCCCTTCTCCGATTTCTTCAGCGACGTCATGCATACCTTTGGCTTCCGCCTCCTGGATTTTTCTCCGAATGCGGTGGCGTGCATGGCCCTTTTCGCGCATCTCTGCGAGGGCCTCGCCGCGGTGCACCCCAACACGACCCTCTTCCGCCATTACTTCTCCCCTCGGATCCAACCAGGGGGCACCATCTCCAGTTGCATTGCCTGGGTCTCAAGATCCAAGGGGGCGTATCCGAAGGGCGCCATGAAGGAGAGGTGGGAAGAATGGCGGCGCCGGTGGTGCTGGATCGAGGAGAAGGACCCGCCGGCGTTCTGCGAAGTTCGCCGGGCGCCGCAGGTCCGCAGAAGCGATTGGAGCGACGTCGATGCTGACGACGAGAAGCTCATGGTCGCCAACACCAAGATCCTCCGGCTCACCGAGGCCGGCCTCACCCTTCAGATGATCAGGGCGGACTTCATCCGCCGGATCGCTCCACTGCATAACAAGGGGAGGCCAGCTTGGCTCTTCACGAACCCCGCCGACATCATGCGGCTTCGTCCCGGCCTCGGCCAAACTTTCACAGTGATGGGGCACGCCCATTTCTGCCAACGGCTCTTCCAGCTTGACGTGGGCCGCGACGGCGAGGTCGAGCGGACCGGCAAGGTCGCGAGGGCCGCCGCGAAGGCCGGCAAGGTCCTCAAGGGGCCTCTGTTCAAGCTGCCGACGGGGGTGGTCCCATTGTGCAATAACTCGCGCCGGTCCGATATCATTGCCATGATGCCGGACTGCAACGCGCATGACCCTGACCCAAGCTGGAAGGAGCCGGAGCACGCCGAGGTGCAGCAGTTCTTTGATACTCTGCACGAGGGGTACGTCAACGCTGACGCCGATCGGCTGCTTGTCCAGGACACCACCCAGGCGGAGCTGGACTACATCGCCACTAGGGCGAGGGAGGCACAGCTTGCCAAGGAGGCCGGCAGCGCCCGTGGTGTGGAGGACAGGCCGCGACGGCCGCGGAGGAGGAGGAGGAGCTCGCCCGGTGGGCGGCGGCCGCCGGGGGAGCCAGCAGCGCCAGCACCGGGGCTCCTTTGGTTGAAGATGTGACCGGCGAGTCGTCGTCGGAGGAGGCCGAGACTGCAGGCCCGACGCCAGCCATGGGGAGAGGGTGAGTCCTACGGCGGGCCAGTTCCGGCGAGCCGGTCCGGCCCGGCAGGGCTGCGCGGCCACAGCTGTCCTTGGAGGAGTCCGGGCGCCACACGAGGGTCGCGGCGGCAAAGAAGCCGGCGAAGGCCGCGGTGAAGAAGAAGACAGCCGCCCCTTCTTCGTCCACGTGTGTCCAGACACCACCTCCTTCTCCTCCTCTGGCGGATGTTGATACGGAGGTTACTTTCGATTATGGATCCCTCAGCCCGAGGAGGAAGAGGAAAACAGCAGAGGAGGAGGCGGACGACGAGTAAGTATCTGGCTCCTTTTCGTTATCTCTGCCTCCACAATCTGTGTTTCTCGTCTTGACTTGTCTTCATCTTTGCAGGGACGTGGAGACGCTGGCCCAGAGAGTGAAGAGGGCCAAGGTCTCGGCGGGTGGCCAGCCCCCAGTTGGTACTTCGGGGGCGCCACTGGTGGTGTTGAGCAGCCCGGACAGCAGCCCCCGGCATAGCCCCCAGCGTAAGTTCATCACTCTTCCCCCATCGACATGTGTCAGGGGCACGACACTTTGGTGCTGACCTTGCCAGGTATGCAGGAGGAGAGCAGCAGCAGGAGGAGCCACATAGGGCTACTCCCAACACGCCGCCCCCATCGACCACGCCGCCCCGAGGGGCGTCCCCGGCAAGGGCGCCAGGCACCGGGCCCACGCACATGGAGGAGGAGGAGGAGAACTTGGGCGCCGACGGCTTTGCCTCGACGCCAAATGTTGGCGGGGAGGGGACTTCCGTTTCCCAGCCGGGTACTAGCACAGGTAAGTCGTTCGCCGTTCGTCCCTGCTTCTTTTTCTTTCCGGCTCTTGGTCCTGGCCTTGCCTCACCCCCTTCTTCGGCGTCCAGATTCCTCCTCGGTGGACCCAAAGGATGTGGATGCCGTCATCGAGGACGTCGCCAAGGCCGCCGAGGCAGACGCCGAGAAGATCACCGCCGAGGAGGCCGCCAAGGGTGCTACCGAGGACGCCGCCGAGGGGCCTGCCGGGGAGGCCGGCAAGGCTTCCACTGATGAGACCGGCAAGGGCCCTGTCGGAGAGGCCGGCGGGGCCGCTGCCGAGGAGGAGGAGGTGGCTGATGACCAGCATTCCTCTTCTGCTGCTTCCGGCTCCGGCAAGTACTTGAGGGTGAGCGACGACTTGTTCATCCACCTTCCAGGCGCGTCGACCACCAGGACACCCGTTGACGGAGAGGTGTTCGACGACGAAGTGCTTGCCGCTGCCGGGCTTGAAGTCGTCGACGAACCGATCGTTGGTGGCGACGGTTTGCAGGAAGAGCGGCTCCTCCACGCCATGGGCGCCAGCTTCCGGAAGCTCCAAGCGCTCCACCGCGCCCGCCTGGACAAGGCTAAGTCCAGGACGGCAGTGGTGGATAAGGCGGAGGCGGACCTCCAGAAGCGCGTTGCCGAGACGCAGGACTAGTTCCGCGAGGCCCACAGGGAGCTCAAGGCCGCTCAGGTTGAGCTGGCCAAGCGCGACGTGGAGCTCACCATGAAGCTCGCAGACGTCGAGAAAGCTCAAGAGACGGCGAGGAACTTGGCCGCGGCCGCGGAAGCCGCCCGGACCCAGCACGAGGCCGCGCTGAACTCCCAGGAGGAGGACCTCGCTGCACGCGAGGAGAAGCTTGCCGCCATGCTTCGCGGCAAGGATGCATAGGTGGAGAAGCTTGTCTTGCAGCGGACCAGTGAGCTGGAGCAGAGGTACAAAGAGGCACTCAATGCCCAGGTCCAGGTTCACGCCGGCAAGGTGGAGGAATTGGAGGCGGAGCGCGACGGGCTGAAGGAGCAGGCCCTGAAGCTATCCCAGGAGAGGGACACGCTTAACAGTGCCCTGACAGAGGCGCAGGGCGCGGACGTCAGCAAGGCTGGGGAGCTCTCCGAGGCCAACATCTCCATGAAAGACCTCAAGCTGAAGCTGGAGGGTCTCGAGAAGGTGTTGTCGGAGGCCAAAACCTGAGAGGGGACCCTGGCCAAGGAGCTGGAGGCTGAGAAGCAGTTGCGGAAGAACGAGGGCCTCAACTTCGCGGATCACGTGGCGGGCAAGAACCGTTGGCTCGATCGCCTCCCCACCGTCGCCAACCAGGCCGCCGCGCAGCTGGCCATCATGGGGATGCCAGATGTGAGGTATGTCCCGGAGCGGAGCGTGAGCGCCAATTGCAGCCTGACCATGTTCTTTGAGAAGGACATCGGCGCTCTGGAGCGGCTCCACGCCAACCGGGCGGCTTCACTGGCGGACGAGTCCTGAAGGCTTTGCCAGGGTGCCATGACCAAGGTTCTCACCAAGGTGGCGCACTGGTACCCCGACCTTGACTTCGACGCCGTGCTGGAGAGCTTGCCGGAGGGTACTGAACTTGCGCCGCTCAGGGAGCGCATCAAGCCCATCATCAGCCGAGTCGGTGAAATTCAGAGGGTGGAGGGCAAGCGCCGGGATTAGACATCCCGTTCTTTATCGCCACTGCAGGTTCACAACCAAGACAATAGCTATCTCTAGTTAGAACCGCAACAACAATTCGATATAATATAACTCTGCAGCACTTTCAGTATTATGCATGTTATTCCTGTTCGATTTTCCTTTGTATGTCCTCCCTACGTTACTCAGTAGGCTCGCTGGCGCGTAAACCCAAGGCGGCGTCTTGGGGACGGATCCCCATTGGCCTGCCGGGTGTGCTTGCTACCGGGTGAACCACCTTGCCGCCTTTAGCGCGGCCGCCCGAACTGTCGAGCTTGACTCGAGTCAGAGTTGGGAGCGTTGCCAAGTGCGGAAGGCTACCCCGCCACTCTCGACGCGGCCGCTTTGAGCTGTTGAGCGGACTCGAAACAGAACAAGGGCATTCCCAATTGCGGGAGGGCCCCTTTGCATGCAGGTTTCTCATACATAGGCGATATCTCCGAGGACAATAACCTTATGTATAGGAGGAAATAACTCAAAGCTCCGAATGACTTAGCTTTTCTGTTGCCGAGCCGGCGTCGTTCCTCCGGCCGCCTTCTTCTCAGGAGCCAAGGGCGATGAAGAACTGCTAGGCTAACTACTAGACCAGATTCTCACAATTGCGCCCCCTACCTGGCGCGCCAAAGATGTCGGTGTGGGACGACACCTATGGGATCACGAGAATCCCTACTACGGTTGCCGGGGCGCAGGGTTGCGAGAAGAGTAGGGCTAGTAGACAGCACAAGGATCATTTACCCAGGTTCGGGCCGTGAGGATGCGTAAAACCATAGTCCTGCTTTGGTGGGTGTATTTCAGAGAGTTCTTGAGCTCTCGAACTAGATGTGGTCAGTGCGTGGTTCGAAAGAGCCGAATCCTTCTCCAGTATGCCATGGGCCTGCTTTTATAGTCGGAAGGGGCTGCCACAGTGGCACACATGAGGTGGAAAGGCGTACAGTGCCCTGAGCTTATCACTCGTATTACAGGACAAGACACATTTAAATCGTAGCTTAGGTGTCCCCTTGCTTTATTGGGGACGGGGGCAAGGCTTGTCCCGTCCGTCGCCGCTCCTCCTTGTTTCGACACGCGCCTTGGCCAGCGATGCATGCGGCGCCATGTAGGCAGGCAGGCAGCTGAGGTGGCACGGTGGTGGAGCCTTCACGAAGATCTGCATGCCGCCACGCAGGCGCTCGATGAGTTGGCCTGGGGGCTGCATGTTGCCACGCAGGTGCCCGCCCAGGTGGTTGGGCTGGCAGCTGCAAGTGAACAACAGTGGAAGCTTGGTTGGCGTGGGCCTGACGGTGGCCCTGCTGGCGTCCTTGGTGAGGGCCTTGTCGGGTGGCCCGGCAAGGGTCTTGCCGTGGAGCGCTGTCGTCCCCGGTAAGGGCCTTGCCGGGGGTCTGGTGGCCTTCCTCGGCAAGGATCTTTCCGAGGATCGTCGTCTTCTAATCCTCATCTGATCTTGAATGTGTCTTCACAAAGATCTGCATGCCACCACGGAGGTGCCTCCCGAGCCCTGGCCCCACGTGGATGATGGCGTTGGGGACCATGGGCTCAAGGGTGGCTCGCTCTGTTGGTGTGGGGTGAGCTGCCCCAGCAAGGGTCTTGCCGGGGCTGCTGAGGCTGCCCCGGCAAGGGTCTTGCCGGGGGAACCTGCTTCGCCCCTCTGCTCTTTGTGGTCTTGGCCTTGGCATTGCTCTGATTGCCTTGGGCTTCGGTCTTACCTTGGCTCACCTCCCCTGTTCTACTTGGTGTGACCGCGGGCGCGGCTCTGACTGCCCGTGCACAGGTAAAGGGGTACAAAAACGCACCCCTCTTTTTGTACACCGACGGGCGCACACATTAACAATCAACAAAGTCATTTTGGAACAAGGGCTGTCACGTTACAATCGGAAACACAAGTATTATTGCAACCATGGGCGTTCTATTTACCATTTACATGCCGCCACGCGTCCCTTTTTTATTAGCTAGGAGGCACCGTGCAGGGTAGCTATTTGAGTATGGGAGGCGTGCGATCAGACCCCTGCGCGTGCTTATCGGGAGGAGAGCCCTTTGACCTCCATCTGCCATCCACCTCTCTCCCAAGGTCTCCATTAATGGCGCCCGAGCCTCTGTTTAATGGCGTGGCAATGTCTCACTCGACTGAGATTTAAGAGAGAAAAAAGAAAATCTGAAAAGAAAATTTTGCACGGATCTTGATGTAAGATCCGACGGACCTGTATAGCATCTACTGCGACTTATAGCAAGACTGATGAATATATATATAAGGACGACGAGAGTGGATAATAATTGTCTTACATAATTAGGAAGATAATTAAGAAAGCCACATGCGGCTACTCTCGAAATACACAAGGGCAAAAGAAGGAAGACGCATCCAACGATCTGGCTCGCTGATATCTACTTTCTTTATGCGCTGTAGGTCGTGGAGACTAGTTCTCGCGGCGGGCGATGATCTCTTTCATCAATTTCATATCCTTAATACGCTGCTTGGCAGCATCCATGGATTCCTCCACCAGCCTGTTGCGCTCGATGCGGAGCATGGCATTCTCGTCAATAAGTTTCTTGATGATGACGCCCGTCCTCTACAACAAGGCAGCGGTCTCCTCCTCCTGCTTCGCCCTTCCGGCGATCTTCGCCCTCAGCAGGTCGCGCTCACCCCGGAGCTTCGCATTGCCCTCCCCTAGTTGCCGGAGGACACCGGTAGCCTCATCCTGCATCCTCGCCCAGCCGGAGATCTGATCCATCTGGCTATGGACTATCGCATGCATGCGCCTATAAGAGTCCTCGCCTGCCCGCGAGAAATTTTCCCAGGACGCCGCGGCACGGCGGGACCTCCCTGCTGCTTCAGCGGCGCGGCGGGACATCTCTACTGCTTCCGCGGCGAGGCCGGACCAGTCTGCTACATCGACGGTGCGGTGGGACCTCTGTGCTGCTTCGGCGGCGCGGCGGGACCTCTGTGCTGCTACTGCTGCGCGGCTGGACATGTCGGCTGCTTTCGCGGTGAGTCAGGACATCTCTCATGCTTCCTCTTCCATGCTCACCTCTCCCTGGTGGAAATCTCTCGACCCAGAACTCACGCTGGCTATGGCTTGATTGACTTGATTGTTTTTTGTGGATGAGGAGTTGAGGAGGAATGTGCAGTCATCTCAGCATAGTAGTATTTATAACCGAGTACTACTAATATGCTCCTAAGTGGGAAACCGTTTAGGTTGTGATCGGTGTGAACAGGTTTGCAATTAAATATAGCGTGGTAGTAGTAGTAATTTGGAATGTGACGAGACGTGCTCAAAATTTGTTGAAGGTTCTAGTTTCGAAGTGCGACACTATTCCCGGATGGCGTAATGTCGGCACGTTTTCTCGGCTGTGGTGTAGCATATGCCATGGTACTAGTTCTTTTTCTACTGCTGTGTACGTGCAAAAACTGGCACCGTCGGATACATATCTTACGCTTGGCGTTCGACAGGAATAGCCTCGTGGCGAGCTATAGACTAGTCTTTTTTTCAGACGCATTACATCTATCTCTCGGGACTTCTCGCAGGCACCATCACTCCTCCCTAGGTCGATGCCACCCACATACAGTTGTACTCTGAGAAGAGGTGCACGCACGCACTCGTCCTCTCTCACACACGCATCTGTAGCTACGAATTGTAGTGTTCTCAACCATCCGATTGGCTCTATCATAGGTGTCACGTTGCTCCTTGGCCTTGAGATTCAGAAGTTTAAAACACGGAGGCTAAGCTGGAGGCGCGAGGTTTTGGTTAATGTGCGGGCCGCACACGGCACCAACACGACACGAGCTTCGTCTGCCTGGTGCGCATGCAGTCAGGTGAGTTGTCCAAGTATAGACACAACCAAGCCCTCGTTGGTATCCGCGCCTCGACTTTGGCTGGTCATAGTGGAGAGTAGCATAGACTAGTTACTAGTCTATGTTACTAATACCTTCATAGTGGGTAGTGTCATATAGTATATGCATAATTTGGCAACGAGCGCTCTCTATATGTACCACCTTTTTTCTTTAATTACATCTTGTTAGTTTTGCTCCATGGCGCAATCCATCGATACTACTACTGTACAAATGTATACATTTTTTAAAAGGCTAGAGGGCGGGGCAGTCTAGCTTGGTCCTTTTCGCGAGAGGCGAGGGCCTTTGTGATTTGACAGCTCATTACTGCTGGAAGGCGGGGCCTTGTGATTTGACTGCTCTTATAAATGTGCCGATGACCTGAGGAGGAGCAAAGAACCGTGTGGTATACTTAAGTTTTCCACTGGAGTACGACCGAGGATCACGAAACACGGCAGCCTAGTGCCATATCCTCTACTCTCTACTCTTATTATATACTACTAGCAAGAGGCATTGTTATATTGGCGATAAAGAATGATCTAATTTGCTAGTCATCTCATTTTTAGCATTGTTCTATTCATGCCTCGCAGAGAAGGTGACACGTGCGGCGAAACACCCGAAGCAAAATAAGAAACATAGGAGCAAAAGAAGAAGGAGGATTATCACCCCAAAAAAAGAAGGAAGACGCACACACAAGTCTGGGGCGCTGCTCTCACTACATGAAGGGTTGCTGGCCGCGGAGTCGTAACTGCTTCTTCATCGCCTCCACGACCTCCATCTCCTTGCGCGTCTCCTCCGCCATCTTCATCATTGTGTCCATGACGCGGGATTTCTCGACGCGAGCCTTCATCATCTGTTCCACGGCCGCATTACTTACCTTGACAGCAGCCGGGTGCTCGATGCGGAGCTTCGCCAACTCCTCCTTCTGTTCCATGACGAGGGCCTGCAACATCATCATCGAGGAACTACTATTCTCATGCAGCTTCTTCCAGCCGGCGTTCTCCTCCTTCAGCAGGTCAAGCTCGTGGCAGAGCTTCGCCTTGTCCTCCTGAAGTTGGAGGATTTCGCCGGTCGCCTTCTTCTCCGAGGCAATGCTCTTCTTCAGTAGCATCACCAAGCCGGCGGTCAACTCCCCCTGCTCATTGAGCTCAGCGGGCATGTCGTCGAGGCTCTCCTTCAGCAGCTCCACCAAGCCATGGATGAACTCCTTCTACTTATTGAGGTGCTTATTGAGCTGGTCGGGCATGCCGTCGAGGGATAACGACTCCAGCGCCGCCAGCTCGGCATGTTCGCCTCTGCGTCTAGGGCACTCCTGGGAGCCATCGCCTACCCGTGAGAGATCTTTCGAGGTCTCTGCATGGCGGCGAGCCCTCTTTTTTTTCCGCAGCTTTGGTTGCCGCTCCCTTGTTACGAGTAGTTCTCGACCTAGAGCTCTACACACCGGCCATGGCAAGGACGGACGAAGAAGGATGACTTATGAGGAGGAAGGTAGAGTAATTTTCGGTTAGGTAGTTCCCCTTTTTATAACCTAAGTACTAGCACTAGTACTAAAACCTGCATAGTGGGAACACGTTCAGGTTTGGTACGTACTGGTAGGTGTGAGCAGGCTTGCACTCTATTGTAGCACTAGTACTTTCGAATGTGATGGGAACAAGGTAAAGATTAATTGATGGTTTTTGGTTTCGAGGCCCGAAACGGCTCCCGATGAGTTTAGTGGAACATAAATTTCAAGTAGACTACACTGCTCAGATGCGTAAATATTATGTTACTGTCAAAAATTGGCACAAAATACGAAGGAGACCAATGGAAGTACTACTAGCAACCCATGATTTAACTACTCGCATGCGCGCAGTGGAGTAGTAATGTCTTTCTTCCGCCCTCACGTCCACTCAATTTGCATGCACTGTATTAATTGACCATCAATGAAGTGAAGGACTTTACATGCGTCAAATTATCACATGGGGTGGATCTTGGTACAAAATTGCGTCCGCCCGTGTACCCGCGTGTGCGTGCGAGGGAATGAGTGCGTGCGTGGCGTGCGTGCACATCTTCGCTTCGTGCATCTACCGCCAGTGCGGCTCAGGGAGGACGAGTACATTCTTCTGGAACTAGCAGCATGTCACTGTGATCAATCCACACAAGGATGTCGCGACAACGCCTCCACATGTGCCATGTGGCTTCATGAACTATAAGAGAGACACTGTGTAGCATGCCATTGTGTTTTGCACATACTCGAAGTACTAGTAAGGTACACGTGCATTGCACACGTCAGATTTTGCAACCAAAATATGAATAAATACCACACTATAGCATGTAAGCTCTGAGTCATATATGCCTGATGTAGACCTTCGTTTAATTCTTATAGTTCATCTCATTCAAAATCAATTAGTTTTTTAAAAAAACCTAGGGCCTCTTTGATTCGTAGGATTTCCAAAACGCGGGAATAGGAAGAACATGGGATTAGAGTGGAATGTCATCTTGAATCCTACAGGATGGTACGAGTGTTTGATTGTGCATAGAAAAAATGTAGAATTCTGTCAAAGAGGTTTGAGTGGATGGGATGTTTCCTATGAAATCTAGTGCAAATGAATCATATGAAAAAAATTCGATGGTTTACAATCCTACGAATCAAACAACCAAGATAGGAAAAATTCCTAAGGATTAGAATCCTCCAAAATTCCTTCGAGAATCCTTTGAATCAAAGAAGCCATTAATCTATTTTATTATTCATGGAATTGTGCGTTGTAAAGCATAAAGTAAAAACAAATAATGGCAATTCAACTAGAAAAAAAGTTTGGGCAGTTATGGTACGGAAGATTCTAGAACAAAGGAGAACCACTGTTGTTTTGAGATTTGTGCATTATGCTTAAGTTCAACCATGGAGTCTGCTAGATTGTACATGTGGCAAAATCCGGTGGGGGCTAGAAGATGGTGCGAGGGGCCGAGTGGAGGGAGACTATGAAGGAGTGCACAACTGCGAGATCGATATTTAGAGAGAGGGGGCGAGAACGTGCGCTGTTGCGCGCAGTGGCAGAGCCATGAAAAATGTCCCATAAGCTAGGGGGCCAAGCATTGCTAATCCTTTACGAGGAGGGTGAATTCATCAACTTAAACCATTTTTACCAGCAATTGTCTAATGATCACATTCATATTAGCCTCGATATATAGTGATGTTAGGGGCGGGGGCAGGGCCCTTGCTGCCCCCTGTCTTCGCCATTCTGCGCGCGTCTGAGAGATGAAGCGGAAGGCATGGATGATGAGAGGGGGGCGTTGGATATATAATTAATGTGGGTGTATTAGCTATATATGTAATCCTATATAGAGAGGTATAGGTTGATCGATGTGGACGTGGGAAAGAGGGCGAGACGTCACTAGATATATAGATTGATCGGTTTATGTGGAAAACTATGAAAGACCTAGATATATACACACACACATAGAGGAACATCGATCGTTGCGCATGCATGTGAGAGATAAAGAATGTCCGATATGGTGGAGAGGGGGATGTGTCTGTGTGTGTGCCTTCATGGGAGACCGACCTGAAGAAAAAGATTGCATGTGTGCGATGGATAATGCCGACTGGTAGTGTGTGTGCATGCATGCACGAGAGAAAGTTAGTGGTACAATTATAAAGAGAAGACCAATGTGTGGGTGTAAAAGACTAGGTGAGGTCATAACAATGTAAAGTTGAATTCAAATATTTGAATAAGAGATCATGATGTTCGAAACCCATGCATGCATGAATATAACGGAGATCAGCGCGGTGTGGTTTGGAAACGAGCATGTTGTAATGTATACGCATTGAACAAGGTCAGACTGGTTTGAATTTGAGATACCGATGGCAGACATCGTTTGGCCACATTGCATCCGTGCATGGACACACTATTCTAATTGGAGATGATGGGTGGCTTTCGCATCACATATCTATATCTATACCCCTATATATATATTTATATTTTATATTATATATTTTTTATATACTGTGCGGATAACTTTAACTTTGAAAGATGGTCCTTGGATGAGGTCAATCCGTTGGTGCAGAGCTGGCAAATTTGAGCACTACTGGCCGTTGGATATCATCTAGATTCCACCAGATTTAGCCACATGTACAATCTAGAAGACTCTATGGTTGAACTTAAGCATAATGCACATACCTCAAGACACAAGCACTTCTTCTTTGTTCTAGAATCTTCCATATCAGAATTGCCCAAATGTTTTTCTACATGATTTGTTTTTACTTTATGCCTTACAACGCACAATTCCATGAATCTTAAAATAGATTAGCTTTCTTATAAAAACTAGATGATTTTGAATGAAATGAACTATAAGAATTAAATGAACATCTACATCATGAATATATGACTCAAAGCTTACATGCTATAATGTGGTATTTATTCATAATTTGGTTGCCAAATCTCATGCATGCAATGCACGTGTACCTTACTAGTCTAAATGGTGTCTGTGTGTGTGTTGTGCGTGTTAAACACATTGTATGTAGTATATCATACAAGTCTAAATTGTCTTTTTTTCTTTTGGGTACACGTTAAGCTTGTTCTCCCGAAATTTCAAGTCGCGCCTTGTTATGCCGAAATTTCAAGCTAGCGTCTCTATCTATTGTGCTTCGAAACTCCCGCCTCTTCAACCCGCACCTTGTTACCCCGAAATATTTAAGATAAATCTTTGTCTCGTTGTGCTCCGACAACTCCCTCCATCTCAACCCACGCCTTGCTATTCCAAAATTACAATGAGCGCGAAAACTCCCACCTCCTGTGAAATCCCGACACGTGAAATGCCCGTGATACCCCTGAACCGAAAGAACCGCCTCAAATCGGTGGGGGTACTTTCGTAACTTACCCCACAATTCGGACAAGCGCGTCCCTAAGCCATGGTTCCCCACTCCCATCCCATCCACCCACCCATTCGTACACCGAGGCCGGGAAAATCTGCGAAGCCCCACACCCTCCTCCGTCCGCCACCCAGCCGGAGCCTCTTCCCCGACGACGTCGTCCACAGCAACACCTCGACGTCCTTCATCCACCATACCGTATGAGGATCCGTCATCGATCTGGTCGTCCTGCCGGTTCAGCCACCCCGTCCTCCACCTCCAAGGAGCTACCCCGACGTTCCCCTCGTATTTCGAGCCACCTCCATTCCCACACCGCCGTCTTCACCTGCACCACCGGAAGAGCATCATCATCACCGTTTCCACGGATGAAGCTGCGGCCTAATCGGTGCCACCAAAGAGGTTGTACACTAATCGCCGCATTTTCTTCTTGATTCGATCTCACGGTGTTGTCGGCGCTCGGTCTCGAGACGACACGGCGCGGCTCCATCCACGGCGGCGTCGCCGGCCACTTCCTCCACGACGTTGCTCCCTCGGCGGCAACGTCCACATCAGTAGGAGCTGCTGCTCTGCTCTTGCTCTCGGTCCCCAGCCTGGTCTGCTCTTGCTCGCGCTGCTGCTCTCGCTCTTGCTCTTGCTTGCGATGCTGCTCCGATTTAGCTACACTTCAGTTGA
>NC_057796.1:90520637-90542968 GCF_018294505.1 Triticum aestivum | reverse complement strand
ACAGCAGGGAGGGGGGCTCGCCGGAGAGGTACCCCACTATCTATCTTAGGGTTCAGGGTGGGGGCGGTGGTCGCCGGCGGTGGTGGGGCAGTGGCGTGGGATCGCCGGAGAAAACGGTTGGCACGGGAGGGCCTAGAGGGATGGCCGTGGCGGCAGCGGACCGGCGGTGGGGAGTGTTTTCGGGGCGGGCGGGGCGGCGCACCGCCAGCCGCGGGCGGCGAGGGGCAGCTGTTTAGCCGGTGGTGGCTGGCGGCTCAGGGGGATGGAGGTTGAAGATGAACTACAGGCCCTTGATATCGTATCCAACGGCTACAAAATTGACTGACCAGAGATGAAAAAGTCAGTCGACTGACGTGTAGCCTCACCTCTAGTGCGTTCAGTTTCGACTGTAAAATTCAGTTTCGACAGCAAAATTCAGTTTCGACAGTTAAGTTCAGTTTCGACAGTTAAATTCGGTTTCGACAGTTAAGTTCAGAGATGAGCGGCAGATGTATACATCTAGCACTTGGTGGTTATGTATTTTACGTCATCTATTAGAGATGCTATTAGAATTCAACTCAGGTTAACGTTGTCTCTCTTGTCCTGCTTTAGCCTCGGCGTCGTACAACTCACCGGAGCTGCTCCAACGACGAAACCCTCCATCACAGCGGAGCAGTACCTCAGGCTCTATCTCCAGAGGCCTAAGATCTTCTTCCCCTCCTCCGACAGCCAAGTCAGCCGGAGCATCCTCACCGGCCAACCCAATCACGCTGAGATCGACATGGCTTCGCCAAAGAGGTTGTACACTTCTTGTGGTTTGACTTAATCTCACCATGCTTCTTTGCATCCTGTGATCTTCCAATTCTTGTGAACCAAACACCCAGATTGGCAGAAATCCTGTGTTTTTAAATTCTCTATTTTGCACATGCATTCCTAACGTATTCCTGTCTATTTCCTATCCCTGCATTGTTAGAATCCTCAAATTAAAACAAGCCCTTACACAATTACTTCTGTTACAGATATGTGTCAAAGAAAACCTTGTGTGGTTTGTCCTGCTCCTGCGGTGTTGTGTTCCACCCCAGCTCAGCTGCTCCAACGACGGAAGGGTTCACCACAGCAGGGATCCTCTCTCCAGACTGTCTTTCGCCGCCTCAGATCTTCTTCCCCGCCACCGGCAGCCACGACAACTGCATTACGATCATCAACTGAGAAGATGACCTTGAGGACTACACGGGTCCGCAAGAGAGGTCGCACTCTTCCGTGTCTGCTTACGTTATGCATCGCTTAATATGATGACATGCTACTTTATCGTCGTGTTCACCTATTAGACTCTGACTCAGGTCCAAACTTATATCGAAACTTGAGTTTTTAAATGGTTTTGGGGTACATATTGGGGCAGCAATCGATACTATCTGTCTTTTAATCTCGGGTGTCTACTATGAGTTTCATGTTGGGTGCAAACAAACATTAAAGGAGCCATTATCTGTATTTTTTAACTAAAGCTATTATCTGCCTGCTATCATTTGTTTTGGGTCTATCCACAGTTTGCTACAATCACTCTGGATTTGTGCATGCACTCCTTACATAATCTCACTATGTTTTATTCCTATGCATGTCAGTTATTGTACACAATGGAACTGAACATGTAGAGCAAAATAGACGAGCCTTGCGTGGCAATAAAATTTCATGCAGACGTCACTCCATGGTGGGCGCAAAGGCAGGCCCCCCTCCACCCATTTCGGATCGTAATCAAGAGGAAGATAACTGTTCTGAGGGGGATTCAGAAGTAGAAGACCACTCCTATTTACCCCATGAGGTCTTCGCTCTAACTTGGCATGCTGATGTTCGTAATATTATGCATATGGTGCCTTGCATTGCTTACTGTATACATCAAAGATGTCATCTACTTAGTTTAGACATGCTTTGTGTCAATGCCATATGTTTAGTTTCTTTATCGTATATGTGAATCATGCAATGCCATCTTGTTTAGCCAGGCATCATATATGTGAATTTTGCAATGCCACCCTGGTTAGCCAGTCATCTTATATGTGAATTATATCATGACATCATTTTTATTATGTGTTAAATTTGTCAACAATTTTAGTACATTCAATTACTCTTCCTGTGCGTCAGCCATTCGGCACGGTCATGGAAAAATCTGGAGTGGAAACAAAGTCTTCAGAGCAGACAATGCTATCTAATGAAGCGCATGTCTTGCTGGTTACAGATAGCTCCTGAGAGGAGGATTCAGAGACAGATGACCAGTCCTATCCCCCCCGAGGTGCATGCTCTAACTTGGCAGGGTTTTGTTGTTCATATCGTGTGTATGGCATCTTGCATTGCTATGTCATTTGCTTAGTTTAGACATGCTTTGTGTGAATGCCATCTGTTTAGTGTCTAATTACCATATATGGTAATTATGCAATGCCATCTTGTTGCAAGACATTATATATGTGAATTATGCAATGCTATCTTGTTGCAAAGCGTTATATATGTGAATTATGCAATGCCATGCTGTTTAGAGAAGCATCATATATGTGAATTATATCATGCCGTCCTTTTTTTTGTATTTCTCATTGCTTTTGTCGACAATGTTTGTATATTCAACTGCTCTTCCTATGCATCAGCCATTTGAATTGGTGATGGAGAAATCTGGAGTGAAAACAAGGTCTTCAGAGCAGACAATGCTACCTGGTGAAGCAGATAGCTTGCTGGTTACAGATAGCTCTTCAGAGGGGGATTCAGAGGTAGATGACCAGTCCTATTATCCCCCTGAGGTGTATGCTCAAACTTGGCTGGGTTATATTACTCATATCACGCATATGTTGTATTGCAATGCTTAGTTTTTACATCATATACACGATATTGAATGCCATCTCCTTAGTTGACACATCATATATGCGATTGCCCTCTGCTCACTTCCTTAGTATATAAATCATATATTTGAATTATATCATGCCATGATGTTTACATAGACAACATGTATCTGAATTATGGCATGCCAACCCATTTTCTAAAGACATAATATAGTTATATCATCTCATCCTGTTCACATAGTCATCATATTTTGAATTATGTCATTCTATCCGTGAATTATATCATGCCATCATGTTTCCGTCGACGGCATGTTTGTGATTTATGGCATGCCAACACTTTAATAGACACATTGTATAGTTATATCATGTCATCCTGTTTACACAGTCATCATATTTTGAAGTATGTCATTCTATCCTGTTTAGTTAGCCATCATACATGTGAAATTGTGTCATGCTATCCTGTTTAATTAGCCATCATATATGTGAAATTATGTCCTGCTATTCTGTTTGGTTAGACAACATAAATGTGAATTATTTCATGCCCTGTTTTCTTCCCTACTATCCATTGCACCTGTCTATCTTACAATGTGTGTACATTCAATTACTTTTCTTGTTTATCAGCCATTTCAATTGGAGGGGGTGATGGTAGTATCTGTGGGAGTAAAAACACAGTCTTCAGAAAAGATCGTGCTACCTATCGATGGAGATAGAACCACGGTTGTACTTGCCCAAGAACCAGCCCCACCACACATAACCCAGACTCACGCAGATTGTACCCCTACCCAGTTGGACAGGGAACCAGCTACACGCCTTCTAACCCCAACCCCAGCAGATAGTAACCCAGTTCCCGTTGACACAGCACCGTCTCCACCACAGAGCACCCAAACACGAGCAGTTAGTAAGGCAACTACAGTGCCCAAAGCACGAGAACCACCACTTTGAACCCCAAGTCAACGCTTAAAGCAGAAGAAGAATTGTTCTCAGGTCAGGTTCCGTAGCTATGGTTCATACTACTTTGCTCTTGCATCACTGTATTTACTCATACCAACTAATTTCAAATTTGAAGGATGCAATTGAAACTCCAATGGCGCAACAGGTATGTTTTAAACCTGTTTCTTTAACATGTTTACTGTTGTAACTAGCTCTATGTTGATTTCAGTTTCAATTGAATAAACAGTTATATTCTCATGCCATGCACCTTACAAGTGTTGTTATTGCTGTGTAGTTTCCCACACTTATATTCTGTCTAAGCTGCTTTGTCTTAAATAGATATGATTCGAACTGTATCTATCTTGATTTGGCAACATAAACTAGAATGATATAGACCATACAGTGACCGTACTACATAGATATATGTTTGTTTCATGATGTTATCCTGTCCACCTTACTACTGAACTGGTTTACCAAAATGAGTTTCATATACTACATTGTAAACCTGTGATGTGTTTGTTTGTTTCTCTTTTAGAATGCGGATAAAATATTGGAGAAGAGTACCCCGTTATGCAATGGTACAGGAAGTAATGCAGATAAGGTTCAAGATAGTGAGACATCCCTGTTGGTCTCCAAGAAAGCTGATAAAAACTATATTGAAGACACTGAGACAACCCCCAAGTCATGTCTTGATGTAGTGTTCGAGTTACTGGCTACTACTGCTGGCACCAGCTCTTCGAACTCGCTCCCTGAATCAGTTCGGCTTCTTGAGTCTCAACTTCAAGTTGAAAGACATCGATCAGATGTTATGCGACAGGAAGTCGAAGGACTGAGGAAGTCCCAGCAGAATTCAGATGCATACTTTCTGGTGCAACAACAAGTGCTGGAGGATTTAAGCGCGAAACAAGATAAAGTTAATAAGCTTGCTAAGCATCTTGCTAGCATTATGGGTACCCAGGATATTGTTTCTTGAGCTCTTCTGAAGTGGTTTCAGTTATGGACTTGTTTTGCTGCGGCGTTTATATGCTGCTTTGTTCCCTATATTTGTACTGGTGGTGAACTATGATGCCCAGTGGATGTAATATGTGTAATAGCCGTGATAGCCTAGCGTAAGTTGCTTGCCTATTTATTTCCTTATTTTTTGTTTATTTGTTTTCGTGTAGTGAGTGCAGTTCTCTTTCTGCGGTTTGCTAGTGGCCGCAATAACCTATTTTTTCAAACTAGGCCACATTAACCATTGGCTAGCTACATATTTACTATGGTTAACATGGGCCTCCTACGGGTCATAGAAACAATGGGCCTTCTAAGGTCCGTACAAACAATGGGCCTTCTACGGGGCGTAGAAACCATGGGCCCTATACGGGCCGTTGACACAATGGGCCTTCTACGGGCCGTATCATCAATGTGACTTCTACGGGCCGTATGATCGGTTGGCCAAACATGGGCCAATAACAGACCACATTATGCCCGTAAATGGGCTAGAGTTGAAATCGTCCGTTCATGGGCCGACCATAACGGGCCGTCGTTAATCGGTCGTATTTGATGACGCTATGAAAACGGCCCAATGTATTAACGGGCCACAAACGGGCCGACTTTAACCACAGGCTGAATTTGGCCCACAAATAGAAAATGACAGTAACGGGCCGAAAGTAAACGAATGCTGGAAATGAGCCCAAGAATAAATGGGCCCTGAGAAGGCCGAAAGATAACATGGGCTGGAAACGGCCCAACGGAATAATGGGCCGTTAATGGGTATAAAGTGATACACTGTTCATTACGGGCCAGTTTTACCACGGGCCGTTAATGGGCCGAGGGTTACTAAGGGCCTCATATGGGCCAAAAGAAGTCATGGGCCATACATGGGCCGGAAGTTAAAACAGGCTGGAATTATATTGGACGGCCCAGATGACACGACTGGGCCTAGTTCGGATAGGCCATAAACGAGCCCTGGGTTAGCGGGCTGTAAATGGGCTGTATGCGAACAGGCCGTTAACAGGCTTGCCATGGGACAGCCCGCCACCTTTTGACCAAGTCAAACGGGCCGGCCTTTTCACAGGAATGGGCCTCTGTTGGGCCGTGCCACGTGTCGACGTATCATAGGCGCTTTGGGTCCAATGAGTGGATGACATCTATCATGGAACACTTCTACGACAGCACAGGTATGACTATCTTGATTCTGTCATAAAATTGTCATGGATATACATGCATGACAGAAAATGTGACCTACTTTGACAAACACGTATCATCAAGGAAGTGTATTTTTTTGTAGTGGGCTCTATTTATAGCCGAGCGATGAGGGGGTTTCGGGCCCCGCCAGAGGACACCTGGCCATGGCGCCCGGCGACTAACGACGTCAGTGAGCGAGGGGGAAGGCGATGTAGCTCACGCGGGAGCTATGGGCGAGCGGAGACGAGCACAGGAGCGAGGGGGTGGCGACGAACACAGTGCGCAGCGCACTGTTGCGTTGGCTGGACTGCGCCCGTGCTCGCTGCGGCGAGCTCCGGCGTCGGCGAGCGCCATGAGGGAGTTAAGAAGGTCGGGACGAAGATCATGGCGAAGTTTGGCAAGGCTTGGCAGTCGGGCAAGCGAGCACGCGATCAACAGAGGCTCGGGCGCGTCGCAGAGCGCGTCGGCCGCATGCCAGCACGCCTGGACGAACGCGGTCACCGCGTGAACTATTACATCAGGCCGACCTAAGCCCAAACTTCATGTATGGTGTGTAGTTCGTGGTAGATTGAGGGGTTACCACGCTTTGGTTTGAGCTTAGACGAAGTAGAATGGATTTCAACTTCCTGGTAAGTTTCTGGTCAGTAACTTTGAGAGCTTATTGTGGTCAAACTACTGATAGTTGGGAGTTGGGCTTTGGAGGTTAGCAATCATCTACTAAGGTGAAGATGCACAAGAAAAATCAGCCACAATAGAGCAAGTAAAATGGTAGTTGCTGTAGAAACCACCATTTTTGTCCAGAACAGAAAAAAATTTCTGTAGCAAAAATATTCCAAAAAGTGATGAAATATTTTTGTTAGGAAGGTGCCCTAGGGTTCAAAGAATATTTGGGAATTTTCTCAGATTTTTGTGGGCAAGAAAAATTGGGGTTGCTTTGGATCACATTGAGCTAGCTAGGGTTTTAGAGAGGGAAATGAATATTTTCCTTTAAGAAAAATATTCAAAATATTATTTTGAGGTGAACCAGAGAGGAAATGATAGTTAGAGAGGGAAATGAGACACTTGGGTGAAAGTCAAGGGGTACCCAAGTGTTTAAGTCCATCTAAAAAGATTCAAAACTTCAAATTTCAAAACCAAACCAACTGAAAATCAGGCAAAGAGAAGAGGGCAAAAACCATACTGTCACAAACCTCCCCCACTTAGGATGAATCTCGTCCTCGAGATTCGGTTGCTTGGGAAAACTATTCTGGATATTGTGCCTCTAGAAATTCTTCTCGTTCCCAAGTCGATTCTGCCTCTGTGTGATGCTCCCACTGAACTTTGTAAAACTTCCTTGCTTTACTATGAATGACCCTTTCCATCTGATCCAAAATTCTGACCGGTCTCTCTTTATATGTTAAATCCTTTGCCAACTCTATTTCAGTCATAGCAGTCTTTTTCTCAGGCGGCGATATGCATCGCCTCAACTGTGAAACATGAAACACATTGCGCACTTCCGACAATTCGGGGGGTAGTTCCAATTGATATGCAACAGTACCCACTCTGGACATAACTGGAAATGGACCAATAAATCTGGGTGCCAACTTTCCACGAGTCTGGAATCTCATGACTCCTTTCATAGGAGTGACTCGGAGGTATACGTGTTCTCCGGGTTCAAAACTGATTTGTCGGTGCTTTGCATCATAATAACTCTTTTGTTGCGATTTGGCCAATTGCAATCTGTCTCGAATTTCCTTGACTTGCTTCTCAGCTTCCATCATGAGATCCGTTCCGAAAATATGGCTATCTCTAGTTTGAGACCAATTTAAAGGAGTGCGGCACTTACGACCATATAAAGCTTCATATGGTGATATCTTTAGACTGGTCTGGAAGCTGTTGATGTGTGAGAACTCGGCATACGGCAGGCAGTCTTACCATTTAGATCTTTGGGCCAAAGCACAGGCTCGTAGCATATCTTCGAGTATTTGGTTTACCCGCTCAGTCTGTCCATCAGTTTGAGGATGATAAGCGGTACTATATTTTAGCGTTATCCCCAAGGCTTGATGGAGACGTGACCAGAAAGCGGAGGTAAAAAGTGACCCCCGGTCAGAAGTAATTGTTCAGGGTACTCCATGCAGACTGACTATTCTGGATACATACAGTTGTGCAAGTTGATCCGCTCGATATGTGGTTCTGATCGGAATAAAGTGAGCTACCTTGGGTCTTAGGTAGCCCTGTGACAAAATCCATGTAGACATCATCCCATTTCCATTGTGAAACTGACAGCGGTTGGAGAAGTCCGGCTGGCTTCTGATGCTCTGCCTTCACCTTGTTGCATATGTCGCAACAGGCCACAAAATAGGCAATGTCTTTCTTCATTCCATCCCACCAGAATATTTATCGAAGGTCTTCATAAATTTTAGTACCTCCAGGTTGAATAGAATACGAAGATTCGTGTGCTTCTGACAAGATTTTACTCTTTAAATCCGCCTGACTGGGTACACAAATCCTTCCACGGAATCGGAGGGTACCAATTTGATCCTTAGAAAAATCTGAAGTCTGTCCTGATATCATACACTTGGCATGTTTTTGCAGGACGGTGTCATCTGGCTGGGCCTTGTGGATCTCTTCCTCAAGTCTAGGTGCAATTTCCAAAATATTAGCAATACCAGCATCAACTATGACCAGGTTGAGCTGAGCAATCTCCTCTTGAAGTTCAGGAGGCATGGATTTCAGTATGACATTCAGGCTGACAGGCTTTCGACTGAGTGCATCGGCAACCACGTTGGCCTTACCCGGGTGGTAATTTATTCCAAGATCATAATCCTTGACTAACTCAAGCCATCTTCATTGACGAAGATTTAAATCTGGCTGAGTAAATATATACTTGAGACTTTTGTGGTCGGTAAAAATTTGGCACCTCTTCCCGATGAGGTAGTGTCTCCAAATTTTTAGAGCATGAACCACCGCGGCCAATTCCAGATCATGAGTAGGGTAATTTCCCTCGTGGGGTCTTAACTCTCGCGATGCATATGCTACCACCTTGCCGTCTTGCATAAGTACGCATCCAAGTCCTTGTCTGGAGGCGTCGCAGTACACATCAAAGCTGCGGTAGATATCTGGAAGAGTCAACACAGGTGCGGTCGTCAGCCGTGTCTTTAGCTCATTGAAACTCTTCTCACAGTCCTCAGTCCATTCAAACTTCTTGTCCTTCTTGAGCAGCTCCGTCATGGGATTAGCAATCTTGGAAAATCCTTCAATGAAACGATGGTAATATCCGGCTAATCCAAGAAAACTTCGGCGGATAGCACATGTGGATACGGTTGTGGGTGGCAACCAATCGAGCACATCCTTTACTTTGCTCAGGTCCACGGCTATACCTTCGGTGGATAGCACATGTCCGAGAAATCCAACTTGCTTGATCCAAAACTCGCATTTACTAAATTTGGCGTATAGCTGATGGTCGCGGAGTCGTTGTAGCACTACCCGGAGGTGTTCTGTGTGCTCTTCTTCACTTTTTGAGTATATAAGTATGTCATTGATAAATACTACCATGAATTTATCGAGGAAGTCCATGAATACTTTGTTCATCATATGCATGAAGAAGGCAGGGGCATTGGTGAGACCAAAGGACATAACTGTATATTCATAAAGACCGTACCGAGTAGTGAATGCGGTCTTAGGAATATCTTCCTTTTTAATCTTGAGTTGATGATATCCTGTCCTTAAATCAATCTTGGAGAATACCTTGGCCCCACTGAGGTGATCAAACAAGTCATCAATCCTGGGAAGTGGATATTTATTTTTGATGGTGACATCATTCAGCTGACGGTAATCCACACACATGCGGAGGCTGCCATCCTTCTTATCCACGAAGATAGCAGGTGATCCCCATGGTGAAGAGCTGGGACGGATATATCCTTTCTGGAGCATTTCATCAAGCTGTTTCTTTAGCTCCACTAATTCTGATGAGGGCATCCGGTAATACTTCGTGTATAACGGTGCGGTCCCGGGCACAAGATCTATTGCAAACTCAAGCTCTCGATCGGGTGGCATGCCTAGCAGTTCTTCTGGAAATACATCAGGAAACTCACTGACCATAGGAATTAATTCCAACTCACCAGCCATAGCGGTGAAAACCATTTCTTTCTTGGGTATGCTTCCACGAGCATAGAATTTGGTAGTCTGCCCCTCTTGACTAGTCAAAGTGACTTCTCGGGTTGCGCAGTTTATGCATACTTGATATTGGATCAACCAATTCATACCCAAGATAACATCCAACTTTACAGACTCAATGATTATCAAGGAAGTTGGAAAACGGGCTCTGTTGATATTGATCCAGATCACGGCAGACAAGATTGCTCCTAATTAAGGATCACGGGGTTTGTACCAGCATATTCTTGCCCAAAAGTGAACAAGGAAATTTGTTTTGGGCAACAAAACTCCGCGAAATAAAAGAGTGGGAAGCCCCAGAGTCAAATAAAATTACAGCAGGTATGTTATTAACAGAAAACATACGAATGACGACTTCGGGGTTCTCTTGGGCTTCATCTGCGGAGAGGTGATGAACGTGCCCAGTGATGTTTTGCTGGGTAGGGCATGACTCCATAAAGTTGACTTGTGGCCTGATTAGGGCACTTGCCTTGCTGTTCTTGGGACAATGTCTGGCATAATGTCCGGTTTGCCCACAACTGAAGCAAGAATTGTTGCGCTGGCACTCCTCTCGCACCGGGTTGGTCACGACATTCTTGACTTGTGTAGTGGTCTTGTTAACATTCTGTTGCCAATGGGCTTGTATTCCACCTGAGTATGCTGCCAGGTATGAGCCTTTTGCACTGGTTGCCCTTCCTTCCTTGGCTCAAACTTGCGCTTGTGATCGTAATTGGCAGGCCTATTGTCTGATACGAGTTTGTGCTCCCTTTCAGCAATGAAAGCCTTGTTTACCAAAGTTTGGAAATATGGGAAATCAAACATACTGAGGGTACATCGGAGTTGTGGGTTTAATCCCCCAAGAAATCTATCAAACTTTCTCTCTTCGATGGCCATGTCATAAAGGGAGTAACGGGCCAAATGATTGAACTTTTGCAAATATTCACCCACAGACTGATTTTCTTGAAGGAGCGCGAGAAATTCACGTTGCTTAACCTTCATTATTCCAGTAGGAATATGATATTTCCGGAACTGATCCTTGAATTTTTCCCAGGTGATTTCTTCATCAGCAGGCCACATGGCTTTTGCGTTTTCCCACCATATGGCAGCAGCGCCTTCAAGATAATGGGTTGCAAATGGAACTTTATCATCTTCTTCAGTACGAGCAATCTCGAGCTTCCTCTCAATGGTTCGCAACCAATCGTCTGCATCCAAGGGATCAATAACCTGACTGAAACTGGGAGGCTTGGTTCTCTGAAAATCTGACAGCTTGGAGAGGTGACCGTTCTGATTTCCATTTTGTCCAACCACAGCTTGCACACTCCTTACTATTTCAATCAGATCATTATTCCTTCTTTCCTCAAACATACGCACAATTTGCTCTGTGGAGGGCGGATTTGGCGGTGGAGGCGGTGGTGGAACGTAATGCTCGGAGGAGTGTCCTGCCTGTCGTGCGGAACGACGAACAGGAGTATCCGCATGAGCGTCGCTACTGCTGCCTCCCCGCGTCATCCTATTGTGGATTTTTTCCAAGACAACGCAACCGAGATGAGAAACATCCAAAAATAAATTGGGGAAAAGCCAGCAACAAATCCTGAGAGAAAACGAAACAACGAAGAAAATACGATGAATAAAATAGAGTTCCAACACAATTATACATAGACTCATACATGAAAGATAAACATCATGCCAGGTTCAACTACTCTCATACAGGAAACGGAACATCATGACTCGTACGACAACACCCGTATATCATCCTGACAACTACGAGTACTCAGAAGCTCTACTGCTGGCGTTGCGGCGTCCTCTCCGGAAGCGGACTCGCATCCTGAACTGGCGTGGTTAATTAACTGAAACCTCCGGGTTAAAGGTAACACGACGGCGCTGCCTCGAGGGATCTCCCTCCAGGGCAGGTGCACGGTGAAGCGTCGGGGCTACGGGAGTAGTGAGAAGTGAAACCCACTCGGCAGGAGCACTGAGAGGATTCACGGTCGAGGCGCCCAAGCTACTCGGAGGAGTAACAGGTGAAATAGGGGAACTAGAACTGGCTGGAATATAAGGAGTAAATCCTATGGAGGATGGAGCAGTGACAGATCTAGTAGAGGCTAAAGTAGTATGAGCACGAGTCAGCTTCGAGCCAGCTCGTGGATCATAAGATAGCTAGCAGTGATATAAGGAGAAAGATGGCTAGCAACACTATCAGACTCCGGATCAATGATAGGGAAACGGACACGACCATTGTCGTGAAGAGAGGGATAGTAGTAGAAACCTGGGTGGTTCTGCATCCGGACCTCGTTATAACGAAGCTCGACAAGGACATCGAATGCAGCAAACTGTACATCCTGAGAAGTGGTAGAAGCGAAACTGCTCTGAGAAGTACGAGTGTAAGTGCTGGAATCGGAACTGGTGTGCAGAGTCCACTGCGTGATACTCATACACTGAGTCTGCTAGACGCTCCCGGTACACACGATAGACTGGGTCATCACCGAGGGGGTACAGCCGAGGCCACACGTTACGAAGGAGATGCGGCAACGTGTACGACATCAGCTCCAACTGGCATGGATACGGCACTGGAGCCATCTACACTCGCAACCATTAGCAGGTTAGCATAAAAATAAAATGAGTGCATACAATGCAACAACCAGCTACAAATGCTATCGGCACTCAACTTAAACTCGTAACTAATGTCCGGTTAACACGTCGTAGTCTAGTGTGGCCTACAGTCAGCGCGGCTCTGATACCAAGCGTTGTGGCACCTCGGCTCAGAGCAACCGGTTTACCATGCATTGCCAGCCCAGAGACCATGTCTTCTGGCAACACACAACATCTTGGTACAGAAAACAACCGCTTTATTGATGCTAGCGGATCATAGTTTATATTACAACAGGTGGCGAGGCCAAGCGGCACACACAGTGCGGCTAAACAATATGTACATTATTTAGTGAACATAAAGGGGCTACGTGGCAGCGGAACAACGTCGTAGCGGAACTCCATAGCACAGGGACACCGATGTGGACACGATCTAGACTCGGACAGCACTCCTTTCCAACGAGACTTTCTTGAGAGTTGGCATGACACGCCAGATCAGTACATTGAATGTACTTGCAAGCTCACAAGAAACATAAACATAATGGCAAACAATATCAGGATACTTAACCAATTAGCAATGCAACAACATATTCTACATGCTGTGATCATGATCTCGTGATAAAATTGCCTCGGACTTGCTTACCAACGGTGATCGCTCTCGGATCACAAATTGACCAACCTCATGGTCTTGTATCGGGTTACCTTGTAACCAAACGGTGATCTTTCCGGCGATCACAACCATGACCAACACTTGGTCTCCAACAACCAAATGGTTTACCCACCATCATCTTCTCAATAGTGCGACGTTCATACCTTGGTGTGCAAGATTAATGTAAATGTTGACCTATGGTGTGACCTATTTTCGAGCGTGTCCGTAACCGTGGACTCGGCTATCGATAGATTTAATACACTCTGGTAGCGCACGTACCCACACCACGGAACCCATGGCCTAGCACTCCCATTCAGGTGGACCAACGGCATTCCGGCGAAACCCCTCCATTGCCATGACACTCTCTCGGCTGCTCCGACTCACTCCCCACTGGGCTAGTCCTGGGTGGCCCCGTGTCTACCAAAGACACCAATGGCCACCGTCGTGGCAAAACATAAACGGTCCCAACGGGGACAAGGTACCATAACATCAACAACGGGCACACAAGGTTATGTCTGCTTACCGGGCAAGGGTACCGCACGCCCATAACCTTCCCTCGTTGGAGGCACCGACCAGAGGCATGACAACGGACCGAATAAAGGCCTTCCCATAAAGGTAAATGTGGTTGCACTGGGAAAACTCGATTCAGTGGCACCATGATCCGGTCAACGATATATTCAAGTTGAGTTATTAGCAGGTTCAACTTAACGTGAAAGTAAGCGATGTCATAACATGCCATGCAAGTGCCACAAAAATATACGCACCATATATCATCGGAAATAACTGGGTCAACTATATCCACACTAAGCAGAGGCATCAACAACTCATAACACTTCCCTGGTTATGATTAATCATCACTTTAAACAGAATCTTTACTTAGCAAATTTATCATTTTTCTCCTCCAAGAAAATAACTCAAAATAATTACTCATATCCATAACCATATTACTTCTTCATAACAAATATTACTTCTAGTTACATAACCAACTCAGTTAGCTTCACACTTTCTGTAAACTAAGCATATCAACATAAACAAGCAACCAAACAAAATATAAATAATATTCTAGTGATTTAAATGCATGGATTAAATCATTAATTCAAGTTGAAAAATCACAAATATTGTAATGGCACCATGAAAATGTTGTTGTGGCTTGCCTTAGTGCAGATGAGGTTCACAATCCTCCTGGTGATCCTCAAGACAAGCTTCACTTTCTGAAAATAATTATAAAGACCAAAAGAAAACATCAAGAACCCTTCTGAAATTCACCAGAAAATCTAGACAGCAGAGAAAAATCTCATTTTTGGTGACCTCCTAGATTTCTTCATAAAGAACACAATGCAAAAAGTATCAATTCATTTGGACTTATGGTTAAAAAGTTTTGGCTATTTGAAGCTCTCTGGAAAGAATTAAATTTTGAATTTAAATAAAACAGAACTGAGGGGGGGTGACGTCGAAGGCGTAAACCTCTCGGGCGCCACTACTCATACCGCTTCGCGCGCGTACAGAGTGGCTGACTAGCGGGCCCCGCTAGTCAGGTGAGAGGGAGGGGGAGAGAGAAACAGAGGATGGCGCGGCTTCGCCGGAGCACACACCGGCGAGGAGGGATTCTTGGCCCGAACTAGAGGGAGGGATCAAAAGAGGAGATGGAGGCGCACCTGCCTGTACCCGTAGGTTAGCTAGGGGTGGTCGGACGGCGTCGGAAACGACCTCTCTAGCGGCGGCAGGAAGCAGAGGTCACCGGAGATGAAGACGACGGCGACTAGAGGTGACACCAGCGGCTCCAACAGGGCGGAACGACACCATCGAGGCACGACAGAGGCCCTGGAAAGGTGGCCCGAGCCTGGGAGGGGCTGGAGCTGCGGAGACGACCCGAGGGGATCGCCGGCAAGCTCGAGCTCGGGGAAGGCGGCCCGCGGCCTGCCCGGCCGGGCTACGGCTCTCTACGAGTTTGTGGAGTGTGTGTGAGGAGTGGATGATGCTCGAGGAGGCTGGGGAGGGCTCTATTTTTAGCCGAGTGACGAGGGGGTTTCGGGCCCCGCCGGAGGACACCTGGACACCGCGTCGGGTGACGAACGATGTTAGTGAGCGAGGGGGAAGGCGACGCAGCTCACACGGGAACTGTGGGCGAGCGGAGACGAGCACAGGAGCGAGGGGGTGGCGACGAACACAGTGCGCAGCGCACTGTTGCGTTGGTTGGACTGCGCCCGTGCTCGCTGCGGCGAGCTCCAGCATCATCGAGTGCTAGGAGGGAGTTAAGAAGGTCGGGACAAAGATCATGGCGAAGTTTGGCAAGGCTTGGCAGTCGGGGAAGCGAGCACGCAATCAACAGAGGCTCGGGCGCGTCGTAGAGCGCGTCGGCCGCGTGCCAGCATGCCTGGACGAACGCGGTCACCGCGTGAACTATGACATCAGGCCGACCTAAGCCCAAACTTCATGTCTGGCGTGTAGTTCGTGGTAGATTGAGGGGTTACCACGCTTTGGTTTGAGCTCAAACGCAGTAGAATGGATTTCAACTTCCTGGTAAGTTTCTAGTCAGTAACTTTGAGAGCTTACGTGGTCAAACTACTGAGAGTTGGGAGCTGGGCTTTGGAGGTTAGCAATCATCTACTAAGGTGATGATGCACAAGAAAAATCAGCCACAATAGAGCAAGTAGAATGGTAGTTGCTGTAGAAACCACCATTTCTGTCCAGAACAGAAAATATTTTCTGTAGCAAAAATATTCCAAAAAGTGATGAAATATTTTTGCTCAGGAAGGTGCCCTAGGGTTCAAAAAATATTTGGGAATTTTCTCAGATTTTTGTGGGCAAGAAAAATTGGGGTTGCTTTGGAGCACATTGAGCTAGCTAGGGTTTTAGAGAGGGAAATGAATATTTTCCTTTAAGAAAAATATTCAAAATATTATTTTGAGGTGAACCAGAGAGGAAATGATAGTTAGAGAGGGAAATGAGACACTTGGGTGAAAGTCAAGGGGTACCCAAGTGTTTAAGTCCATCTAAAAAGATTCAAAACTTCAAATTTCAAAACCAAACCAACTGAAAATCAGGCAAAGAGAAGAAGGCAAAAACCAGACTGTCACATATCATGAGTTTTGCTTGGAGCGTCTTGTATTATATGAGTCTTTGCATGTTTTGATTTTTATTTTGTCACTATCATCCATGCTGGACACACCTATTTGAGAGAGTCGTAATGATGCTATGACTTGTTAGAATTGCTCTATGTGCTTCACTTAAATTTTGAGCTATGGAATTGCTCTTCTACTTCACTTATATCTTTTTTACCATGGTGGTGCTTTAATTTTGAAGAAATACTCTTATGTTTCACTTAGATTATTTTGAGAGTTAGTAAATTTCCTCTCATGCTTCACTTATATTATTTTGAGAGATGAAAATTTTGAAGAAATACTTATGCTCTTGTGCTTCGCTTAAATTTCTTTGAGAGCTTTGGTAGTAGCAATGGTAATATATGAAATTAGTCCCAAGTGATAGATATTCAAGGGGGATATAATAAAAACTTTCATGAAGATCATTGGATATTATAAACTTGATTCCTTGTAATAGTTTTGAGATATGGAGATAGTAATATGTGTGTCATGTTGGGGAGTAATTATGCTTTAGTAAGAATATAGGTGTTAAGGTTTGTGATTCCCTATGCAAGCATGAAAGTCAATAGTTATGCAATGAAGTTACATCCTACTTGTGGTGCATTATTCAGTGTTAGTTATGTTTAATGCTCGTTTATGATTGTTTTCATTTTTTGGTTGGTTGCTTCTCAATCTATTTGCTAGCCTCTCCTCGTAATAAGCATGAATACTGCTTGTGCATCCAAACCCCTTAAACCAAGTTGTGCCAATGAGTGCACCATACCTACCTATATGCGGTATTTCCATGCTGTTCCAAGTAAATTTGCATGTGCCAACTCTAATTTTCAAAATGAATTTCCTTTTTGTGTGCCCGTAACGCTCATGAAGCCGCAGGGGTTGGCCGATATTTTCCATGCTAGATATTGTATTCTCAAGATTAGTGTTTATTCACTTGTCATTGCACGAGAGTGTAGCAGGTAATAGGGATGCCCAATCCCAAAATGCAAATAAATTATTTACGTTGTCAATAATAAATTCCTTGGAAAGTGTTGGTATGGAAGGCACCCATGGATACGGCTAGCCATGGATTGTGAAAGAATGGTGGAAAAAGGAATAAACATTATTTTACGTCTGGGAACCGCCTATGATTTATCTAGAATGGTAAGTACTGGGAATTCTCGGCCGTTTTCGTTGATAGGAAAAGCATGCCTCTCAAAACAATTTTATCTCTCAATTTAAGCTTTGAGCTCTGGCACCTCTACAAATCTCTGCTTCCCTCTGCGAAGGGCCTATCTATTTACTTTATGCAATATTTATTTATTTTCATGTCTCCATCTTCTCTTACAAACCACCAACTAGGAAACACTATTATCATACTTGTGGATTGGATATAGCTAATATTTGAGTGTGTTTCATTAATGGATCAATGATTGAGCATAATGGGCTGAGGATAGCTTTCTTTAGTGCTGATATTTTGAAAGACATGGTTGCTTGTTGATATGCTTGAGTATTGATGTCCTCATGTCAATTATTGACTATTGCTTTGAATCATCTAAAAGTCCAAATGTCCATGCTACAAAAGAAAAGAATATGTGATGAACATGTTAGGCAACATTCGACATCAAAAATTCTGTTTTTCTCATTTACCTACTTGAGGACGAGTAGGAATTAAGCTTGGGGATGCTGATACGTCTCCAACGTATCTATAATTTTTGATTGTTTCAAGTTGTTATATTATAAATCTTGGATGTTTTATATTCATTTACTAGCAACTTTATATCATTTTTTAAGGACTAACCTATTGACATAGTGCCCAGTGCCAGTTGTTGTTTTCTGCTTGTTTTGTACTTTGCAGAATTTCAATACCAAACGAAGTACAAATGCCACAAAACTTTTTGGAGATTTTTCTGGACAGAAGACACCCAGGGAGCCAAAGAAGTGCACGGGAGGAGGCCCGTGGGGCCACCAGGCACCAGGGCGCGCGAGAAGGCCCAAGTGCGCCCTGGTGGGTAGTGGGCACCACGGGAAGCTTCTCCACCGCCATCCACCTCTATAAATACTCTAAAATCCCAAAACCCTAGGATAGTCGGCGAAACATAATTCCAGCCGCCGCAAGTTATAGAACCACGAGATCCAATCTAGAGGCCTTCTCTAGCACTCTGCCGGAGGGGTCAACGATCACGGAGGGGTTCTTCATCATCACCCTTGCCCTTCCGATGATGCGTGAGTAGTTTACCACAGATCTACACTGCAAAAAAGACACATCCGTGACATTTTGGCCCGGATGAATTTTTTCTGTCATGGCTATGACACTTCTATGAAGATAATTGTGACAAAACCACGTATCATTATAGATGTGGTGGGCTCCTTCTTCTATGGCAAAAAATCATGATAGAAAATGGGTTTTTGTCCTGGGCGGGCCGGGGACGCACCTACATGACATTCTTTGGGCCGTCCATGACATAAAAAAATCGAGGTAGAAGTGAGGGCGAGGAAATTTTCGCCGAGTTCCCGGTTACGGTGGGTGGTCGGGGCCGAGCAATGCATTGTGGTTTGCTCGTTTCTCTCGGACGTAGGCGCGTGTACGTGTGCGAGGCGTTGGCTCCAACTGATCCCGAGGGAGGCGTTCGCTTGCTGAATCCGAGCGATTGCACTAGCTACATTACTGAACCGTAGCGATCGATCCCTTGGCTGTTTACTGAACCCGAGTGATTCCTTCACTGCTGACTGAACCCGAGCGATTCCTTCGCTACTGCTGCTAACTGAAGCCGATCGAACCTACCTCTTGATGAACACTGACCATTGTTGGGGGTTCGTTGAATGAGTCGAGACGTGGTGAGTCTAGCCGGTTGGTTGGGGTTGGATGAACAGTTCCCGGTGGGGGTTGGATGAGCAGGACCCTATGTTAGTAGGTCGTTGCCACTGGATGAACAGGACCCCGAGGAGGCCGCCACACACCTGAGCCGGTTGGGGGTGGATGAACAGGACCCCATGGAGGGCTAGTTGAACAGTAGCCGGTGGAGGCTGGATGAACAGTAGCCCGTGGATGAACAGTAGCTGGTGGAGGCAGGAGGGAGCCAAGGTGGATGAACAGTAGCAGGTGGAGGCTGGAGGAAGTCGACGGTGGATGAACAGTAGCCCGTGGAGGCTAGAGCGAGGCAGTAGACGGTGGATGAACGGTAGTCCGTGGAGTCCCGTTTTGTGGTACGCCACACCCATCCCGGTGAACAGGACCCCCGTTTTAACCATAGCGCTCCAACAGAAGTCTGTTTCCTCCGGTTTGCGATACGCGAGACCCCTCCCAATGAACTGGATCCCGTTTCGACCATAGCCGGTCGAGCAGAAGGCTGTTTCCTCTGTTTTGCGGTACGCCAGACCCTTCCCTATGAACAGGACCCCGTTTCGACCGTACGCGCTCGAACAGAAGGCCGTTTTCCTCCATTTTGCGGTACGCCAGACCCTATTTCGGCGGTTCCGTTCCAAGCCGGTTGCCTCGATGTTTCTCCGTTCCGACCCTGCCGGTTGGCTGCCGATGATCACGATGCGTTGCTGCCATCTCCATGTACACGAGCCCTAGTTGTACATATGCGCTAGTACGCATTCGAGACCCCGCCCGTATGTATGTACATAGTCGTATTTACTTTCTTGCAGCGTGTCTGTATGTATGTGTACACGATATACACAGGACTGCGTGACATGCTACGTCGACGCCTCTACTTCAACACGTGCTGCTCCTTACTCAGCCACGGTACATCGATGCAGAGAGACCGATCGATCGATATGTATTTACACGTTCGTGGCCAGACAAATAACACTACCTTAGCTTCGACTTGGTGGGTCCCAGCTGTCAGGGGGTAAGAAGGCACTTCCTTGTGTGCGAAGATGTAGCTAGTCAGTCCTAGCTGTCAGGGGGAAAACGCTTTTTTCCGCAAAATACAGAGGCCCTTCCGGTGGGTCCCCGCTGTCAGGTGGAGGAATCATTATTTCGCGCGTAATAAGGAGGCACTTCCTTGCTGCGGCCATGGACCCTGCTGTCAGCCTCTCCACGTACAGTCCTCTTCCGATGGAAGTCGTTCCTTACCATGTTGACCATGCCGTGCCGAGAGCACCAAGGCGGTGAACGACGACGAGGCCTAGGAAGGGAATGACCCAGAGTCGGGGAAGACTCAGTAGTTGTTTCCCACACGGAAGGGAGTACGAGGATTTACTGGTTTGGCTGCAGTGTGAGGCTGCCATAGCCAGAGTATAACATGAGGTCTGGGTGAGTACAGGGATGGCTAGGCCAGCGCTGGGAGTAGGGTAGGGCAGCAAGGCCTGCGCGGCAGCACAATGGGCCACGGGAGATAGGAGTAGGCGGCACCGCCGGCGCTGCTTTGGGTGGCTGGAGCAAGAAGACCATAGGTTGAGGAAGCACGATGGCCGTTGGATGGACATCGTACCGTCACTGCAGCTAGAATCATTTATATTAACTAAGTTGACAAAGCCCTACGTCCGCATCAACTTACTAGGCCCACAAGTCAGCCTCAAAATATGGTGTGTCCCAGCTAGCAGGGGGAGTATTCACTTTTTGTGCATAATAAGGAGGCACTTCCTTGTGTGCGAAGATATAGCCGGTGGGTCTGAGCTGTCAGCGGGAGGAACATTTTTTTGCGAAATACAGAGGTCCTTCCGGTGGGTCCCCGCTGTCAGGTGGAGGAATCATTATTTTGTGCGTAATAAGGATTCACTTCCTTGTGTGCGGCCGTGGACCCAGCTGTCAGCCTCTCCACGTACAGTCCTCTTCCAATAGATGTCGTTTGTTGACCATGTTGACCACGCCGCACCGAGAGCACCAACGAGGTGGACTATGAAATTATGATTGCACGATGTATTGCTCTTCGTGCGACAATGATGCGGCGGTCGGTGTTCCCAACATGTGTGATAGGAAGTGCGGAACCGTCGCCGACAATGATTCTTCGGTCAGTGGAGACAGGTGTGAAGGAGGCAAGGTTACCAGGATGAGCAAACATGTGAGCCGTAGCACCGGTGTCCATGTACCAATTACCACCGCCAGTGTAGTTGTTCGGCGTAGGAGCAGCATGCACCGCGCTGAGGAGCACTGGGTCCCAGGGCGCCAGCAGCAGGGCCGACGAGGGGGGCGGAGACGCCATGGGGAAGCCGTAGTTGCCGCTCAGCTGCGGTGGTGGGTACTCTCCATACAGCTGCGGAGCCGCGGAGTACGCATGATGCGCAGGCGGGCGCGGAATGGGAAGCATCGGTGCAGGATCCCGTGGAATCGGCGTGGTGAAGGCAGGAACGACACCGGTCCATGGCTGCTGCAGGTGCTGGGCGCCATCTGGCTGCTGCCTAGCGGGCGAGTGCTGGCCCGCGGGCGACCCCCACCAGTACCCGGGAGACCCGTACACGGGGCGGAGCCCCGTACGTGGAAGCGGGCGGAGCCCCGTAAGTGGATGCGGGCGGAGCCCCGTATGCCTCGTACATAGGATTCTCGTACGTGGGAACGGGCGCGTCGAACCACCACGCGACAACAAGGGGTCGACGGACAGAGTCGGCGCCGGCTGCGGGGCGACGACGGACTGGCCGGAGAGCGCCGGCGGTGGGGCGGCGACGTACGCCAGCGGGGGCAGCGGAGCCGAGCCATGCGGCAAGTCGGGGCGGGCTAGAGGGGCGATGCCGAACGCGCCATAGGTGGCGGCGGCCCCATATGGCGGCGGGGCCGCGCCGTAGGTGCCAGCGGTGGAGCTGCGCCAGAGGGCGCCAGCGACGGGACGGTAGAGGCGGCGGCGTATGGGCCAGTGGACGCCATCACTGGTACTAGCGACGCGGCGGGCGGCGGGTGAGTTGGGCGGGCGGGCGATCCAGCTCGCGGGTGTGGGCGATGCAGCGAGCGGACGGGCGGCAGCAGCGGCTCGGAATCGTGCGGCGGCTGGCGGGGGGGATTGAGGCGGCTTGTGCGTGGCGGGGTAATGCGTGCGCGGGCGGTCGGCTGAAGCG
>NC_057796.1:90495945-90520431 GCF_018294505.1 Triticum aestivum | reverse complement strand
GTGGGCGAGTCGGGAGCAACCGGGCAGGAGCAGCGGCCGGCGCGGAGGGCGCGCTAGCGGCTGCGGCGGGTTGGCGGCAGCGGCCGGCACGGGGAGGCGCGTGGGCGGCGGCGGGGGCGGTGAAAGCGATAAAGAAACCTAGGAAACTGATACCATGTATGAAATTATGGTTGCACGATGTATTGCTTTTCGTGCATAGGCACGTATATATGATGTACAAAGGTGGGCCACGGACTCAACTATACATGGAACTAGGAGGCGGGCCCAATACACAATATCCACATAACACATATACTCAACATGGACGACGGCGAGGCCTAGGGAGGGAACGACACGGAGCCGGGAAGACTCAGCAGTGTTTCCCACGCGGAGGGGAGTACGAGGGTTTACCAGTTCTGCTACCATCGCCAGAGAATAATAATAGGTGTGGCTGAGTAGAGGGATGGCCAGGTCAGCGATGGGAGTAGGGTGGGGCGGTGAGGCCTGCGCGGCACAACAGCCGGCCACGGGAGGCAGGAGCAGGCGGCACAGCCGGCGCTGGTTTGGGCGACTGGAGCAAGAAGACCAGTGGTTGAAGAAGTAGCACGGCCATTGGATTAACATTGTACGGTCACTGTAGTTAGAATCGTTTATATTGACTAAGTTGACAAAGCCTACGTCCACGTCCACTTAGTTGGCCCACAAGTTAGCCTCCAAATATTGTGGGTCCCAGCTAGCAGGGTGGTAATCTTTTTTTGTGTGTGTGACCTGGAGGCACTTCCTTGCGTGCGAAGATATAGCTGGTGGGTCCATGCTATCAGTGGCATGACATTTTTTCACGAAATACAGAGGCCCTTCCGGTGGGTCCCCGTTGTCAGGTGGAGGAATCATTATTTTGCGCGTAATAAGGAGGCACTTTCTTGTGTGCGGCTGTGGATCCAGTAGTCAGCCTCTCCACGTACAGTTCTGTTCCGATGGACGTTGTTCGTTGACCACGCTGCACCGAGAGCACCAAGGCGGTGGACGACGGCGAGGCCTAGGAAGGGAATGACACGGGGCCGGGGAAGACTCGGCAGTTGTTTCCCACGCGGAGGGGAGTACGAGGGTTTACTGGTTCGTCTGCCGTCGCCGGAGAATAACAACATGTGTGGGTGAGTAGAGGGATGGCCAGGCCAGTGATGGGAGTAGGGTGGGGCGGTGAGGCCTGCGCGGCAGAACAACCGGCCACGAGAGGTGGGAGCAGGCAGTCCTGCCAGCGCTAGTATGGGCGGCTGGAGGAGGAAGATCAGAGATTGAAGAAGCACGACGGCCGTTGGAAGGACATCCAACAGTCACTGCTCTCGTGTATTTACTAAGTTGACACGGCCTTTGCTACCTCTTGAGCACTGCGTTGGTTTTCCCTTAAAGAGGAAAGGGTGATGCAGCAAAGTAGCGTAAGTATTTCCCTCAGTTTTTGAGAACCAGGGTATCAATCCAGTAGGAGACAATGCACAAGTCACCTAGTACCTGCACAAACAATCAAGAACCTTGGAACCAACGCGATAAAGGGGTTGTCAATCCCTTCACGGTCACTCGCAAAAGTGAGATCTGATAGAGATAATAAGATAAATATTTTTCGTATTTTTTATGATATAGATTGAAAGTAAAGATTGCAAAGTAAAATAGATTGGAAACTTATATGATGGAAAATAGACCCGGGGGCCATAGGTTTCACTAGTGGCTTCTCTCGAGATAGCATAAGTATTACGGTGGGTGAACAAATTACTGTCAAGCAATTGATAGAAAAGTGCATAATTATGAGAATATCTAGGCATGATCATGTATATAGGCAACACGTCCGTGACAAGTAGACTGAAACGATTCTGCATCTACTACTATTACTCCACACATCGACCGCTATCCAGCATGCATCTAGAGTATTAAGTTCATAAGAACAGAGTAACACATTAGGCAAGATGACATGATGTAGAGCGATAAACTCAAGCAATATGATATAAATCCCATCTTTTTATCCTCGATGGCAACAATACAATGTGTACCTTGTTGCCCCTACTGTCACTGGGAAAGGACACCGCAAGATTGAACCCAAAGCTAAGCACTTCTCCCATTGCAAGAATTATCAATCTAGTAGGCCAAACCAAACTGATAATTCGAAGAGACTTGCAAAGATAACAAATCATACATAAAAGAATTCAGAGAAGATTCAAATATTGTTCATAGATAATCTTGATCATAAACCCACAATTCATCGGATCTCGACAAACACACCGCAAAAAGAATTACATCGAATAGATCTCCAAGAAGATCGAGGAGAACTTTGTATTGAGATCCAAAGAGAGAGAAGAAGCCATCTAGCTAATAACTATGGACCCGAAGGTCCGTGGTAAACTACTCACACATCATCGGAGATGCTATGGTGTTGATGTAGAAGCCCTCCGTGATAGATTCCCCCTCCGACGGAGCACCGAAAAAGGCCCCAAGATGGGATCTCACGGGTACAGAAGGTTGCAGCGGTGGAAATAGGGTTTCGTGGTGCTCTCGGATGTTTTCGGGGTATATGAGTATATATAGGCGAAAGAAGTCGGTCAGGGGAGCCACGAGGGGCCCACGAGGGTGGGGGCGCGCCTACCCCCCTGGGCGCGCCCTCCTGCCTCGTGGCCTCTTTGTTTCTTTCTTGAACTCCACTCCAAGTCTCCTGGATTGCGTTTGTTCCAAAAATAACTCTCCCGAAGGTTTCATTCCGTTTGGATTCCGTTTGATATTCCTTTTCTGCGAAACACTAAAATAGGCAAAAAAAAGCAATTTGCATTGGGCCTTTGGTTTAGTAGGTTAGTCCAAGAAATAATATAAAAGTGTATAATAAAGCCCATTAAAACATCCAAAACAGATAATATAATAGCATGGAACAATCAAAAATTATAGATACGTTGGAGACGTATCAAGCATCCCCAAGCTTAATTCCTGCTCGTCCTCGAGTAGGTAAATGATAAAAACAGAATTTTTGATGTGGAATGCTACCTAGCATATTTTCTATGTAATTTTATTTATTGTGGCACGAATGTTCAGATCCGAAAGATTCAAGATAAAAGTTTAATATTGACATAAAAATAATAATACTTCAAGCATACTAACAAAGCAATCATGTCTTCTCAAAATAACATGGCCAAAGAAAGTTATCCCTACAAAATCATATAGTCTGGCTCTTCTCTATCTTCATCACACAAAGTATTTAATCCTGCACAACCCCGATGACAAGACAAGCAATTGTTTCATACTTTTGATGTTCTCAAACTTTTTCAATCTTCACGCAATACATGAGCGTGAGCCATGGACATAGCACTATATGTCGAATAGAAGGGTGGTTGTGGAGAAGACAAAAAGGAGACGATAGTCTCAAATCAACTAGGCGTATCAACGGGTTATGGAGATGCCCATCAATAGATATCAATGTGAGTGAGTAGGGATTGCCATGCAACAGATGCACTAGAGCTATAAATGTATGAAAGCTCAACAAATGAAACTAAGTGGGTGTGCATCCAACTCGCTTGCTAACGAAGACCTAGGGCATTTTGAGGAAGCCCATCATTGGAATATACAAGCCAAGTTCTATAATGTAAAATTCCCACTAGTATATGAAAGTGACAACATAGGAGACTCTCTATTATGAAGATCATGGTGCTACTTTGAAGCACAAGTGTGGTAAAAGGATAGTAACATTGTCCCTTCTCTCTTTTTCTCTCATTTTTTTATTTTTTATTTTTTTATTTGGGCCTTTTTCTCTCTTTTTTATGGCCTCTTTTTTCCGTTCGGAGTCTCATCCCGACTTGTGGGGGAATCATAGTCTCCATCATCCTTTACTCACTTGGGACAATGCTCTAATAATGATGATGATCACACTTTTATTTACTTACAACTCAAAAATTACAACTCAATACTTAGAACAAAATATGACTCTATGTGAATGCCTCCGGCGGTGTACCGGGATATGCAATGAATCAAGAGTGACATGTATGAAAGAATTATAAAGGTGGCTTTGCCACAAATAAGATGTCAACTACATGATCATGCAAAGCAATATGACAATGATGGAGCGTGCCATAATAAATGGAACGGTGGTAAGTTGCATGGCAATATATCTCGGAATGGCTATGGAAATGCCATAATAGGTAAGTATGGTGGCTGTTTTGAGGAAGGTATATGGTGGGTGTATGATACCGGCGAAAGGTGCGCGGTATTAGAAAGGCTAGCAATGGTGGAAGGGTGAGAGTGCGTACAATCCATGGACTCAATATTAGTCATAAAGAACTCACATACTTATTGCAAAAATCTATTAGTTATCGAAAGAAAGTACTACGCGCATGCTCCTAGGGGGATAGATTGGTAGGAAAAGACCATTGCTCGTCCCCGACCGCCACTCATAAGGAAGACAATCAATAAATAAATCATGCTCCGACTTCATCACATAATGGTTCACCATACGTGCATGCTACGGGAATCACAAACTTTAGAACAAGTATTTCTCAAATTCACAACTACTCAACTAGCATGACTCTAATTTCACCATCTTCATATCTCAACTAGCATGACTCTACTCAACTAGCATGACTCTAGATAGGCCACAACCCCCGCACAGCCCATTGATACTCTGCTTCATCTCTAAAACTAGTAAATAACAACTGCGCGACCTGCTGGGTCTCGGGTGTCAGCCGCTCGTTGTGTAAGTCTCCCGTTTATTGAATGGCATGGGACCCAGATGTCAAACCATTAGAAGGAAGCATTTTTGTGGCCTATAATAATGAGGCACTTGCTTGCATACTGCGGTACTGCCTAACCCTGCTGGGTCCCTACTATCATCCTCTCCATGTACAATCATATCCCTATTCCTCTCAGTTGTTAACTACGTTGACAACGCCAGACGACGGCGCACCACGCATGGTAAGCGAACCAAGTTAGAGGACGACGGCGAGGCCTCGGACAAGAACGAACAAGAGTCGTGGAAGATGCGCAGTGTAGTCATAGGCGAAGGGGGTCCGAGCAACTGATTCGAGTGTGGGTGCGGGTTGGGGCTGACATCGCCGAAGAATAACAGGATGTGTGGGGGAATAGAGGGATGGACTAGCCAACGTTTGAGGGTACAATAGGGCGGCGGAGGCGCAACCAACCGTGGGAGGCGGGACCGACGGGGTGGTTTGGTTTGGGCGGCTGGAGGAAGAAGACAAGAGATAGAAGAAACATGACAGATGTTGGATGTCAATCCAGTGGCTCGTAGGCAGAATCGTTTGTTGACTAAGTCCAGACAACCTTGGATAGGATTTTTCCTCATAGGTCCCTAATGTCAGAATCCAAATCTGTCATGGCCATGTAGCCTTTCCTATGAAAATTTACAGCCCATTTGGTGTGCTAGTTCAAAATAAGTTTGTGGGTGCTGGTGGGGGCTAATCAGTTGAGTTTTGTAATGCACACTGAGCTCAAGCAGCCGGCGAGGGTGATGTTATTTCCCTTGGTTGGGATTTGTTACAATATTTCTCTCTTAGTTAAACAAATGGCAAGCCATTTGCCTTGTTTCAAAGAAAATATGACAGACACAGCCGAGTTGAAAAGGGCAACAACATCTAACTCCAGCTTCCAAACTATACAAAAACACGAGGGTTAATTGTTCATCAGGTTTAGACAAAACCCAGATTGAAAAGGGCAACAACATCCAACTCCAGCACTATTTCGGAAGTCACAGTAGAATGGATCGGTCAGGTCCATAGAATGAACATCCTGGGTCGTAAAATTTACTGGATTATGACCACAAGATGTTGTAAATAAAAGCCAGGCACGTTCAGAAGCCCTTTTGTCCACCTGAAACTCCTTTTTTTGCTCTTCGACATACCCATCCGTCAAAACCATGTTGTTGATAAACTTAAGCCTGATGGACATTAGTAACCTCACATTCAGCGGGAAGAATGTGACAAATCTAGTGTTTGCATGTTTGGCTACATATCGTTCCAGCGTTATTGTCTTCAATCGAATGTCATGAGAACTGAGAAAATCCCAGTGCTTACGAAAGCACCAATTGGTTATAACTTTCTTACCCTGTCCTGTTGCCTAAATAGACATGAAGATTGAAAACAGTTAAGGTCTAAAAAAAAGAGTGTCAAAAGAGCAACAGCTGAACGGTTAATTTTAGTACACTATATGCAAGCTTCCAATGTGCGTGAAATTATCACCTTTATATACAACTTCTCCAGACATGGAAAGCATTGTAGCAAGCCAATAATCTTGTTCAGATCAAAACTATTCATATGGATATATAAGATCTTGACAGAATCCAACACCATTGATATGCTATCCATGGACAAACTATTCATTGAGCATAGAACATAATATTAGTACAAAAAGTGTACTCCAAGATGATATAGAACTTACGCGCAGAAATTTAAAAGGTAGCTTATGATTACAAATGTAGATGATATATACATTACCTGAAGAACTGTGGAGCCAAACACCATCTTGAAATGAGCACAGAGATCATGTATTACACACAAGGTCTCCAGTTTAGGCGCGGAGACGACAGTTATTTCTGATGGTGAATAACGAGAATCAAGGATCAAACTTTGAAGTGAAGGGGCATCTTCAATGATGAGCTGCCTTCCATCAAAATAAATTCCAATTCTTACAAGCTTAGGTGACTTTATTTGGAGACAACCGATTCTAACTATCAAAACAAGCACCAAGCACTCTAGGGCAGGGCAACTGGAGTGATTGATGCTGTGCAATGAGGCCCCCGACATATGAACCTGCACAAGTGAAAGTTTTTTGAGAAGTGGGAGTCAAAGCTTAGTACCAGTTTATCTGGTATGTTGCACACCACAAAGGTGGCAGTGTGGAGAGAGTAGGAAACCCGAGAGACGGACATCGATGGTGAGGGCACAAGTACATGGCATTCGGTATGTGGTATGTGATTTCTGGGGGAATAGCAGAACTCAAGCAGCTGTAGTTTTCTGAATTTAGGGGATTTCAGCCAGGCGTCCACCGCAGAGGGCATGCACAGGTAGCATGCCAGGATGCAGAGGCCTTGAACGGAGCCCTGGTGGGAGGAGATGATGGGTCCGGGGAGTTCAAAATCATTAAAGACAGATGGCTCATGACAGTCGAGATTAAGGGGCGCGACGCATCATAGAGGGTTCCACCGAGTTGTGAGGACTTGGGTGCGGCAGCAATCCTTGGTGGGGAGAAGCAAGATGATCTCCCCAAGGATGGCGTCCGGGAGATTGCTGATGCGGTCCACCTGAAATTCTATGATTTCCTTGGATCCAGGGGCTCGCCGCTTCTCCCCGCGCTACTGGGTGCGGGGTCTACAACAGGCGTTGCCGCTGGCGGGAGCCTCATCATCTTGGCGCTGGGTCAGCCGACTCCATTTTCCTTGAGGGCATTGCATCAAGCTCACGGATTTGAGCAAAGTAACGAATGACGAGCCTAGTTGTAGTGTGAGTGCAGAAGAAGAGGAGCTGGCGTTTTCTGAAGTAGTGGTGAAGAAGGGGAGCTAGGGTTTTCTGTAGTAGTGAGGAAGAAGGGGAGCTGGGGTTTTCTGTAGGAGTGAGGTGAGGAATTTGGGGGTACGAGTGGAGCGAGCAAACGCGAGGTGGGTGGGAGTGAGGAGGAAGAAGAGAACCCTGGTTTTTTGGGGGCCGGTGTGCTGGGTAGCGCCTCCCATTAAGTAAATATATGGGCTTTTGAATTGATTTTATTATTTAGAGTGGATGGGCTCTTCTGTCTTGGGCCCAGAGAAACAATTACTACTACTAGTATAGTGGAGACAATCTACAACTACCCAGAAATATAATTACTACTAGTACAGTGGATACACTACCGCTTCTGGCTCCTCCTAGGTTATTGAAACGTCTCCCGCTACTGAATGCCATTTTACTTTGGTTCACCGACATGCGCGCCATGTAGCGCGCGGGCCCAAATGCCATCCACCAAATTAAAAGGCGGTATGCAGGCGGAGAGTCACCCCAGTCGTAGCGCGGCAGTAACGGGCCGTCATATCACAAAACCCCACCTCCCCGCAGTCTAAGTTGGGCGGACGAAGTAACCATCATTTCACTCTTCACTGAATCCCCTTCTCCATCACCGTCTTCAAGAAAGCCAACACTCGCTTCTGCCATTGTTCTTCTCTCCCAACAAAGGGAAGGTAAGCGGATCCCTGATGTTGGTATATTTTCTTTCAAAAAAAAAACTTTTGCAAAGCAGTAACCGACCCTCACTCTCTCTTTTGTTTCATTGTCATTGCGATTGTGTTTTACTTTCAGTTGTCTTCTATTCGTCAGTTTCATGATGGATCAAGGAGAACCACGCAAAGATCTGCCAATGTTGGAGCAGACACAGGAGGCTGATCCCCACGAGACACATAACACCAAGAAGATGGAGGCCACCACCGAGCCGACCCCAGACACGCTCACGGCCACTACTGAGATGGTCAACACAATGTTTGAGATTACAGACCCCATGGCCCTGCAGGCGTAGTTTTCCCCCTTCGAGGATGTGTCCCCCTGCTGAGCCGCCCAAGGTGATTTTCTTCTTTGCCGATCTTGATTGTAGTTTTTTATCTAAGTGTGTGGTGATAAATAATGCAAGATTTTATTAGCTCCGATGCCATGCTACCATCCCTGTCATGCATACTTTTGACTCTACATAGTGGTTTAAATAACTTGTGTTTTTTATATTGGAAAGTAATTAAAAATTTGTTTCTGTTTCAATTAGGGCCCTGATGCAGACAAGGATTGTGTGGTCGTATATGTCACTCGCTATGAGGCGGATGACCTGAATATACGCACTGGGAAAACAAAGTTCTTAGGTTGTTCGATCCTGGAAACCAGTTCACTTATACCAAAGACGAGACTTATTCTAGCCACACTGTTGTTAGGCGTGGTGTCCAGGGTGTACTAAAGCACAAGAAGTTCAAAGCTATTCCTTCGTTTGTGAGGCATACTGTTCTTGTTAAGCTTATGCAAGAAGATGACGTGGCATGCCTCGACAAACAAGTTTATGAGTGGCAAGGCCACAAGGTTATCTTCAAGAAGGTTGACAGGATTGAGCTGCTGCCGGATGTCCTCGATGATGTTCATGGCAAGGTCCGTCTTGTGTCCATCACAAATTAGATTGACGACATGAAATAATTGGCCCAGCTAGTGTTTCAAAGTAGTTTGGATTGTGTTATTACCCGAACCTTGTGTATTATCGAGCCCTCTGGGGGTAGTACTCTATTTTAATCCATCTATGGGAACTACTGCTAACCATCGTAATTGTTGTCGAAATAGATGCGTGCTCACTAGTTTTTTCATGTAATATGGCATGGTAAGACATAAGTTGTCACGGTTTATCATACGAGCAGTGTGTGTTTGATGAAATAGAGTACTTGTTCGACAACTGTGGGCCGACGTATACATAGGGTACGTAAGGCTGGTCAAGTACTTGTAAACATTGTTGGTGCTACCCCACTTGTAAGCAAACACGGCACATTGTCTCAACTCGCTTGAATGCTAGAGAAGTCGGGTATCGACCAGCTAACCATCAATAATCTGCTGTCTGACATATAAGCAACTAGGTATCTTGTTACAGTGGTTCATGCAGTTAACTGAGGCCACAATGTAAATTCCAAACGTTCACACGCTAGTCCAGCATTCATGTGGAACATTCACATTAAACTCAGCTTCATAAAATACTTGAAAAGCATAAGTTCAGCAGTTTTATACATCTCAATGATTCATAGAACACAACCAACATTTACTAGTTCACATGAAAAGACAAAGTTGTGAGAAGGTTTACAAATCAGGAAAAATCAAGCAAGGCTTCTATGAGCAAAGGGCCTCCCTAGGCAGGCTTTAATTTCCTGGAGTTCACTCTGGTTTTTCTTATTGCCACCATCTAGGGTCAGGTTCTCTCATTCTAGAATAACTAATTATAATAGTGTTCTCAGTTGGAATACTGAACTGAACTATGTAGTGGACTAACCATCTGAACTTCTTATGCAGTTCCACTAAATTTAAGCACCATTATTTGCAGAAATAAGCAGACCACAATGCTCCTTGTCCACGCACCTGTCCAAAAAACTCTGCGCAGCCATGCCAGCTAGTCCTCTGTCCATCCTTGATCTGGGAAAAAGTGCATTCCCGACTAGGATGGAGACGCTTTTGCTCGTCCCTGCACTACAATAAGGAAGTAAACGTATGAATCAACTTCTTTTAGATTGCGTTGGTCATTCTACCTAGTTACTACCAATGTAGGAATACCTAACATGGGTGGTTAGACGACGATAGCTAGGAATAGCCATCTCATTTTGTGTAGTTCTACTAAAACTGAGGTGTGTACTTCTGATTGCACAAATAGAAACGATATGGAGACAGACATCCCTGTTTGCGCAAATGTGAAATAAGGTTATTTAAGCAGTGACAGCTATTTGCAGTGCCATATGATTAACAGCAGCATCTATTGTGTTATAATTGGCACTACATGTCTGCATTTGTCCCATGTTTTTCTCCTCGGCGACATTTTCCTACGTGAGCACAGGAAATCTAGACCTGCTCGCTCTCATTTGCGTTGTGCCCCCAACACCCCTCACTTTCTTTCCTTTTTCAACCAAGAGACAGGTCCACTTCTCCCCACCCTTCGCCATCCACCCCGCCTTCTTCCCCTTTCCAACCAAGAGATCAGTTGGGCAGCGAGTATCTACTACTTTCCACCATTTCCTCTTAGAACCAAGTCCTAGATTCATGGTACAGCTTTCCCACTTTCTTCCCTGTTTGAACCAACTCTTAGATTTGACTGTGTGAACTAGCTTTACCTCTAATAATAGTAGAAGTCTAGGTGGCTTTGGAACAGCCGACAGAAGTAGAAAAAGATCCACATGCAGCCACGTGGGGAGCTGGGGTAGTAGAGCAAGGCTAGTTTCGAAGGAAAATATGTACCTGAGGTTCGTCAAGATGTGGCAAAGATGGCGTCGGGAGGCTACATCTTGGCCACAATACCGCAGGGAGGAAGAAGGGGTTGGTGGGCCTCCCAAGTCGGCACTGTCTTGGAGAGAACGACATGGCTGCCGATTGGGACGCGCAGGGAGCTGTTGGTCTCCTCCCTCACCGCCAACAATCGCGTGAACGATGCACCTACACCCTCGCCCCGGCCGAGGTGGTCTGGCCGGATTTGTGACCAGCGATGAGTAGAGAGAGTGTGGCACCTATGTCTTGTTTAGATCTGGAGAGCATGAGAGAGTGAAAGAGAGGAACCCTAGTAAAGCAAGCTCCGAGGCTCCTGCTTATATATATAGTGGAGTGATTTTGTTGTAGCAACCATTATTAAATTGAATACGCGCGAACCACTATTTTCATTTGAAGTTCAAGTAAAAATAAAACTCGATCAATAACGAGCCACCGCTTCCAGGTCGCACTATCAAATCATCGCGTCCAAGACACACTATGTACTATATCATTCATGTGTGGTCCCCGACCCTCCAAGAAGTTGAAAACTAGACGAGTCAAAATGTCAATTGGGATGCCTCTTTATAAACAAATGCGCTCCTAGCTTCAAAAATAATTGCGCTCCTAAGTGCACCCGCGCATGGGTGTGAGAGAACTAGTGCATGCATGTACCGCTTCTCTTCGTGAGAGTACAATATAGTACGCCCAAAGAACGTTTGCCACAAGAGTAGTAGTATAAGTGTATGACGTGTGAGTTAGAAAAAAGGTGTGTGACGTCTACCTACAGATATATGGTGGGTGCGAGAGGACTCGGGAGAGTCGTGACTCTTGAGGGTGCGTGTGTGCGTGGGAGAGGGGGGGCACATATCAATGCAATGCATATGTCCGTAAATCATGTCTGACAAACGTTCGCCACAAGCCGTTTCCTGATGAACACCGAAAGAACCATCAGATCGGCATCCGAAAGTGTCAGTTTTGCCATGGCATTTAACAGAACAATCACACCGTCATGTCTTTCAGTTTAACCAATGCTCCCGTAACGTTCTCTCGATTAATGAACTATATCTTTATGGAATATATACCTCGACAAGTTCGTCGTGGTTTATCTAGATGATATCCTTGTGTATTCCAAGAATAACGAAGAACATGTTGAACATCTTCGTATTGTATTGGAAAAGCTTCGAGACATCATCTATATGCCAAATATTCCACGTGCGAATTCTGGTTACCCGAAGTGACCTACCTTGGTCATGTAAACTCCAAGGGTGGTATTGCTGTCAACCCAGAACCAGTTCAGGCTATTCTTGACTAGACTCCCCCGAAGAATGTCAAACAAGTCAGAAGTTTTCTCGGACTCGCTGGCTATTGATGTCGTTTTTTCGAGAACTTTTCCAAGATCGCCAAGCCGTTAACTAATCTGCATCACAAGGGCATTAAGTTTGATTGGACAGAAAAGTGTCAAGAAAGTTTCGAGGCACTCAAGGACAAGCTGACTTCTGCCCCAGTTCTTGCCCCTCCAGATTCTCGCAAGGACTTCGTCATTTATTGTGACACATCCCGTCAAGGATTAGGCTATGTCCTAATGCAAGAGCACAAGGTGATTGCTTATGCCTCTCCATAGTTGTGCCCTCATGAGAGAACTACCCAGTTCATGACCTCGAACTTGCTACAGTTATCTATGCACTGAAGTTTTGGCAACATTACCTTCTTGGTAATCATTGCGAGATCTTCACCGATCATCAAAGTATGAAGTATCTGTTTACTCAGCCAGATCTGAACCTCCATCAGAATCGATGGATGGAGGCAATTATAGACTATGACTACGGTATTTCTTATACCCCTGGTAAGACTAATGTCATGGCCGATGCCCTTAGTCTTAAGTCTTATTGCAACAATGATTGCTTGTATCTGCGTTGGTAATTCCCCGAAGAGGAGACAATGATGCAACACAACAACGGTAAGTATTTCCCTCAGTTATGAAACCAAGGTTATCAATCCAGTAGGAGAACCAAGCAACACTATGTAAACAGCACCTGCACACAAACCACAAAAACTTGCAACCCAACGCGTAAGAGGGGTCGTCAATCCCTCCTCGGTATTGAGATAGATTAAATTGTATGAGATTGGATAAATAGATCTAGCAAAACACAGAATAAAATAAGTAAAGGAAAAGTGCAGCAAGGTATATTTGATCATAAACACGAAATTCACCGGATCCCAACAAACACACCGCAAAAAGTCATTACATCAAATAGATCTCCAAGAATATCGAGGAGAACATTGTATTGAAGATCCAAAAGAGAGAAGAAGCCATCTAGCTACTGCCTATGGACCCCTAGGTCTGTGGTAAACTACTCACGCATCATCGGCGGGGCAAGGGCGTTGATGAAGAACCCCTCCGTGATCGTTGACCCCTCCGTCAGAGTGCCGGAGAAGGCCTGATACGTCTCAAATGTATCTATATTTTTTTCTTGTTCCATGCTATTATATTATCTGTTTTGGATGTTTAATGGGCTTTAATATGCTCTTTTATATTATTTTTGGGACTAACCTATTAACCGAAGGCCCAGTGCCAGTTTCTATTTTTTTTTGCCGATTCAGTGTTTTGCAGAAAAGGAATACCAAACGGAATGAAACCTTCGCGATGATCTTTCTTGGAACAAAAGCAATCCAGAAGACTTGGAGTTGAATTCTGGAACTCCGCGAGGCGGCCACGAGGCAGGAGGGCGCGCCCAGGGGGGTAGGCATGCCCCCCACCCTCGTGGGCCCCATGAAGATCCACCGACATACTTCTTTCGCCTATATATACTCTTATACCCTAAAAACATCAGGGGGAGCCACGAAACCACTTTTCCACCGTCGCAACCTTCTCTACCCGTGATATCCCATCTTTGGGCCTTTTCTGGTGCTCTGCCAGAGGGGGAATCGATCACGGAGGGCTTCCACATCAACACCATAGCCTCTCCGATGATGTGTGAGTAGTTTACCATGGACCTTCGGGTCCATAGTTATTAGCTAGATGGCTTCTTCTCTCTCTTTGATTCTCAATACAAAGTTCTCCTCGATGTTCTTGCAGAGCTATTCGATGTAATACTCTTTTGCGGTGTGTTTGCCGAGATCCGATGAATTGTGGATTTATGAACAAGTTTATCTATGAATATTATTTGGTTCTTCTCTGAATTCTTATATGCATGATTTGATATCTTTGCAAGTCTCTTCGAATTATCGGTTTAGTTTGGCCTACTAGATTGATCTTTCTTGCAATAGGAGAAATGCTTAGCTTTGGGTTCAATCTTGCAGTGTCCTTTCCCAGTGACAGTAGGGGCAGCAAGGCATGTTTTGTTTTGTTGCCATCGAGGATAAAATGATGGGGGTTTATATCATATTGTTTGAGTTTATCCGTCTACATCATGTCATCTTGCCTAATGTGTTACTCTGTTCTTATGAACTTAATACTCTAGATGCGTGCTGGATAGCGGTCGATGTGTGGAGTAATAGTAGTAGATGCAGAATCGTTTCGGTCTACTTGACATGGACGTGATGCCTATATTCATGATCATTGCCTTAGATAACTTCATAACTATGCACTTTTCTATCAATTTCTCGGCAGTAATTTGTTCACCCACCGTAATACATGCTATCTTGAGAGAAGCCACTAGTGAAACCTATGGCCCCCGGGTCTATTTTACATCATATAAGTTTCCGATCTACAATTCTAGTTTCCTATTTATTTTATTTTGCAATCTTTACTTTCCAATCTATACAACAAAAATACCAAAAATATTTATCTTACTATATTTATTAGATCTCACATTTGCGAGTGACCGTGAAGGGATTGACAACTCCTTTATCGCGTTGGTTCCAAGGTTCTTGATTGTTTGTGCAGGTACTAGGTGACTTCTGCGTTGTCTCCTACTGGATTGATACCTTGGTTCTCAAAAACTGAGGGAAATACTTACGCTACTTTGTTGCATCACCCTTTCATCTTCAAGGGAAAACCAACGCATGCTCAAGAGGTAGCAAGAAGGATTTCTGGTGCCGTTGTCGTGGAGATCTACGCCGAGTCAAGACATACCAAGTACCCATCATAAACACTTCTCCCATGCATTACATTATTTGCCATTCGCCTCTCGTTTTCCTCTCCCCCACTTCAAAAACGATTTTCGAAAACCTTTGCCTTTTCTTCACCCTCCTTCCGTTCGATCTTGTGTTACCATGTGCCTTCTTTTTGCTTGCATCTTCGCTTGCTAAAAGTTTATGGATCCTCATCCCCTTGCTAATCTTTTTAAGAGATCCAATTATGATGAACCAATTTCTAGTGATTTGAGTGCACTAGATTATCTTTATGAGGTTTTGCTTGAAATTCGTGAATTTGAAAATTGTGATGAAGAAAATTATGAAGAGATTCACGATAGCTCCTTGAATAAAAAGCATAATTGCAATGATTTTACCATAAATTCTCTTGATGTCAATTTTGCTAATAATATGCAAATCCCTAAGCTTGGGGATGCTAGTTTTGCTATGTCTACTACTTGTTGCAATGATCATGATTGGGGTGATTCTTCTTATGATCTTGAAAATATATTTAAGCCCCATGATGAATATGAGATTGATAATAGTGTTTGCAATAATATTGAAAGTCGGTTTGGAAGAGTGTCAACTTTATATCCTAAATATTTGGAGAATGTTCGATCTTATGGTATTATTGATAAAAGTGGGTTTGGAGAGGTCATGACTTTAGTTAATGATAATCCCACTATTTTGGAAGAGTGTCAACTTCGCATGCATGTGGATCGTGTTGAGAATATGTTATGTGATAGCTATTTTGTTGAATTTTCCTATGATCCTACATGTAATTATTATGAGAGAGGAATATATGGTTGTAGAAATTTTTATTTTACTAAATTACCTCCCGTCATGTTGAGATTGCTATCGTCTCTTTCTTCTTCCTTGCATATGCTAATTTTTGCTTGCTATGATAATTTGTTTGCTTATAAAATGCCTATGCATAGGAATTATGTTAGACTTAGATGTGTTTATCACGTGTTCTATGATGCTCTCTTTGTGCTTTAATTCTTGTCTTTGATGTGAGCATCATTAAAATTATCAATGCCTAGCTAAAAAGGCTTTAAAGAAAAGCGCTTGTTGGGAGGCAACCCAATTTTATTTTTGTTCTTTGCTTTTTGCTCCTGTTTAGTAATAATTAATTCATATAGCTTCTGTTTAGATGTGGTTTTATATTTTAATTAGTGTTTGTGCCAAGTACAACCTTTGGAAAGACTTGGGTGAAGTCTTTGCGATCTTGCTGTAAAAAACAGAAACTTCTGCACTCACGAGATTAGCTGTAATTTTTTACTGGAGGGTAATTTTAGGTTCATTATTTTTGAAGATGATTAATAGAAAAATTCCTCACGTCCACCAATTTATTTCAGAATTTTTGGAGTTACAGAAGTATTCGTTTGAATCAGATTGCTACAGACTGTTCTGTTTTTGACAGATTCTGTTTTTCGTGTGTTGTTTGCTTATTTTGATGAATCTATGAGTAGTATCGGGGGGTATGAACCATAGAGAAGTTGGAATACAGTAGGTTTAACACCAATATAAATAAAGAATGAGTTTATTACAGTACCTTAAAGTGGTGGTTTGATTTCTTATACTAACGGAGCTCACGAGATTTTCTGTTTAAGTTTTGTGTTGTGAAGTTTTCAAGTTTTGGGTAAAGATTTGATGGATTTTTGAATAAGGAGTGGCAAGAGCCTAAGATTGGGGATTCACAAGGCACCCCAAGGTAAAATTCAAGGACAACCAAAAGCCTAAGCTTGGGGATGCCCCGGAAGGCATCCCCTCCTTCGTCTTCGTCTATCGGTAACTTTACTTGAGGCTATATTTTTATTCACCACATAATATGTGTTTTGCTTGGAGCGTCTTGTATGATTTGAGTCTTTGATTTTTAGTTTACCACAATCATCCTTGCTGTACACACCTTTTGGGAGAGACACGCATGAATCGGAATTTATTAGAATACTCTATGTGCTTCACTTATATCTTTTGAGCTAGATAATTTTGCTCTAGTGCTTCACTTATATCTTTTTAGAGCACGGTGGTGGTTTTATTTTATAGAAATTATTGATCTCTCATGCTTCACTTATATTATTTTGAGAGTCTTTTAGAACAGCATGGTAATTTGCTTTGGCTATAAAATTAGTCCTAATATGATAGGCATCCAAGATGGGTATAATAAAAACTTTCATATACAGTGCATTGAATACTATGAGAAGTTTGATGCTTTATAATTGTTTCGAGATATGAAGATGGAGATATTAGAGTCATGCTAGTTGAGTATTTGTGAATTTGAGAAATACTTGTGTTGAGGTTTGCATGTCCCGTAGCATGCACGTATGGTAACCGTTGTGTAAAAAAATTGAAGCATGAGGTGTTTCTCTGATTGTCTTCCTTATGAGTGGCGGTCGGGGACGAGCGATGGTCTTTTCCTACCAATCCATCCCCCTAGGAGCATGCGCGTAGTGCTTGGTTTTGATGACTTGTAGATTTTTGCAAGTATGTGAGTTCTTTATGAATAATGTTGAGTCCATGGATTATACGCACTCTCACCCTTCCACCATTGCTATCCTCTCTTGTACCGTGCAAATTTTGCCGGTACCATAAACCCACCATATACCTTCCTCAAAACAGCCACCATACCTACCTATTATGGTATTTCCATAGCCATTCCGAGATATATTGCCATGCAACTTTCCACCGTTCCGTTTATTATGACACGCTTCATCATTGTCATATTGCCTCGCGTGATCATGTAGTTGACATTGTATTTGTGGCAAAGCCACCATTCATAATTTTTCATACATGTCACTCTTGATTTATTTCACATCCCGGTACACCGCCGGAGGCATTCATATAGAGTCATATTTTGTTCTAAGTATCGAGTTGTAATTCTTGAGTTGTAAATAAATAAAAGTGTGATGATCATCATTATTAGAGCATTGTCCCATGTGAGGAAATAAAAAAAAGAGGCCAAGGAAGCCCAATAAAAAAGAGGCCAAAGAATCCCAACAAAAAAATTGAGAGAAAAAGAGAGAAGGGACAATGTTACTATCCTTTTTCCACACTTGTGTTTCAAAGTAGCACGATGATCTTCACGATAGAGAGTCTCCTATTTTGTCACTTTCATACTAGTGGGAATTTTTCATTATAGAACTTGGCTTGTATATTCCAACGATGGGCTTCCTCAAATGCGCTAGGTCTTCATGAGCAAGCAAGTTGGATGCACACCCACTTATTAGTTTCTTTTGTTGAGCTTTCATACATTTATAGCTCTAGTGCATCCGTTGCATGGCAATCCCTACTCACTCACATTGATATCTATTGATGGGCATCTCCATAGCCACTACTAGAAAAAGGCCTACTAATGGCGCACCTAATCTGGCCATTAATGGCGCATTAGTGGTGCGCCATTAGTAGCACGCCAATAGTATATTTTACTAATGGCGCACCACTGGTGCGCCATTAGTATATACAACAGTGCGCCATTAGTATGCCTCCCAGGGGGCCATGTATACCCAGGTGCTTTGGCATACTAATGGCGCACTACAACAGGATGCGCCATTAGTAACTTCGGCATACTAATGGCGCACTGTTTAGTGATGCGCCATTAGTATCCTTTGGCATACTAATGGCGCACTATGATGTGATGCGCCATTAGTATGAATATTAGGTTTTTTTATTTTTTTATTTTCTGTTTTTTGCACAGGTTACAAAATGTATAATTGGACAAAATATAGACAGCACACATCAACAACAGATTCATCGAATACAATAGAAGATTAGTCTCTGAATACAATTCATCATTTTAGTCTCCGAATACAATTCATCATATTAGTCTCCGAATTGAAAAGACCGAACAAAGATAGAACATTATATTACAAGTCTCGAGAGCGCGAGTTTGTCTTCACATTACAAGTCGATATCGATCATCTAAACTACCATCACATAGAAGAGAGCTGCGGTCATCACGATGAGCATCATCACGATGAAACTTGTCTTCATCCGGTTCCTCCAACGCTCCCTCCCCTCTCCCGCTAGATAGCGGGCGTATCTAGATTCGGCCTCGGCCCTAGTGGCGTACCCTTTGTAACTGTTACCGCTGAATCGGTGAACCTGTCTCCGACACTCCTCCCAGTCGTCGTAGACTCCGGGAACCTTACCCTTGTACACGACATACCACGGCATCGCTATGCAGTAGCCAAACGAAACGTTAGTACCAATTCACAGACAATACATAAGCAATATATAAGTATGCAACAGAACGATCGGAAGAGAAAAGCAAGACATTAATAGCATCGATTACATCTAAGTTGAAGGACTCTCAAAACCAAAGAGACATACTACAAGTTCATTAAAGTTTAATTACAACATGAGCCAATCGATGTTTCAGAACTAGACACAGCATCACTGCTTTCGACTCGACTCAAGGGACCGGAGCATGGATGAAGCCGCCGTCTATCGTGGGAGTCATGAAACCACGGGCGTTGTCAGCCTGCATTTGTAGGATTGTGTCGATGTCACTGTTGGACGGTTGATTTCTGAGGTAGAACTGCCCCGAGGTACGAAGGACATCTTGATGGATGATTTCCGCAAACTTCGACTGGATGCGAAAGACTTCTTGTCTGATGTCCGCGTCCTGGATTGCCGACACGCTCGCGGCCCAATCTTTGAGTCTACTCGGTAGCAGTAGTTGATGATGGTCCCGTACGATCGCCCGCATGTGATGGATGGCGTAGTAGGCACCCTTCTGACCGCCAGGCGGCTGCTTGACGCAGCAGAACGTCGTATTGTGGGAGAACACGTGCTTGCCGTACTTACGAATAGGCCTGGTGAAGGTGCCTCCAGATTTGACGTAGCCGGGGAGAACATCATCAAGAACCTTCTTGACATTTGTGTAGTCAACGTTCGACTGACGGTCCGGGTCGAAATACGTGGCCATGGAATATTTGGGGCTTAGGAGGATGAGCGTGCAATGTGTGTCACTGCAGAAAACACGGAATGTTAAAAGAAAAACGATCGAAATCTAAGAATTCATATGTTACGGGGCGGTTGAGGGGAGGACTTACTCGGGAAAGTAAGGCACAAGGAAGTTGTCCTTATCTTGGTTTGCCAGAATGACGCCTTCGAGGTAAGAACTCGCGACTTGCCGGTCCCCAGCGCTGCCCAAGATCTTGGCACGCATGTAGAAGGGGTCGACTATCACGATGTCCGGGGTCTTGTCGCGAATGATCCGCATCTCCATACTCAGCGAAAATAGCCGAACGAAGGTGTAGTGCAGCGGATGAAGGTTCAACATAGCGTGGATGTCATCAAACCGCAGGACGATCGTACCCGATGGAGTTATCCACAAAGCCCTTGCCCTCTGGCACCTTGGCCGCGAAAACCGGGTATGCCACATCCTTCTCTCGGAGACGCCGCTTCTCCAAAGAAAGAACACTGTCATGCAGACTCCACATAGCACCGGTTGCAGGATCGAGCATATTTCTCGGTAGCATCGGCCTACCCGCCACATGCACCCTCCTCGAGATATCCGCAGTTGAAGGTGGCCCGTCCTGAGCACGGATCGTACTCGGTGCCGGCTGGCCCGCACCCTTGTTAGTCTTTCTTTTGCGTGCCTTCTTCTTGATCTCCTGTAATGGGACCGAGTTCTGCTCACAGACCGCCTTCTTGAGTGTGTTGGGGCTGATCATATTTGGCACCTCGCCTATCTGAGGCTCGGTGAAGTCGGCAGCTGGAGGCGTCTCCTGAGAGCTGAACTGCAAACGACGCATGTTGCAACTTGGCTTCTCCGCGGTACCAGCTAGATCGCACACGTCTTTTGTTGGGTTGGGTTCTTGAGAAGGAGGCCCCATGAAGTCGCCACCGTCCCCATGATCGGCAAAGTACTGATCGACGTTGGCAAATGTATCGTCGTCGTCGTCGTTCTGATCCTGTGCCATATGCATGTTTGGATCCAGTGGCATAGGGATGTCCGGCACCGTTGCGGCGGTCTTGCCATGGGGCCGACTTGGCGCCGGCACGACTAGCGGTGTTGTCTTTGGGGTGGTGTCCCCCGCCCCCAAACGAATCTGGCTCTTGGGCCAAAGCAGGGGCCAGCTCAGGCAGGCGCTGAGGTTCATCACGTCATCATCGTCGGCCCCGATGGGTCGAATCGGAGGTAACACCTTGTCGCAGCCTGGCAGCACCCGAACCAGTTGAACCCTAAACAAGTTGGGTGGCATCTGGGTACCGTGGAACAAGGGGTTGCCCGGTTGAACGATTTTGCCCTTGGCGACATCGACCAACTCGTTGTTCACGAAGTGCAGGAGAGTGCACGGAACATTGGCGGCGCCCTGCGAAAACATGTAGGGCGTTAGGGATGCCCAGTCAAAGGCAAGGAGATGAAGTCCTCGGCCGAGAGAGGCTTAATTAGTTACCGTGATGATGGCGTCGAGCTCGGCTAATGTCGAGGCACCGCCAACGGCGGGCGTGCAGTTGACGGAGGGGCCGCTTGCTGCAGAGGTGCCGGCCGGCGTACACCCAGGTGCATTAAGCTCCCGTGCCGGCGTCGGAGACACCAATGCCGGCTCCGCCGGAGACACCAATGGCCCCACCATCGCGTTCTGCGAGTTGCTGGCCGTCAAGCTATGAATCGGGGGCGGCCCCTGTTGGCCGCCCGCAATCCACGCACTAATCCCCTGGATCAAGGTAGGCACAATGGCGGTGATCGTCGCTCCGAGTTGTTGTTGCACTTGCTCTTGGACAATCTCCGGAATCCGCGCCACCTGTGCCCTGAGTTCTTGAACCTCGCGCGCTGGCTTTCCGAGCTGGTCTTTTTCTCCTTTCGCCCAGCAGTGTCATAGTATGACGACCATTTTGTCGACAAGCCTTTGCCGGCCACACGACCAGCTGACGTCGGCTTACTGAGCTTATCCTTGTTCTTCATTACATTCAACGCCCTATTTAGAGTGGTGTCCCAAGGGTTGCTCTTAGTCGACCCCGCGCTACTGCTTTCAGTCGCCTGCGGAAGGAATGTGAACCATTTAGAAATTTGGCTTCATTAATTAGAATGCAACCATATGGAGCTAATTACGAGGGGGTGTATTCCTTACCAGAACAAGCTCAAGTGCCCTGGTCTTCGGATCCGTGGTAAGCTCCTTTGTTTTCGGGTCCTTCTTGTACCGGGCCATGACAAAGTTCCTGGTCTGCTTGTCACAGTATTTATCGAAGAGGGGCGGTAGGCCTTGCTCGGCACGGTCCGCCTCCTCCTTGTCCCATATAGGCTCCGCCACTCTGTAACCGCCGGGACCGAGTGTGTGTTCCCCTAAGTTCAGCTCCCGCATTTCTTTCCCCCGCTTACTTGATTCGGAGTGTGCGGTGCTCGAGCAATTGATCTTGAAGTCGTTGTAGTCATCTTCGGTGATCGAAGGATTTTTCTCCTTGATCTTCTCATAACTCTCACCTTTCTCGATCATTCTCTTCACATTGCTTTTCCAAGTAGACAGGGCCTTGCTCATCTTCGTGAGGGCAGCATTGTTCACTTTATTCCCTTTGAGGCTTGTGTTTTCAAATTCAGCGGGGAACTTGTATCATTCGTGCAGCTTCGTGAAGAGGAGGTTGCGCAAATTCCCTCGGTCAGGATGCCTCAGGTTCTCGGTGTTGATCGAGACGGTGCTCCGGAGAATGCACCCGAGCTGAAGCGAGTACCCCTTGACTATTCGTTCGGGCACCGTTGGATTCCCGTCGGAGTCCACTTCAGCAACTTCCTCCTTGAGGGTGCGGAGCACGGTCGGGCACCGGTCCTTCCGTTGCCTCTTCGGTTGGTTGCCATCTGTGCGTGCGCCGCCATCATCAGTGGTGGCATCCTCGGCGGCACCATCAGTGGTGGCATCAGTGGGGTCATCCTCGGCGGTACCATCAGTGGTCTCAGGATCGGTGGGGAAGGCGGCGTCCTCATACAAGTGAGGTTGTTCCTCCATCTCCTGGGACAGCTTCCAGAATGGCTTGTCGACGCCCGAACCCCCGGCCTCATCGTTGTTGGCCATGTTTCTCTCTTAATAGGAACAAAGTTTGGTCAAAAAGTTGGTTATTGTCAAGGAACAAGATCATGGTCTCATCATTTAGGGTTTGTCGACACCGAGGCATCCTAAAAGCTAAGCTTTTATCATTGAGGGTTTTTCGACGCCGAGGCACCCTAAAAGCCTAAGCTTTCATCATTTCGGTTTTTATCGACACCGAGGCACCCTAAAAGCCATGCATTAGTCACAAGTACGCCGGGGCACTTGATCCTACTTAATTACCTACTAAGATACCCCGGCCCATGCATTAGTCACAAGTACCCCATATGTCCTATTTTTAGCAAAGTCATGCTAAAATTCATGGAAAATTTCAGCATGACCTTTGCTGAAAATAGGACATATGGAGTACCCGAATTTGCCGGAACGGAAGTTAATCGACATTCCGGCAAACTCAAGGGCCTCTCGGGTGGACAAGGCAAAAAAGGCCTCCATCACAACATGGAAAATACATTGGCATGTGAAGAGGTGAAACAATATATGCATCTCCAAGCAGTATCATCTCCAAGCAGTATCATATTTGTAATGACTGAAAATATTTACTTCAGGAAATATTTACTACTGTAGTTTCTGTTACAAACAAAAAAAAGACTGAAGTTTGTCCTAGCTATATTTCAGGATGATTTTTCAGTTTCTCATGCTTTTTACAAATTGTAGCTACTGTTTTTTATACCTAAAAAAATTGCCCTAGCTATATTTGCTACTATTTTTATACCTAATTTTTTGCTACTATTTTTTTAATTTGCTACTGCTTTTTTTTATTTGCTACTGTTTTTTATACATACACCACCAAAGTCCAAAGAGTAACCACTTATTAGCTACCAGGAGTAAGTAACTAACTAAATACACTTCTATAACAAAATAAATCAGAAACTTAGTTTTCAGTGTAATGAAACTAATTTGGCGTTGTAGGTCTTGATATATTTTTCTTATGGACTTGGTCAAATTTGAATAAGGACAAAGCTAGAACTTTAATTAATTTGGAATGGAGAGAGTAATCCACAATAGATAAACTGAAGCATACTAAATGAAGACAAGCTCTTGGATGCTACACCTTAGTTTTAGAATAGACAAACAGACACGTTCTAACTTCTAATGGAAAACATGGTTAGATAGATGATTACAAATTGCACATGAAAGAACAGGGGTAAATATTGTTAACAGAAGACAGCCAAACAAATATATTGCTCTTTATGAGGTTATGAGGTTACAGAGTACAAACTTAACTTGAGAATGACAGTGTTCAAAATAGTCAATGAAAAATTCATCAGTACTGAACATAATTAACAGAAGTTATTTTGATGGTATATAAGAATATTTATGGAACAAACAACATGAAGATAGCTGCAATCTTAAACAAAAATCAAAGCACACTTGTCTGTAAAAAGCTAACAAACTATGTGATGCTTCCAGCTAATATGTTCAGAGAA
>NC_057796.1:90471804-90495718 GCF_018294505.1 Triticum aestivum | reverse complement strand
GAGGAGAGGGCGGCGTCGCGGCGTCGGGGCGTCGGGGCGGAGACGAGGACGACGGGGCGGCGTCGAGGCGGCGGGGCAGCGGCGTCGGGAGAGGAGAGGGGAAGGGGATCGAGGGCGAGGGCGAGGGAGAGAGAGGGGATAGGTTATCCAACAGGTACATCCATACTAATGGCGCACCTCACCCTGGTGCGCCATAAGTACATCCATACTAATGGCGCACCTCACCCTGGTGCGCCATTAGTATTTTTTTTTATTTCTGCTCGAGCCAACAGGTTATCTTCCACCTTACCTGATCCACACCAAGTTCCCTCTACTAGCTCGACTGGTCAGCAGCCAGTTCTCAGACCAGGAGGTCCTGGGTTCGATTCCCAGGCTCCACAATTTTTTTATGCATTTAAAATGTTGTTTGATATTTATTTGTGTTTAAATATGTTCAAACTTGTTTAAATCATAACAGTAATATTTTTTTATAAGACCGTAATAATTTTTTTTAAATATCATCAAACAGTAATGCCGGTGGAGCAGGGGAGGGTGCGCGGGGTGCCGGGGGCCGGTGGACCGGGGGGTGCTCGGCGGCGAGGGGGACCGGATCTGGCGAGGTGGGATAGCTAGCGATTGAGATGGAGGGGGATCGAGATCGAGTGTCCATGAAATTTAAAAATATTCATGATAGTTCAAAAAGTGCCCATGAAATACAATCGAGAAATGAAGGCTACGATTTAAATACAATCGATCTTAGCGAGCTATCTGTTCACAATCTTCTTGCCCTTCTTTTTCGCAAATGGAGTTCTTCTGTGGAACGGACGTCCATTAGGTAGGGTGGTCCTGCTTCTTCTTGTGGTGTATGCTGCTACTTCATCATCGTCGTCATGTTCGATTCTCGGGTCGCCGTACTTGTCGAAGTCTTGCTCATTGGCTACTCCATCCATTCCGATGATCTTCCTTTTGCCTCTCCTCACGACAACACGACTGGGCTTTGACGGGTCGGTAATGAATAAGCATTGGTCCACTTGGGAAGCCAGTACCCATGGCTCATTTTTCGCGGTGACGTTTGCGCCTGCGGTCTTGGATTTGGCTTCGGGTATAACCATGGTGGTGAAATACCGGTCTTCTTTTAGGACGCTCTTGGCCCATCTGACACGGAACATTGGGACCTTCTCTCCAGCGTAGCTCAGCTCCGAGATCTCCTCGATCCTTCCGTAGTATCTGTCCTTGTCGTTACCGGTGTAGGATTCCATCGTTACCCCGGAGTTCTGATAACCATCGCTCTTCATGTCCTTGGCCTCGATGTAGAATGTGTAGCCGTTGATATCGTACGCCTCATAGGTCATCAGGTTGTGCTCGGCGCCCTGTGACAAGGCGAATATGAGTTGTTCTTCTGCGGAAGAATCCTCATGTAAAGGGTACGACAGAAGCTTCTGCTTGAACCAACGCGTGAAACATGAGTTGTGCTCTTTGAGTATATCTCCGTCCGTCCTCTGTTGGCCTCGGTCATTGTACATCTTCTTAATAAAGGTTTTGTGCTCTACCACCCAAGGATCGACCACGTCTATGTGTTGTAGCGCGACTAGGTTTGCTCTTTCAAAGTCGGCGAGTCGGCCCTCGAAGTCAACATGCATTTCGCGGCGACCCTCACGGTGACCCCATCCAGCGAGCCTGCCAAGGTGCCTGTTGACGGGCAGACCAACGGGGTTCTCGATGCCTAGATAATTCGTGCAGTAGGAGATGCACTCTTCGGTTAGAAAGCCCCTGGCTATGCTTCCCTCTGGACGTGACATGTTGCGAACGTATCCTTTGATGACACCATTCATCCTTTTGAACGGCATCATGCTGTGCAGGAACGTCGGCCCGAGTTGGATGATATCGTCCACGATATGGACCAGCAGATGCACCATAACGTTGAAGAATGCGGGCGGGAAGTACATCTCAAGCTCGCATAGTATCACCACGATCTCTTCCTGTAGCCTTTTGAGTTGCCTCACGCCAACAGACTTCCGAGAGATGACGTCGAAAAAGTTGCATAGGCCAAATAGCGTTTCACGGACATGCACGTCCATCATCCCACGGATTGCAACTGGAAGTGTCTGCGTCATCAGCACGTGACAGTCGTGAGACTTCATCCCGCTGAACTTCAGCTTCGCTAGGTCTAGGTATCTGCTTATCTTCCCCGCGTAACCGTAAGGAAGTTTTACTCCTATGAGGCAGGTGAAAAACTGCTCGATCTCCTCCTGACTTAGAGTGAAGCACGCGGGAGGGTAGTCATTTCCGGTCTTCTTGGCCTTTTTGCCTTTGCGACGACTTTCCGTGTCCTGCTTCGCCTCATCATCATCATCATCATCATCATATATAGCGTGAAGCTCCTGCCTGATGCCCATTGATTTCAAGTCTGCCCTTGCTTTCGGCCCATCTTTGGTCCTCTCTGGCATGTTGAGCAGGGTACCAAGCAGAATCTCGCACACGTTCTTCGTGATATGCATGACATCAAGGCTGTGAGGCACACGGTGGATCTTCCAGTACGGCAAGTCCCAGAAAACAGACCTCGTTTTCCATACCTTCAGCAGCGGCTCTGGCGCCTTTCGCTTCTTTCCCGGCTCTGGCGCCTTTTGCTTCTTTCCCGGCAGTGGGCAGTCTTTCCAATTTTTCAACAGCTCGTCTATTTCCTCGCCGCTCCTCGTACACGGGCGTCCTCGGGGTTCGGTTTCACCATCGAATAGATCCTTGCATTTTCTCCACGGGTCATCGTCGCGAAGCCACCTTCGATGTCCCATGAACACAGTTTTTGAAGACCCGGGATCTCTATCTAGCTGGCGATATGTTGTGTCATCCATGCACCTGACGCATCTAGAAAATCCGTGGACCACCTGCCCCGCGAGATATCCGTAACCGAGATAGTCGTGCACCGTCGTGAGCAGCGCGGCTCTCATAGGGAAATATTCTTTCTCTGCGGCGTCCCACGTATTGGCTGGCGTTTTCCACAGCGTGTCAAGCTCCTCTTTCAGCAGCCCCAGATACAGATTGATGTCGTTCCCTGGTTGTTTCGGTCCTTCAATTAGCATACTCATGTGAATGTACTTCCTCTTCATGCAGAACCAGGGGGGAAGGTTGTACATCCACACAAATACAGGCCAGGTGCTATGTGTGCTTCTCTGGCTGCCAAACGGATTGACTCCATCGGTGCTCGCGCCCAGCACGATGTTCCTTGGACCGTTCCCAAATTCTAGGTCTTCGAAGTTCAACGCTTGCCACTGGCTCGCATCCTTAGGGTGACTCAGCATCTTGTCTTTTTTATCTATCTCTGGATCATTTGCGTCATCTTCTCGCTTCTTCTCCTCCCTATCCGCGTGCCAACGCAGGAGCTTTGCTACCTTAGGGTCCGCGAAATACCGCTGCAGACGAGGAGTGATCAGAAAGTACCACACCACTTTTCGAGGAGCTTTCTTCCTCTTCTTGTATCGAGTGACGCCGCACACCGGACATATGGTAGACTCCGTGTGCTCGTCCCGATAAATGATGCAATTGTTCATGCACACATGGTATTTCACGTGCGGTAAATCCAGAGGACACACTATTTTCTTCGCCTCCTCCAAACTGGTCGGGCACTTGTTCCCCTTGGGAAGACGTTCGTGCCAGAATGACATGTTCTCGTCGAAGCATGCGTCGGTCATTTTGTGTTTTACCTTCATCTCCAGAGCCATGAGCGTTACTTTCAGGCGGGTATCCTCGGGCCTGCATCCTTCATACAATGGAGCAACCACGTCTAACTCAAGTTGATCCATCTTGGCTTTCTCTCGGGCGGCAGCTCTTGCGTTATCCGTCTGCTTGAGAAGCAGCTCTTGAATATGAGGGTCCTGCACCCAGCCCATCGATGGTCCAGCGTCGTCTGCTCCGCCGGCATCATCATCTTCATGATCATGCCCGTCGTCTGCTCCGGCATCTTCCTCATCATCATGTCCTGCATCTTCTACATGATGACTGTGTACAGCATCACCGTCGTGATCATCTCCTGGGGATTCTTCGTCTTCTCGCCCGCCCGAGCCGCGGTGGTTGTCTTGCTGCCCTTCCTCATTTCTTGCCCGGCCCCCATGGACGACTTCGTAGTCATCTTCATCACCTTGCCAACGATAGCCATCCATGAAACCACGCAAGAGCAGGTGGTCCCGCACCTGCCAGGATTCCGGGTCCGCAATAAGGCTCTTCAGCTTGCATCTTCGACATGGACATCTTATCTCCGTCTCGTTCTTTTGAAGCATCTCGGCCTTCGCAGACCTCAAAAACCTATTCACGATGCCTTCGGTCATCATGCGGACCATGGTCGCCTGCGGGGTAGAGCAAAACGATATTTTAGAACCAAGAAAAAATTTGGCATGACTTTCCCTAAAAATAGGACCAAAAAGAATGCTTAATGCAAAAATTCTCGCCGAAACGGAAATGAATCAACATTCCGGCAAAATATTGGCAACTATCGCATTTCAAATACCGGTACACCTCCAAACACAAACACATATGCAACACCACAAACATATGCAACACCACGAACATACATAGATCTAGCTAGGCCATAAAAAGTGCATGTGCACATTGTTGTAGGGAGAACAACATAAATATAGCTTCCCCCCTTACTTACCTATCAAAACAAGGTAATTTAACCACTTAAATTGAATGAATCTATGGTGGAAATGAGGTGAAAAAGAGGAGGCACCCGAGACAAGGAGGAGGTGGAGAGAATGAAGTGGGGAGAAAGTGAGTGTGGGTAGGAGAGGCTGTCGAAAATATCTTGTTGCTGCCCACTTACTAATGGCGCACCAACTCTAAATGCGCCATTAGTAATCCAGGTTACTAATGGCGCACCTTCTGGTGGTGCGCCATTATTATGTTTGGACATGCGCACTAGTTAAAAAAAAACTTTTGATACTAATGGCGCACCCTGGGCCAGGTGCGCCATTACTAGTTACAACTAGTAATGGCGCACTGTGTCTGGATGCGCCATTAGTATGTTTGGACAGGCGCACTAGTTAAAAAAAATTGATACTAATGGCGCACCCTGGGACAGGTGCGCCATTACTAGTTACAACTAGTAATGGCGCACTGTGTCTGGATGCGCCATTAGTATGTTTGGACAGGCGCACTAGTTAAAAAAAATTTGATACTAATGGCGCACCCCGGGCCAGGTGCGCCATTACTAGTTACAACTAGTAATGGCGCACTGTGTCTGGATGCGCCATTAGTATGTTTGGACAGGCGCACTAGTTAAAAAAAAAATTGATACTAATGGCGCACCCTGCGCCTGGTGCGCCATTAGTAGTTTCAACTCTAATGGCGTATCAGAAGGTGGTGCGCCATTAGTATATACTAATGGCGCACCGCTTGTCTGGTGCGCCATTAGTGTCAATCCCATCTATAGCCCTTTTTCTAGTAGTGAGCCCATTAATACGCCTAGTTGATGTGAGACCATCTTCCTCTTTTTTGTCTTCTCCACAACCACCATTCTATTCCACCTGTAGTGCTATGTCCATGGCTCATTTTCATGTATTGCGTGAAAGTTGAAAAAGTTTGAGAATACTAAAGTATGAAACAATTGCTTGGCTTGTCATCGGGGTTGTGCATGATTTGAGCATTTTGTGTGACGAAGATGGAGCATAGCTAAACTATATGATTTTGTAGGGATGAACTTTCTTTGGCCATGTTATTTAGAGAAGACATGATTACTTTGTTAGTATGCTTGAAGTATTATTATTTTTATGTCAATATTAAACTTTTGTCTTGAATCTTTCGGATCTGGACATTCATGCCACAATAAAGAAAATTGCATTGAAAATTATGATAGGTAGCATTCCACATCAAAAATTCTGTTTTTATCATTTACCTACTCGAGGACGAGTAGGAATTAAGCTTGGGGATGCTTGATACGTCTCCAATGTATCTATAATTTTTGATTGTTCCATGCTATTATATTATCTGTTTTCGATGTTTAATGGGCTTTAATATGCTCTCTTATATTATTTTTGGGACTAACCTATTAACCGAAGGCCCAGTGCCAATTTCTGTTTTCTTGCCTATTTCAGTGTTTTGCAGAAAAGGAATACCAATAGGAATGAAACCTTCGCGATGATCTTTCTTGGAACGAAAGCAATCCAGAAGACTTGGAGTTGAAGTCTGGAACTCCGCAAGGCGGCCACGAGGCAGGAGGGCGCGTCCAGGGGGTAGGCGCGCCCCCCACCCCCGTGGGCCCCATGGAGCTCCACCGACGTACTTCTTTCGCCCATATATACTATTATACCCTAGAAACATCAGGGGGAGCCACGAAACCACTTTTCCATCGCCGCAACCTTCTGTACCCGTGAGGTCCCATCTTGGGGCCTTTTTTGCCGCTCTGCCGGAGGGGGAATCGATCACGGAGGGCTTCTACATCAACACCATAGCCTCTCCGATGATGTGTGAGTAGTTTACCACACACCTTCGGGTCCATAATTATTAGCTAGATGGCTTCTTCTCTCTCTTTGATTCTCAATACAAAGTTCTCCTCGATGTTCTTGGAGATCTATTTGATGTAATACTCTTTTGCGGTGTATTTGCTGAGATCCGATGAATTGTGGATTTATGAACAAGTTTATCTATGAATATTATTTGGTTCTTCTCTGAATTCTTATATGCATGATTTGATATCTTTGCAAGTCTCTTCAAATTATCATTTTAGTTTGGCCTACTAGATTGATCTTTCTTGCAATAGGAGAAGTGCTTAGCTTTGGGTTCAATCTTGTGGTGTCCTTTCCCAGTTACAGTAGGGGCAGCAAGGCACGTATTGTATTGTTGCCATCGAGGATAAAAAGATGGGGTTTATATCATATTGTTTGAGTTTATCCCTCTACATCATGTCATCTTGCCTAATGCGTTACTCTGTTCTTTTGAACTTAATACTCTAGATGCATGCTGGATAGCGGTAGATGTGTGGAGTAATAGCAGTAGATGCAGAATCGTTTCGGTCTACTTGACACGGACGTGATGCCTATATTCATGATCATTGCCTTAGATAACTTCATAACTGTGCGCTTTTCTACAATTGCTCGGCAGTAATTTGTTCACCCACCGTAATACATGCTATCTTGAGAGAAGCCACTAGTAAAACCTATGCCCCCCGGGTCTATTTTACATCATATAAGTTTCCGATCTACAATTCTAGTTTCCTATTTATTTTATTTTGCAATCTTTACTTTCCAATCTATACAAGAAAAATACCAAAAATATTTATCTTACTATCTTTATTAGATCTCACTTTTGCGAGTGACCGTGAAGGGATTGACAACCCCTTTATCGCGTTGGTTGCAAGGTTCTTGATTGTTTGTGCAGGTACTAGGTGACTTGTGCATTGTCTCCTACTGGATTGATACCTTGGTTCTCAAAAATTGAGGGAAATACTTACGCTACTTTGCTGCATCACCTATTCCTCTTCGAGGGAAAACCAACGCATCTCGTGGTTCTAGAACTTACAGGGGCTGGAATTGTGTTTCGTCGATTCCCCTAGGGTTTCTAGAATATTAGAGTATTTATAGAGCTGAGAGATGGTGGACGGGTCCATGTGGGCCCCACTACCCACCAGGGTGCACCTGGTGGCCCTGGTGTGCCCTGGTGCCTAGTGGGCCCCTGTGGTGCACGTCTTGGGCCTCCTGGGTGTCTTCTGGGCAGAAAAAATTCTCCAAAAAGTTTCATGGCATTTGGACTGCTTTTGGTATTGATTTTCTGCGAAGTAAAAAACAAGCAAAAAACAGCAACTGGCATTGGGCACTATGTCAATAGGTTAGTCCCAAAAAATAATATAAAGTTGCTAGTAAATGAGTATAAAACACCCAAGAATGATACTTTAATAGCATGGAACAATTAGAAATTATAGATACGTTGGAGACGTATCAGCATCCCCAAGCTCAATTCATGCTCGTCCCCGAGTAGGTAAATGATAAAAATAGAACTTTTGATGTGGAATGCTACCCATCATGTTCATCACATGTTCTTTTCTTTTGTAGCATGGACATTTGGACTTTAGATGATTCAAAGCAATAGTCTATAATTTGAAATGAAGACCTCAATACTCAAGCATATCAAAAAGCAACCATGTCTTTAAAAATATCAACACTAAAGAAAGCTATCCCTAGCCCATTATGCTCAATCATTGATCCATTCATGGAACACACTCAAATATTAGCTGCATCCAATGCTCCAGTATGACAATAGTGCTCCCTGGTTGGTGCTTTATAAGAGAAGACGGAGAGTCAATAAAAAAATAAAAATGCATAAAATTAAATAGATAGGCCCTTTGCAGAGGGAACCAGAGATTTGTAGAGGTGCCACAGATCAAAGCTTAAATTGAGAGATAAAATTGTTTTGAGAGGCATGCTTTTCCCGACAACGAAAACGGCCGAGAATTCCCTATACTTTCCATGCTAGATACATCATAGGCGGTTCCCAAACATAAAATAAAGTGTATTCCTTTTTCCACCATTCTTTCACAATCTGTGGCTAGCCGTATGCATGGGTGCCTTCCATACCAATACTTTCCAAGGAATTTATTATTGACAACATAAAGTAAATTTCTATTTCAATTCGGGATTGGGCATCCCTATTGCCGGCCATGCTCTCGTGCAATGACAAGTGAATAAACACTCATCTTGAGAATAACACATCTAGCATGGAAAAATATTGGCCACCCCCTGTTGCTTCATGAGCGGGACGGGCACACAAAAAGGAAATTCATTTTGAAAATTAGAGTTGGCACATACAAATTTACTTGGAACGACATGGAAATACCGCATATAGGTAGGTATGGTGGACTCATTTGGCACAACTTGGTTTTAGGATTTTGGATGCACAAGCAGTATTCCCGCTTAGTAAAAATGGAGGATAGCAAGTAGATTGAGAAGCAACCAACCAAGAAACGAAAACGATCATAAACGAGCATTAAACATAACTAACACCGAATAATGCACCACAAGTAGGATGTAAATTCATTGCATAACTATTGACTTTCGTGCTTGCATAGGGAATCACAAACCTTAACGCCAATATTCTTCCTAAAGCATACTTACTCACCAACATGACTCACATATTACTATCTCCATAATGGAAAACTATTGCAAGGAATCAAGTTTTAATATCCAATGATCTTCATGATATTTTTTATTATCCCCCTTGAATATCTATCACCTTGGGACTAGTTTCATATATTACCATTGCTTACACAAGCTCTCAAACAAATTGAAGTGAAGAAAAAGAGCACAAATATTTCTTTAAAATTTTCATCTCTCAAAATAATATAAGTGAAGCATGAGAGGATATTTCTTCAAATTTAAGCAACCACCATGCTCAAAAAGATATAAGTGAAGCACTAGAGCAATTCCATATATAGCTCCAAAAATTTAAGTGAAGCACATAGAGCAATTCTAACAAATCATAGCATCATTATAGCTTTCTCCAATAGGTGTGTCCAGCAAGGATGATTGCGACAAATTAAAAAGAAAAAGAAGCAAAGACTCATATAATACAAGACGCTCCAAGCAAAACTCATGATATGTGACGAATAAAAATATAGCTCCAAGAAAAATACCAATGGTCGTTAGAAGAAAGAGGGGATGCCTTCCGGGGAATCCCCAAGCTTAGTTGCTTGGTACTTCCTTGAATATTGCCTTGGGGTTCCATGGGCATCCCCAACCTTAGACTCTTTTCACTCCTAATTCCTTCATCCATCGTGATCCCACCCAAAATTTGAAAACTTCAATCACACAAAACTTAACAAAAACCTTTGTGAGATCTGTTAGTATAATAAAGCAAATTACCACTTTAAGTACTGTTGCAAACCCATTCATATTTTATTGTTGCATTATACATACTGTATTCTAACTTTACCATGGCTTATACCCCTCGATACAATCCATAGATTCCTCAAAATAAGCACACAATGCAACAAAAACAGAATCTGTCAAAAATAGAACAATCTGTAGTAATCTGGAGTTGGACCATACTTTTGTAACTCCACAAATTCTGAAAAATTAGGACAACGTAGGCAATTTGTATATCAATCATGTGTAATGATAATACTTAAATTCCAGAACTGGGCGCAAAAGTTTCTATTTTTTAACAGGATCAAATCAACTGTTACCCAACATGACCCTAAAGGCTTTACTTGGCACAAACAATAATTAAAACATAAAAACACAATCATAACATTAGCATAATTGTGTCAACACACAAAAACAGAAAGAATAACAGAAAAATGTTTTTTATTCATTGGGTTGCCTCCCAACAAGCGCTATCATTTTATGCCCCTAGTTAGGCATAATGCATAGATTCAAGTATTATCATCTTTAGTTTTTGCTCCATAGTTTGCCCTCATGATTGATTCATATGTGGCTTAATTCTAGTTCTAGGGAAGTGTTCCATACCCTTTCTCAAAGGAAACTGAAATTTAATATTCCTTTCTTTCATATCAATCACGGCACCTATAGTTCGTAAAAATGGCCTACCAAGTATTATAAGACAAGACGGATTGCAATCCATATCAAGAATAATAAAATCTATGGGCACATAGTTCCTATTTGCAAGAATAAGAACATTTCCCAAAGGCTTTTTAATAGTAGAATCCGCCAAGTGCAAGTTAAGAGAACACTACTCAATATTGGTAAAACTAAGCACATCACATAGAGATTTCAGAATCGTGGAAACACTAGCACCCAAATCACACAAAGCATAGCACTCATAATTTTTTATCTTGACTTTAATGGTGGGCTCCCATTCACCATATAATTTTCTAAGAATTGAAATCTCTAGTTCTAGCTTTTCTTCTAAAGCTTTCATCATCGCTTCTACAATATATTAGTAAATGCTTTGTTTTGTTCATAGGCATTGGGTGAATTTAGCATGGATTGCAACAAAGAAATATATTCAATCAAAGAGAAAATTAAATTCTTTGTAATCCAAAAGAGTGGGCACATCACTAGTTAAAGTTTTAACCTCTCCAAACCCACTTTTATCAATTTTTTCAACAAGATTTACACCCTCTGAATTATGAGGACGCCTTCTAGCTAAAGTTGATTCTTATTCAGTCCTCTTATCATCAATTTTAACATTATTAAACAAGGAATCAATAGAATAAACACCAAGCATCTTAACATCTTCATCATTACAATGAAAGCAATCGGCACTACTGCAGGATGCTGCTAACGCGACACTACGATCAGAGACCCTTCGAGAAACTGTGTGCGATGCAATAATCGCAAACGGTGGTGTATGAAAACCGTCAGAAATGTATAAAAAGTTTGCGATGACGGACGCATCAAACATGGTGCAGGTTTTAGTTGCGTGTGCGATGCAGGGCATACGGTTCATTCCACTTAACTGTTTGCGATGAGGAGGAACAAAAGAAATGGGCAGCCAGATGAAGGTGTGTGCGATATACAGCATACGGTTCACTCGGATGGACTGTTTGTGATTAGGCAACACAAAAGAAACGGTCAGCCAGATTCAAGGTGTGTGCGATATACGACATGCGGTTCACACGGATGAATTGTTTGTATTGAGACAAGAGAACAGAAATGGTTAAATATAGCAAGATGTGTGTGATACGCGGCAAACAGGTCTGTAATCAGAAATGTGTGCGAAGACCAATAATAACACAGACGGTTGCTGCTGATAAGATGTGTGTGTTGTGCGATGGGATTGCATACAGAACAACAATTATATACACACTTATAAGGACATGGTTGCATAACCAAATTAAACATCCACTTACATAGGTGGCTACTACAACCATGGCATTTGCACACACCAAAGTAAACTATTACATGCATAATTACATAGGTGGCTACTACACACATGACATTTCCACACACCAATAAAGTAAACTATATATTACATGCATGATTAACTAGCATAAACGATCATCTGATCATAATTTAATTCTTGTGACGCTTGCTCTGCTTGTGGCTCGATCCGGGCTCGTCGATTTGGGTAACGAGGCACTTCCTGATGTCAACAATCCGCCTGTGCATCTCGTAGCATGTGTACACGCTCTTGGCCGTGAACCTGAGGTGAGGTTCATCCAGTTGCCTGATATGTCTCCAACGTATCTATAATTTTTTATTGTTCCATGCTATATTATATTCTTCTTTGGACATTAATGGGCTTTATTATACACTTTTATATTATTTTTGGGACTAACCTATTAACCGGAGGCCCAGCCCAGAATTGCTGTTTTTTGCCTGTTTCAGAGTTTCGCAGAAAAAGAATATCAAACGGAATGAAACCTTCGGGAACGTGATTTTTGGAACGAACGTGATCCAGAGGACTTGGACCCTACGTCAAGACATCAACCAGAAAGGCATGAGGTAGGGGGCGCGCCTACCCCCCAAGGCGCGCCCTCCACCCTCGTGGGCCCCACGTTGCTCCACCGACGTACTTCTTCCTCCTATATATACCTACGTACCCCCAAACTACCAAATACGGAGCCAAAAACCTAACTCCACCGCCGCAACCTTCTGTACCCGTGAGATCCCATCTTGGGGCCTTTTCCGGAGCCCCGCCGAAGGGGGCATCGATCACGGAGGGCTTCTACATCAACACCATAGCCTCTCCATGATGTGTGAGTAGTTTACCTCAGACCTTCAGGTCCATAGTTATTAGCTAGATGGCTTCTTCTGTCTTTTCGGATCTCAATACAATGTTCTCCCCCTCTCTTGTGGAGATCTATTCGATGTAATCTTCTTTTGCGGTGTGTTTGTTGAGACCGGTGAATTGTGGGTTTATGATCAAGTTTATCTATGAACAATATTTGAATCTTCTCTGAATTCTTTTATGCATGATTGGTTATCTTTGCAAGTCTCTTCGAATTATCAGTTTGGTTTGGCCTACTAGATTGATCTTTCTTGCAATGGGAGAAGTGCTTAGCTTTGGGTTCAATCTTGCGGTGTCCTTTCCTAGTGACAGTAGGGGCAGCAAGGCACGTATTGTATTGTTGCCATCGAGGATAACAAGATGGGGTTTATATCATATTGCAAGAGTTTATCCCTCTACATCATGTCATCTTGCTTAAAGCGTTACTCTGTTCTTATGAACTTAATACTCTAGATGCATGCTGGATAGCGGTCGATGTGTGGAGTAATAGTTGTAGATGCAGGCAGGAGTCGGTCTACTAGTCTCGGACGTGATGCCTATATACAAGATCATACCTAGATATTCTCATAACTATGCTCAATTCTGTCAATTGCTCAACAGTAATTTGTTCACCCATCGTAATACTTATGCTCATGAGAGAAGCCACTAGTGAAACCTATTGCCCCCGGGTCTATTTTCCATCATATTAATCTTTCAACAACAAGATATTTCCATTGCCTTTTATTTTGCTTTTATTTTACTTTGCATCTTTATCATAAAAATACCAAAAATATTATCTTATCATATCTATCAGATCTCACTCTCGTAAGTGACCGTGAAGGGATTGACAACCCCTTTATTGCGTTGGTTGCGAGGATTCATTTGTTTGTGTAGGTGCGAGGGACTTGTGCGTGGCCTCCTACTGGATTGATACCTTGGTTCTCAAAAACTGAGGGAAATACTTACGCTACTTTGCTGCATCACCCTTTCCACGCATTGCCGCATCCAGGCCTTGTGCCAGGATACGGGACTTGTTCTCTGGGCATCCCGCTTCATCTTTTCGTAGTAGGGGTCGATGATGGCCGAGACTAGTTCGACCAGGGAGTCCTGCTTCGTGCTGCCCCAGACCTTGTAGTGGTCACGGATTTCGATAAGGTTCCTGTAGGTCAAGCCCGTAACACTGAGCGCTTTTACATCGTCTTTGGTTTCCACCGTGGCGAACTTGTAGTCGGTGTTGTTGACAAACCTGTTGAAATGGTCGCAAGGCTCTCTGGCCATGCAGTAGTGGTAGATGAGGACATGATGGCGCACGCACAACTGGGCCACGGCAACCTTCTTATCTATGCCGGGACGACCGGCGGTGTACTGGAGGTCGATGCCGACCACCTTGTACTTGTCTCGAGCAAGCAACTGCTCAATGCTGTTGATGTAGTCGTCCACCACGGTCGGGTCGATGGTGTACACCACTGAGAGATCCGTCTCCCTCGCGTGGGCCTCCACACTATGCTCACCGAACTCCGTTGGTGCGCCGCTAGACATCCCCTCTCTATGTGTCGTCGTGGGTGTGCTTGTTGTGTTGTGGGGCGCGATCGACAGGTTGAAGAGACTGAGGTTATAATGGCGGCGGGAATTAAATGGGAAGCCGGACGGCTAGGAATATCGGCAGGCCCTAATGGAAGTTCTAATTTGCAGCGCGTAACTCCATCGTGCCGCACGTAACTGCATCGCGTGGCAACGCGCGCGGTGCAACCGCATGCATATGGGGGCCCCGACGTGATCGTGTGCATGCCCAACCGCTGGCAGAGCACGCGCGGAGGGACGCGAGCAGAGTGCTCCGCCGTCGCCTCAACGACGAGCAACCATATATATATATATATATATATATATGTGTGTGCATATAGCAGTTGAACGCGCAAGGAAAAGCTGTCCACAAAGCTAGTGCGCTGACGGACGTGAGCAGAGCACGCCAACGGACACGAGCAGAGCGCGCCGCGGCGCCTAACGGCGAGCAGAGCTTGTCGAGGGACGCGAGCAGAGGCCGGCACAGTGATACGTGGCAAATAAGACGAACTGTGCGAGCGATGTTGGAGACATCAAGCACGAATCAGATTAGAGTTGCGTGTACGATACGTGGCATACAGTTGATCCATCCGAGCTGTTTCTGATGGAATAAGCCGTGTGTGTTGCGGGCAAACGCTTGCTGGTATATAACCTTAAATTTAACCAAAAAAGTGTTAATGCACGTTACAAAAATTCTATAGCTGGAAACTATGTTCAAATACGACTCCAACAATATAATCTTTGGCGACATGCATTCGTATTTTATTAGTTAAATCCTACTTATCAACCAGGATGGGGGTATAGTAGGTAATTAAATTGTAAACGTTTTTTTATTAACCGTATGTGTACGTGTCCTTTCGTCCTCCTCTCGCACGTCTTGTCACCCCGCCGCCGCAGACGGCTTACAGCACAAGCTTGCGCAGCGCGCGGGGGGTGTTCTTTTGGCCAAACGGTGGCGCCAATGAATCATCGGTGAGCCCGTTCCCGCGCAGCCTCGCAGGTTCCCGTGCAAGCTTCCCGCCCGAGTCGGCAAAATCCCCCAAAATCCCAATGCTTACCGGCCTGCTATAAAAACCCTCACGTCCGGCGAGTCCTGCGTCGCATTTTCCCCTCCCTCCCTATAGCTTATCTCGTCTGCTTCTCCCACAATCGCCAATGGCACCGGTCCGTCGTCGTCGCTCAGCCACTCCGCCGTCATCAGAGGACAGCTACAGCTAGGAGGCTACACCGCGGCGGTGGCGCAGTCCCCGGCGTAGTGTAGTGCGCGTGGCGTCCCTGTTGGGTGTTCGCGGAACACCCACCACACGCCCCGCCGCCGCTGCCCATCGGCAGCTGTTGTCGGCCACCGTTGCCGCCACACCATCGTTGAAAGCCAGGGCCATCTCCCGCTCCGCCGCTGCGGCTCGAAGGCGGGAGGTGGCCGTCGTGGCCGCCACCCCACTGCCGGCCACCGTGGCCATCACCCGCTCCGCCACCGCGGCCCGAAGGCAGGAGGTAGTGGTCGTGGCTGCCACTCCATCATCAGCCGCCGTGGCCGCCAGCCCACCTTCAACTGCCGAGATCATCACTCGCTCCACCACCGCCGCCCAAAGGAGGGAGGCGGAGGTGGAGGGCCGCACGTGCGTCAGCGACCTTGCGCGCTACATCGAGTTCCTGCGGGAGGAGGAGGAGCGCCTCGTCGAGCACGCAAAGAGCCTTACCGCAACCGTGGCCGCTGCACACGCCAACGCAGAGGCGAGGAATCAGGAGATCTACGAGCTGACCGGCCGCTTCGAGAGGGATCGTCTAGAGCGGCAATGGGCGTTCGAGCTGGCGAGCGTCGCTGAACGTGCAGCAGCGACAGGCACCGTATTGCATTTCTCCAGCTCGTCGGTAGGCTCCTCCTCCTCCTCTGCCTCTTACTGAGCGCGCTCGGCAGAGGAGAGGCTGCCGGAAGTAGCACAAAGCCCCTCCGTGGTAGTAGTAGTATTTAGGGGCTATTTTGTTCAGTTCATCTGACTATAGATGTGTGGCCGAACTGTACAACGTACTTAAAATTATCTAGTACATATAGTTGAACTAGCTATTTCAGTACGTGGTTGACAACAATTAGGGAAAAGTTTGGTCGGTTCAGCTGTCGACTTGAACTGTTTGTATAAATTAAGAACGACTGCTTAATCTATGAATGAAATCTATGCTTAATTACTGAATTTTAGTTGCAAAAATTAGATAGTGCTAGTGATTTCTAGCTGCATATTTTCACAAATCGCAGTGTTACAAGGATTGAAAAATGGCAACGTTACTAGATCAACAAATGTAAATCTTTCCAGTTTGACAAATGGCAACATACCCAATATGATAGATGCAAATCTTACCAAATTGTTTGTACGTGGTTGCACACGGGTCATCCAAAACAACCGTTTGCGTTGAAGGGATGCACAAATCCTGCGCTGCTCTCACTTTGCATACGGGTGTTCTATCTAAAATGTTTGCAATCAATAGCTGCAAAAATCCTGCGCGACACATTTTCCCTTGGCTTCCTAGGGAAGCTGTTGGTTTGCATACGGGTGTTCTAACTAAAACGTTTGTGATGAGTGTTTTATATCTAAAAACCGAATTAAACTACGGCTTGGGCGCCATTAATGGAGAGGATGCGAGCAAGGCGGGCAGCCATGGAAGTCAAAGGGCTCGCTTCCCAGTGAGCCTGCATAGCGTACAGCTCGCACGCTTCCCGGTGAGCCTGCGCATTCAAGGACAGCTTGCACGCCTCTCGGTCAGCCTGCGCACCGGGCGGCGCTCGCACGCCTCCCGTTCAGTCAAGGTCAAGCAGCTGTCCGCACAGCACCTCCTACAGCCATTAAAACCAAGATACATGGCGTCACGTGAATGGTTAAAAGAACGCACACAATTTAAATTATACAAAACGTTTGAGATGTTACAGTGGCAGCTATTTGTTTCAAAATGCCTTTGTTGGCTGTTATTCGAGTGCGCCTTCTCTCAAAATGGACACGAAAAATACCACAACATGTTGGATGCCATTCCATTATAGCATGCCAAGTTTCATGAATTTCAGACGAGTTTTGGATTTACTAGAATTTTAAAAAAAGTATCTCAACATTTTGCCGGCAATCAACAGTGCCCTGTGTTTGAAATTCATTCCCATTTCTTGCATGGGACCTAAGCATGCCCCGAAGGACACTGAATTGATTTTTCAACCAATTTCTATGCACCGGAGCTTGTGCATGTAGTTCAAATTTGAATTATGCACATGAAATGCCTAGAAAACCCAGTTAATGTATAAAAATGTCCAAACGAACCCCGAAAAATTCCAAAATTGAACACAACACTCCTGTTGTTCTATGTTGACTCTCAAAAGATTTTGAAAGCAATAAGAGGCAACGGATACCGTTTCGTCCCCAAAGGTGGCACATTCCCTACCGAAACCACCACGCTTGTTGTGAGAAGCTAAGGTTTGTGAGATGCTTATACCCAAACCTGCCCGAAATGGGACAACATTTTTACCACGGCATGTTGATGCTGCTCCATGATAGCATGCCAAGTTTCATGAATTTCAAACGAGTTTTGGATTTACTAGAATTTAAAAGCCATGTATCTCAATGTTTGCGGCCGAGTGGCGGTGGTAGGGTGTTTGAAATTCATTCCCATTTCGTGCATGGGACCTAAGCATGCAACCAAGGACACATATTTGATTTTTCAACCAGTTTATATGCACTGGAGAATGTGCATGTAGTTCAAATTTGAATTATCCACATAAAATGCCTGGGAAACCTAGTTAATGCATAAAATGTCCAAACGAACCCCGAAAAATTCCAAAATTGAACACAACACTCCTGTTGTTCTATGCTGACATTCGAAAGATTTTGAAAGCAATAAGAGGCAATGGATATCGTTTCGTCCCCAATGGTGGCACGTTCCCTACCGAAACCATCACGCTTGTTGTGAGAAGCTAAGGTTTGTGATAAGCTTATACCCAAACCTGCCCCAAATGGGACAAAAAATTTACCACGGCATGTTGATGCCACTCCATGATAGCATGCCAAGTTTCATGAATTTCAGACGAGTTTTGGATTTACTAGATTTTAAAACCATGTATCTCAATGTTTACGGCCGAGTGGCAGGGTGTTTGAAATTCATTCCCATTTCTTGCATGGGACCGAAGCATGCAACCAAGGACACATATTTGATTTTTTCAACCAGTTTATAGGCACTGCAGAAAAATGCCTGGGAAACCTAGTTAATGTATAAAAATGTCTAAACGAACCCCGAAAATTTCCAAAATTGAACACAACACTCCTGTCGTTCTATGTTGACACTCGAAAGATTTTGAAAGCAATAAGAGGCAACGGATATCGTTTCGTCCCCAAAGCTGGCACGTTCCCTAACGAAACCATCACGCTTGTTGTGAGAAGCTCTGGTTTGTGAGAAGCTTATACCCAAACCTGCCCCAAATGGGACAAAAATTTTACCACGGCATTTTGATGCCGCTCCATGATAGCATGCCAAGTTTCATGAATTTAAGATTAGTTTTGGATTTACTAGAATTTGAAAACCAGGTATCTCAATGATTGCGGCCGAGTGACGGTGGCAGGGTGTTTGAAATTCATTCCCATTTCTTGCATGGGACCTAAGCATGCAACCAAGGACACACATTTGATTTCTCAACCAGTTTATATGCACTGGAGAATGTGCATGCAGTTCAAATTTGAATTATGCGCATAAAATGCCTGGAAAACCCAGTTAATATATAAAAATGTCCAAACGAACCCCGAAAATTTCCAAAATTGAACACAACACACCTGTTGTTCTATGTTGACACTCAAAAAATTTTGAAAGCAATATGAGGCAACGAATATCATTTCGTCCCCAAAGGTGGCACGTTCCCTACCGAAACCATCATGTTGTTGTGAGAAGCTCTGGTTTGTGAGAAGCTTATACCCAAACCTGCCCCAAATGGGACAAAAAATTTACCATGGCATGTTGATGCCGCTCCATGATAGCATGAAAAGTTTATTGAATTTCAGACAAGTTTTGGATTTACTAGAATTTAAAAACCAGGTATCTCAATGTTTGCGGCCGAGTGACGGTCGTGGGGTGTGTGAAATTCATTCCCATTTCTTGCATGGGACCTAAGCATGCAACCAAGGACACACATTTGATTTCTCAACCAGTTTATATGCACTGGAGAATGTGCATGCAGTTCAAATTTGAATTATGCACCCGCAATGCCTACAAAACCAAGTTAATGTATAAAAATGTCCAAACGAACCCTGAATAATTCCAATTTTTTTGACGACACACCTATGGTTGCATGTTCACTGCAGATAGAAGTTCTAACAATTCAAACACCATCCTTTGTAGCAGTGACCAAATTACGTAATTCAAATCAAGTAGATCGCACACAGTTTATTATCACCAACCGTGTGAGATGCAGCACAACATATCTTGGAGCACCGTCGGTGTATAGTACGCCTGTGGCTTACGCGAGAAGGTGCGTCGGCTACAGTCCACAGCCGGCGTGTCAAGCACACTAGCTAGCTCACTCCCCAAATATCATTTCAATGTTCATTCATCGCCGATGAAAGATGGGGACGTGGACCCACGTCGCGAGGGCAACTTCGGCGGCCCACTCCGGCGAGAGCGCGGCAGCAGCCGCCAGGCGCGTGCTAACAAGCTTCGTGAGGGCGACCGCAGTCTGCGTCCGGGCGGCCAAGGCAGCCCAAACTGCCGATGTTGCTTCTCACGCGGCGGCAGCAGCATCTGCCTCGGGGATAGCCACTGGCGAGAGCGGAACAGCAGTTGTCCATTCCGCAGCGGCGGCCTTAGCCCTGATGGAGGCCGCCCACTACCATGTCGAGGCCGTCGACGCCCAGCTCATGGCGGTCACCACACAAATTGAACGAAGCTTCTCCGACAACGGTAGGTAAGCCACGGCTAAAGAGCTGGCAATCGCCGAGAGAGTTCGAACAGTCGTCCGTTCCTGCGCGGCATACCTTGCCACGACGGAGCCTGCCAGAGCCCAGATCACGGCCGCCCACGCCAAGCTCATGGCGGCCTATGCCAAAGATATGGCGAACACGGATGGCGAGATGCTTGCCGAGTATGGTGCAATTGATGTCATGGAGCCCCTTCCCCAGGAGACCGTCAGGCGCAAGCTAGACATGGAGGCGGCGTCGGAGATCGACGAGCACCAGCCGTAGTAGTACTCTTTATTTTGTTTAATTAAGAGCGTCGGTCTTTAATTTGTTAGAGTAATGTTTAGGTCAGCTAGCTCTGTTTAATTGCTGAACTTGCTCGATTAAGAAGTTAGTCTCCTTTGTGTACCCAAATTATGCAATGACGTGGATGACCACTGTAACCAAGGAAATTCGAACCAAAATTTTTGACGTTCAAACTCAACACACACGGGTTAAGCTATCTGAATCGTTTGTGATGTTCACATATCGTACACAGTTCTGAATAAGGGACCGTGTCTGATGACACTTCCCGCGCCAGTTTTTTGGCTAAAGCGATTCCAAATTTTCGGCTTCCGTGGAAATATCTACCTCCCCGTCCCCTCCCCCTTACCAAAAGCCACATTTCCCCTGTTTCCGCCTTCCTTTCCAAGTAACCTTCACTCCTTGCTTGCAGCGCCGCCTCCTCCTCGCCGGCGACCCTCCTTCACGATGCCCGGCCTCGCCTATCCAGGCAGGTAATCCACACCCGACCCCCATCCTCCTCCTCCTTCCACATCCCACATGCCCGACCGCCGGTGTGAGTGCGACACCTTCCACTCAAATCACCGACCTCTCCACCAAATAAGCGCCACCCTAAGCCATGGTGCACGCAGTATAGCCAGGATCTCAAGGAGCATTTGGGAGCGGAGAAGCAAATCGCGGCTGCACGCGCGGATGAGGTCACCATGGCTGCCATTCGTGCCGACCCCCAGATCTTGGAGGAGCACCTCGCCATCGAGGCCACCATTGACGCCTCGCGAGCCGACGCCGCGGCACGGTTGGCTGCTTTAAACGACAGTTCATGGCATTTTCTCGAGGCCATCGTTTCCTAGCTACTGCCTTTCCTTAACAAATTCTAGTGAATTGTGCTATCTACTTTTACCATGCAATTTTATGCTATAGTGTATAAGTTCTATATGTCGTGCATGTGGTGTTCAGTTAACTGCTTGGTTCAATTCTGCAAATGTGATGTTCAATCTTCAGGGTGCATTATTTCCAAGTTCTAAAGCATGCTTGGTTTGGTTAACTGTCTGATCTTCTATTACGAGTATGTTATATTGTGCAATGTGGTGCTCAGTTAATGTTTGGTTCATTTGTTGTGGTGTCTAGTTAACTGTTTGGTTCAATTCTGCAATGCGATGTTCAATTGTTGTGGCTGCATTCTGTTATTGTATACCATGTGAGAAATAAATCAAATTTGGCTGTACTAAATACAAGAGAAACAAATACAATTGCTATATTTCCATGTTCTTAAGCATGCTTGGTTTGGTTAACTGTCTGATCTTCTATTAGGAGTATGTTATATTGTGCAATGTGGTGCTCAGTTAATGTTTGGTTCATTTGTTGTGGTGTTTAGCTAACTGCTTGGTTCAATTCTACACTGCGATGTCCAATTGGCGTGGGTAGAATTTTGTATTGTTGTGCATGTGAGGAATAAATCGAATTTGGCTGCACTTAATACATGAGAAACATATACAATTGCTATATTTCCTAGTTCTTAATCATGTTTGCTTTGGATAAATGGGTTTTCCATGTGGCTTGAATTAATCTGATGAATCTGCAATGTGCTTATTTTTTATCAACATATTTTACTGATAGCATGCGAACCCTTACTTAACGTGATGACTAACTACCTTATATGTGTTGCAGGGAAACAATGGGAAGCACTGAGGTTTACAATCGAGGTTAGCACATGCATGGTCCGTTGTCTAATAGCACATTATTGTGCAATTGCATGAACCATTCTAATATTTTGGTTTTTAACAATTTGGTCTTGCACATGTAGGTCCTGCTGTCAGAGGTTTTGACCCATTGTTCGACCCTTTTTGCATATGGGGAAATGAGTTGTCCATGAATATCAGTCAAGTCAAGAAACTCAGAAAGATTGTTAGGATAAAGAAATTAGCGACAAAAAACAACAAGATCTTTGTCTGCACAATGAAGAAGACATCAATTCACTACAGGATGGTACTAACTATTTGTAGCGACCAGACCTCAAATGGCCTGTGCTGCTGTGCACCAGTGTCATCCCTGGATCAGTAATGCTGACACGCACAGTACAAATGGAGGATTTATAACAGAGTAGCAATCACACACTTATTACATCGAATATCTCCGAAGAGATTAAGTATGATAAACATGGCTTAAGGCCATCTAATAACGATAACAGCGGAAGACTTGGAAGATAAGTGAGTCCATCAACTCCAGCGGCATCACTGAGTATAAGACCACGACCTAAGGCACCTTACTCGTCGTCTGAAAAGTCTGCAACATGAAACGTTGCAGCCCGAAAACGGGCCAGCACATAGAATATGCTGGCAAAGTAACACATAGAGAGCAATGAACAATAATAATGCTATACTATATGCATATATGGCTGGTGGAAAGCTCTATGGTTACAGTTTTGCGAAAAGCCAATTTTATCCTACTGCAAAGGAATAAATTTTATTTAACTATCATGGTGGTTGTGAAACATTGAGAAGGTACCTCCAACTCAATCCCAATTAAGTGTCATCATTAACCCAACAAAATTAATTATAGGTAACATGGTGATGAGATTCAAATGATAATCCAGGTACTAGATACTCAAGTTGTCCATAACCGGGGACACGGCTAACCATGATTAGTTTGTACACTCTGCAGAGGTTTGCGCACTTTTCCCCACAAGACTCGATCGCCTCCGCTTGATTCTCGCACTACATGATGTTTGAGAAACGGATGACCGAGACACAACCTTTCAGAAACAATCACTCTTTACTCTGGATGGACCGGTACACCTACTTTCCCCTACATCTGCTAGTCCACCTCTTCAAGAGATCTTGTAACCTACTCAACTATGCTAGAGCCCATAATAGCTTGTGGCTGCACACGGAAGTTTCCAGCATGAATAATCTTATGATCCCTTTGAGCCTGGGTGGCGGACCTTATACAAAGAGACAACACTGGGTTCTCCAGGTGCCTCAATCCACCCAGATGTGAGTTTTAGTTGCCACCTTAAGTTGAACCATTAATAAACATCTCACATCTGTCATGAATATCTCTCAAACCCAATCCACGTCTACGAGCATAGCATGGCAATATAATAGCAACGTAGAAGTAACTCCCAAGGGTTTGCTAAGAAAAACAGGTAATAGGTACTACCTCAACTACTTCCCAATACCCACAATTTAATTAGATCCTAATCATGCAAGTGTTTGAGGAAAACAGATCTAATGTAGTAAAACTGGGTATGAACGGGATATGATCAAAGTGTTACTTGCCTTGCTGATGATCCGCAAAACCTAGCGAGTCGAAGTAACAAGCGGCACACTCCGGGTACTCTATCGCAAACAAACAAGCATACAATCAGTACTCATCTAATGCACAGGTAAAACTCGAAAGAAAGATCCAACCAGAAAGTTCAACTTAAGAACTCCGGTTTGCAAAAAGAATCAACTCGAAAGAAGCAACGAAAGTCAAACGGCAAAAGAAAGAAACTTCGTTTGCTAATCTGGATCTAAACGAGCGAG
>NC_057796.1:90463075-90471262 GCF_018294505.1 Triticum aestivum | reverse complement strand
CGGATCCGTGCGGGCGGCGGCGGGCGAGGCGAGTGCGGCGGCGGCTTGCGGTGAGGGAGAGGGGGGGCAGCGGCGGTATAAATAGGGGGGTGGAGGTGACTTGGGGGAGGGGGTGGCCGGCGGGTGCCGTGCGGGAGCCGGACTCGGCCATGGCGGCGGCGGCGTCTCGTGCGCGAGGAGGAGAGGGGCGCGGGGTGGGCCGGCGGTAAATAATTCGTAGAAAAATAAATAAAAATCGGAAAAATATGAAATAAATGTTTCCCGTCTAGTTAGAAAATCTAGCATAGGGTGAACATTTTTTTAAATCAAAATAAATATTCTGAAAACATGCAATATTTTTAATGCAATAAGTTCCGCGGTAAATAATTCGTAGAAAAATAAATAAAAATCGGAAAAATATGAAATAAATGTTTCCCGTCTAGTTAGAAAATCTAGCATAGGGTGAACATTTTTTTAAATCAAAATAAATATTCTGAAAACATGCAATATTTTTAATGCAATAAAAATTGCAAATAAAATCCAAATAAATTCCAAATAATGATTTTAACATTTTTCCTCCAGTATTTCAATTGTTTTGGAGAAGTCATATTTTCTCCTTTCGTTTATTTTAAAATGAAATATTTTTCCGGAGAGAAAATAATTAAAACCAAAATCCTCGTCTTATTATTTGATGAAAATCAAATATGAAAATTCGAGAAAATCCCCAACTCTCTCTGAGGGTCCTTGAGTTGCTTAGGATTTATCGAGGATTTGTCAAAATGCAATAAAACATGATATGCAATGATGATCTATGTATAACATACCAAATTGAAAATTTGGGATGTTACAAACCTACCCCCTTAAGATGAATCTCGCCCTCGAGATTCGGGTTGGCTAGAAAACAGGTGGGAGTGGTCTTTCCGTAGATCTTCCTCTCGCTCCCAGGTGGCTTCATCTTCTGTGTGGTGACTCCACTGAACTTTGCAAAACTTGATAACCTTGCTGCGGGTAACTCGGCTGGCATACTCGAGAATCTTAACTGGCTTCTCCTCATAAGTCAAATCACTTTCCAACTGAATCGCTTCCAGTGGCACAGTATCTCTCAGTGGTATCTCAGCCATCTCTGCGTGGCACTTCTTCAACTGCGAAACGTGAAATACATCATGTACTCCAGACAATCCTTCGGGCAATTCCAACTTGTAGGCAACTTCTCCCATACGTTCCAACACTCTGTATGGTCCGATAAAACGGGGCGCTAACTTTCCTTTAACTCCAAAACGCTTCACTCCTCGAAGGGGTGATACTCGAAGATACACTCTGTCTCCGACTTCATGAACGGTCTCCTTTCGTTTAGAATCAGCATAACTCTTCTGCCTGGACTGGGCTACCTTGAGCCTATCGCGAATCAAGCTTACTTTCTGTTCAGACTCCTTAATCAAATCTGGTCCAAACAACTGACGGTCTCCAACTTCGTCCCATAACAACGGTGTTCTACACCTCCTTCCGTACAAGGCTTCGAAAGGGGCCATCTTCAAACTGGTTTGATAACTGTTGTTATACGAAAACTCCGCATATGGCAAATTGTCGTCCCAACTAGATCCATAATCTAGTGCACATGCTCTCAACATGTCCTCCAAAATCTGGTTGACTCTTTCGGTCTGTCCATCTGTCTGTGGGTGGAAAGCTGTACTAAATTCCAGCCTGGTTCCCAATGTTTCATGTAACTGCTTCCAAAACTTCGAGGTAAATTGGGTTCCTCTGTCTGATACAATGGTCCTCGGAACTCCATGCAAACATACGATCCTGGTCATGTATATCTTTGCCAACTTAGCACTGGTGTAAGTGGTCTTCACTGGAATGAAATGAGCCACTTTCGTCAAATGGTCGACTACAACCCATATCGGGTCATAGCCTGAATGAGTCCTGGGTAATCCTGTGATAAAATCCATGCCTATTTTATCCCACTTCCATTTGGGTATCGGCAATGGTTGCAGCAATCCTGCTGGCTTCTGATGCTCTGCCTTCACTCTCTGACATACATCACAAACTGCTACATACTCCGCCATATCCTTCTTCATTCCGGTCCACCAGAAAGTATTCTTCAAATCCAAATACATCTTGGTATTCCCTGGGTGAATCGAGTATGGTGAATCATGGGCTTCTTGCAAAATCAACTTCCTGATCTCCGGATCATTTGGCACATATACGCGGTCCTCGAACCATAAGGTATCGTGCTCATCCTCACGAAATCCCTTGGCTTTTCCTTTGCTCATCTTCTCCTTTATCTCTTCAATCTCCTTGTCTGTCTTCTGAGCTTCTCTGATCCTTTCCATCAAGGTAGACTGAATCTCCAATGTCGCCAAATAGCCTCTTGGGACTATCTTCAAACATAGCTCGCGAAGGTCCTCGGCTAACTCCTGAGGTAACTCTCCTGTCATGAGGGTGTTGACATGACTCTTGCGGCTCAACGCGTCTGCTACTACGTTAGCCTTTCCTGGGTGATAATGCAATCTCATATCATAATCTTTAATGAGCTCCAACCATCTCCTCTGTCTGAGATTTAACTCCTTCTGCGTGAAAATGTACTTCAAACTCTTGTGATCCGTGTACACCTCACAATGGTTTCCGATGAGAAAATGTCTCCACGTCTTCAATGCATGCACCACGGCTGCTAATTCCAAATCATGCGTAGCATAATTCTTCTCATGGGGTTTAAGTTGTCGTGAAGCATACGACACAACTCTTCCTTCCTGCATAAGCACTGCTCCAAGTCCTCGACGAGAAGCGTCGCAATAAACTTCATAATCCTTGCGTTGATCGGGTAGAATCAGCACTGGTGATGTAACCAATCGTTTCTTCAGCTCTTGGAAACTAGCTTCACATTCCTCAGTCCAATTGAATTTGGTGTCCTTCTTCAATAGCTCAGTCATGGGCTTAGCAATCTTTGAGAAATTCTCAATGAATCTCCGGTAGTATCCTGCAAGTCCAAGAAAACTCCGGATTTCTCCAACTGTTGTGGGTGATTCCCAACTTGTCACTGTGTCAACCTTGGCAGGGTCTACTGCTATTCCTTCTCCAGAAATAACATGTCCAAGGAATCCAACTTCCTTCAACCAAAACTCACATTTGCTGAACTTGGCATATAATTGATGTTCTCTGAGCTTCTCAAGTACCAATCGTAAATGCTCCTCATGCTCTTCTTCATCCTTGGAAAAGATTAAAATATCATCAATGAACACCACGACGAACTTATCCAAAAACTCCATAAACACTTTGTTCATCAGGTTCATGAAATAGGCAGGTGCGTTAGTCAGACCAAATGACATAACGGTATACTCATACAATCCATATCTGGTGGTAAAGGCCGTCTTGGGTATATCCTGCTCTCGAATCTTTAACTGATGGTACCCTGATCGTAGATCGATCTTGGAAAATACTTTAGCTCCTTGTAAGCGGTCAAACAAATCATTGATCATCGGCAGTGGGTACTTGTTTTTGATGGTCACTTCATTCAAACCTCGGTAATCAACAACCATCCTTAGTGATCCATCTTTCTTCTCCACAAGAAGTACTGGGGATCCCCAAGGTGACGAACTTGGGCGAATATAGCCTTTATCCAGTAACTCCTTAATCTTCTTCTTAATTTCTTCCAAATCCTTTGCGGGCATCCTGTACGGTCTCTTAGATATTGGCCCTGTGCCTGGCAAAAGTTCAATAAAAATCTCAATGTCTCTATCTGGTGGCATGCCTGGCAACTCTTCTGGAAATACATCCGGAAAATCCTTCACCACTGGTACTTCCTCCTGTACAACTCCTGATAAGGAATTCACTTGAGTCCTCTTCGGTATATGCCGGGATACATACTTGATCCTTTTTCCTTCCGGGGTGGTAAGCAAAATCGTCTTGCTGGCACAATCGATGTTTCCTCCATACAACGATAGCCAATCCATTCCCAGAATCACATCCAAACCTTGCGATTCCAAAACAATGAGGTCTGAGGGGAAAACATGCCTACCAATGGCCAGTGGTATCTGAAAACATCCTTGGGTGGCCATATACTCTGCTCCTGGCGAGGTTACTAACATAGGGGTTTTGAGAACTTGGGTGGACATCTTAAACTTGTTTACGAATCCCCTTGATATGTATGAATGCGATGCACCAGTATCGAAAAGAACGGTTGCAGTAAATGACTTAACCAAAAACTTACCTATTACTGCATCAGGCTGAGCTTCAACCTCCTCCACGCTCACGTGGTTCACATGTCCTTTGTTGAACGGGTTCGGCTTCTTCCCAGAGCTTCCATTGCCATTTCCATTTTGGGCTTTGGGACAATCAGTAGCATAATGTCCCGTCTTCTGGCACTTGAAACAAGTAATGTGACTTAGATCTCTCTTGGTTGGGGTAGATGGGTTGGTGCGGTTCTGTCCGTTTCCTCCTCCATTCCCATTACCATTCTTGGAGCCATTATGGTTGTGCGAACTACCTCCTCCATGGGTATGCTGAAACTGTCCTCCCAGCTTCGGGGTAAATCGTGGCTTCTGCTGGGTTCCAGAATTGTACTTCCCTTGTCCATACTTCCTCTTACGGTTTTCAATCTGTTGTTGCTTCCCTTCAATCATGAGAGCTCTATCTACCAGCTCCTGGTAGTTGTTGAAGGTTGCTACCATCAACTGCATACTCAGTTCATCATTCAGTCCTTCCAAGAATTTCTCTTGCTTGGCAGCGTCTGTAGCAACGTCATCTGGTGCATAACGTGCTAACTTACTGAATTCCTCCACATACTGGCCTACGGTGCATCCTCCTTAGCGTAGGTTACGAAACTCACGCTTCTTCATAGCCATAGCTCCTGCTGAAACATGAGCTGTACGGAAAGCTTGCTGAAACTGGTCCCATGTGACAGTGTCAATAGGGTGCGTGGATGTATAATTCTCCCACCATGATGATGCAGGTCCATCAAGCTGATGTGCGGCAAAACGCACTCTTTCCGCATATGTGCATCCTGCAGTGGTCAACTCCCTTCCAACTTTGCGGAGCCAATCATCTGCTACAATCGGCTCGGTGCTACTGGAAAACACCGGCGGGTTTAGCCTTAAGAAACGGGCTAAGTGATCAACAGGTGGTGGGTTGTTGTTGTTGTTGCCTTGGTTCTGCACTAACACTTGCATCAGGGCATTCTGTTGCTGAATCAACTGGGTGATCTCTGGCGGGAAAACAAATCCGATGTCGCGTCTCGGAGGCATCTGATAGGTTTAGAAAAGATGAGAGTTAAGAATAGAATGAGGTCTAGAGAGAAAACACTACCCATATGCTCATGAGACAAATTCAATCAATATCACTCAATCAATTCAAACAAGGCAAAACAATCGATCTAACTAGCGTTACAAAGTGCTTGAACTATACTATTAAATGGGGGAAAACTACTACTGATATGGTGGTCTACTAGAAATTCTGATCCGTTGAAGACTCCATGATGTCTGCTCCAGCTTCATCAATCCAGTCGTCTTCACTTGGTTCCGAGTCGGTGTCGTCGATGATGATGTAGTTATCCGGACAAGTGCATTCGTCGACTTCTGCCTTTGGCACTGGATTTCCCACGAATACTCCAATCTTCTTCTCCAGGTCGTCAATCTTCCCTACTAGTGCGTTGATTTCCTCCAAATAATATTCGCGTGTAGCCTTGAGTTCTTCTTGGAGCTCCTTGATCTTCGTTAATGCCTTCTTCAGTTCTTCCTTGTCCGTGCACCTCTGGTTCTCCTGGCGACGAATATTTGGTTCTGCTCCTGGATGAAAGCTGCAATTGATCCATCCTTCTTGGTCTTGATCATCTCCCATTGCGCGTCTCGACGTCCACAAATCTGATAAATTGTATCCTTAAGCTCCTGGTGGTAGACTTCTCCAATGCGTCCCATGGCGATGTGTGCGGCCATGCTCTTCCCTAAACTCCAAGTTGGTGCTTCGAAAACCAATCTCATGGGTTCCGTAATTGGCACAAACGTCCTTCCTGGAATGTGAACTTGAATCTTCCAGCTCTCCTCTTCAGGTAATGTGGCGTTGTAGGTTCCGGTGATGCTTGGTATTCCTATGTTCAAGTACTTGGTGACTTCCTTCAAGTGTCGACCAAAAGGCGTGTCTTCATCTGGTTGCATGAACTTGCTCCTTACATTCGCCATTCCTAAAAGAGTAGAAAGTGGAGAGGGGTCAGAAATGAGAAGAGAGCAGCTTTCTAGGGCTTAAGCTTAGTGGTCGTGTCCTACAGTCAGCGTGTGCTCTGATACCAACTTTGTAGCGACCAGACCTCAAATGGCCTGTGCTGCTGTGCACCAGTGTCATCCCTGGATCAGTAATGCTGACACGCACAGTACAAATGGAGGATTTATAACAGAGTAGCAATCACACACTTATTACATCGAATATCTCCGAAGAGATTAAGTATGATAAACATGGCTTAAGGCCATCTAATAATGATAACAACGGAAGACTTGGAAGATAAGTGAGTCCATCAACTCCAGCGGCATCACTGAGTATAAGACCACGACCTAAGGCACCTTACTCGTCGTCTGAAAAGTCTGCAACATGAAACGTTGCAACCCGAAAACGGGTCAGCACATAGAATATGCTGGCAAAGTAACACATAGAGAGCAATGAACAATAATAATGCTATACTATATGCATATATGGCTGGTGGAAAGCCAATTTTATCCTACTGCAAAGGAATAAATTTTATTTAACTATCATGGTGGTTGTGAAACATTGAGAAGGTACCTCCAACTCAATCCCAATTAAGTGTCATCATTAACCCAACAAAATTAATTATAGGTAACATGGTGATGAGATTCAAATGATAATCCAGGTACTAGATACTCAAGTTGTCCATAACCGGGGACACGGCTAACCATGATTAGTTTGTACACTCTGCAGAGGTTTGCGCACTTTTCCCCACAAGACTCGATCGCCTCCGCTTGATTCTCGCACTACATGATGTTTGAGAAACGGATGACCGAGACACAACCTTTCAGAAACAATCACTCTTTACTCTGGATGGACCGGTACACCTACTTTCCCCTACATCTGCTAGTCCACCTCTTCAAGAGATCTTGTAACCTACTCAACTATGCTAGAGCCCATAATAGCTTGTGGCTGCACACGGAAGTTTCCAGCATGAATAATCTTATGATCCCTTTGAGCCTGGGTGGCGGACCTTATACAAAGAGACAACACTGGGTTCTCCAGGTGCCTCAATCCACCCAGATGTGAGTTTTAGTTGCCACCTTAAGTTGAACCATTAATAAACATCTCACATCTGTCATGAATATCTCTCAAACCCAATCCACGTCTACGAGCATAGCATGGCAATATAATAGCAACGTAGAAGTAACTCCCAAGGGTTTGCTAAGAAAAACAGGTAATAGGTACTACCTCAACTACTTCCCAATACCCACAATTTAATTAGATCCTAATCATGCAAGTGTTTGAGGAAAACAGATCTAATGTAGTAAAACTGGGTATGAACGGGATATGATCAAAGTGTTACTTGCCTTGCTGATGATCCGCAAAACCTAGCGAGTCGAAGTAACAAGCGGCACACTCCGGGTACTCTATCGCAAACAAACAAGCATACAATCAGTACTCATCTAATGCACAGGTAAAACTCGAAAGAAAGATCCAACCAGAAAGTTCAACTTAAGAACTCCGGTTTGCAAAAAGAATCAACTCGAAAGAAGCAACGAAAGTCAAACGGCAAAAGAAAGAAACTTCGTTTGCTAATCTGGATCTAAACGAGCGAGTAACTTGTTTGAGTAGGTTAAACGGAAAGAGAATTTCGAGACGAAACTCTAGGCGCTTGAATCGCCTGATTCCGATAAACGAGCGAGAAGTTAAACAGAATCGAAGATTCGATCAGAAATCGAATCTGAGAAAATAACGAGAAAAATCCGACGAAAAAGAAAAACGGACGAACGGTTAAATAACGAACGTTCGTTAACAGAGAAAAACCGACGAACGCGTTCGTTAAAACGAACGGTTCGGTGAACGCTCGCAAAATAATAAAACCGAAAAAAACCGATCTAGGGTTTTTTTTAAACGAACGGTTTTTTTTAAAGAAAACCGGCAACGGCGAGGTGCGGCTACCTCGGGGACGGGCTCCGGCGAGGCTCCGGCGACGGGGCTGCGGGGCTCGGGGCGAGGGCGGCTCGGGGCGAGGGGCGGGGC
>NC_057796.1:90456867-90462331 GCF_018294505.1 Triticum aestivum | reverse complement strand
AGGGGGGTGGAGGTGACTTGGGGGAGGGGGTGGCCGGCGGGTGCCGTGCGGGAGCCGGACTCGGCCATGGCGGCGGCGGCGTCTCGTGCGCGAGGAGGAGAGGGGCGCGGGGTGGGCCGGCGGCCTGGCTGGGCTGCGGCCCGGTCGGGCGCGCGCAGTTTTTTTTAAATAAGTTCCACGGTAAATAATTCGTAGAAAAATAAATAAAAATCAGAAAAATATGAAATAAATTTTTCCCGTCTAGTTAGAAAATCTAGAATAGGGTGAACATTTTTTTAAATCAAAATAAATATTTTGAAAACATGCAATATTTTTAATGCAATAAAAATTGCAAATAAAATCCAAATAAATTCCAAATAATGATTTTAACATTTTTCCTCCAGTATTTCAATTGTTTTGGAGAAGTCATATTTTCTGCTTTCGTTTATTTTAAAACGAAATATTTTTCCGGAGAGAAAATAATTAAAACCAAAATCCTCGTCTTATTATTTGATGAAAATCAAATATGAAAATTCGAGAAAATCCCCAACTCTCTCTGAGGGTCCTTGAGTTGCTTAGGATTTATCGAGGATTTGTCAAAATGCAATAAAACATGATATGCAATGATGATCTATGTATAACATACCAAATTGAAAATTTGGGATGTTACAAACCTACCCCCTTAAGATGAATCTCGCCCTCGAGATTCGGGTTGGCTAGAAAACAGGTGGGAGTGGTCTTTCCGTAGATCTTCCTCTCGCTCCCAGGTGGCTTCATCTTCTGTGTGGTGACTCCACTGAACTTTGCAAAACTTGATAACCTTGCTGCGGGTAACTCGGCTGGCATACTTGAGAATCTTAACTGGCTTCTCCTCATAAGTCAAATCACTTTCCAACTGAATCGCTTCCAGTGGCACAGTATCTCTCAATGGTATCTCAGCCATCTCTGCGTGGCACTTCTTCAACTGCGAAACGTGAAATACATCATGTACTCCAGACAATCCTTCGGGCAATTCCAACTTGTAGGCAACTTCTCCCATACGTTCCAACACTCTGTATGGTCCGATAAAACGGGGCGCTAACTTTCCTTTAACTCCAAAACGCTTCACTCCTCGAAGGGGTGATACTCGAAGATACACTCTGTCTCCTACTTCATGAACGGTCTCCTTTCGTTTAGAATCAGCATAACTCTTCTGCCTGGACTGGGCTACCTTGAGCCTATCGCGAATCAAGCTTACTTTCTGTTCAGACTCCTTAATCAAATCTGGTCCAAACAACTGACGGTCTCCAACTTCGTCCCATAACAACGGTGTTCTACACCTCCTTCCGTACAAGGCTTCGAAAGGGGCCATCTTCAAACTGGTTTGATAACTGTTGTTATACGAAAACTCCGCATATGGCAAATTGTCGTCCCAACTAGATCCATAATCTAGTGCACATGCTCTCAACATGTCCTCCAAAATCTGGTTGACTCTTTCGGTCTGTCCATCTGTCTGTGGGTGGAAAGCTGTACTAAATTCCAGCCTGGTTCCCAATGTTTCATGTAACTGCTTCCAAAACTTCGAGGTAAATTGGGTTCCTCTGTCTGATACAATGGTCCTCGGAACTCCATGCAAACATACGATCCTGGTCATGTATATCTTTGCCAACTTAGCACTGGTGTAAGTGGTCTTCACTGGAATGAAATGAGCCACTTTCGTCAAATGGTCGACTACAACCCATATCGGGTCATAGCCTGAATGAGTCCTGGGTAATCCTGTGATAAAATCCATGCCTATTTTATCCCACTTCCATTTGGGTATCGGCAATGGTTGCAGCAATCCTGCTGGCTTCTGATGCTCTGCCTTCACTCTCTGACATACATCACAAACTGCTACATACTCCGCCATATCCTTCTTCATTCCGGTCCACCAGAAAGTATTCTTCAAATCCAAATACATCTTGGTATTCCCTGGGTGAATCGAGTATGGTGAATCATGGGCTTCTTGCAAAATCAACTTCCTGATCTCCGGATCATTTGGCACATATACGCGGTCCTCGAACCATAAGGTATCGTGCTCATCCTCACGAAATCCCTTGGCTTTTCCTTTGCTCATCTTCTCCTTTATCTCTTCAATCTCCTTGTCTGTCTTCTGAGCTTCTCTGATCCTTTCCATCAAGGTAGACTGAATCTCCAATGTCGCCAAATAGCCTCTTGGGACTATCTTCAAACATAGCTCGCGAAGGTCCTCGGCTAACTCCTGAGGTAACTCTCCTGTCATGAGGGTGTTGACATGACTCTTGCGGCTCAACGCGTCTGCTACTACGTTAGCCTTTCCTGGGTGATAATGCAATCTCATATCATAATCTTTAATGAGCTCCAACCATCTCCTCTGTCTGAGATTTAACTCCTTCTGCGTGAAAATGTACTTCAAACTCTTGTGATCCGTGTACACCTCACAATGGTTTCCGATGAGAAAATGTCTCCACGTCTTCAATGCATGCACCACGGCTGCTAATTCCAAATCATGCGTAGCATAATTCTTCTCATGGGGTTTAAGTTGTCGTGAAGCATACGACACAACTCTTCCTTCCTGCATAAGCACTGCTCCAAGTCCTCGACGAGAAGCGTCGCAATAAACTTCATAATCCTTGCGTTGATCGGGTAGAATCAGCACTGGTGATGTAACCAATCGTTTCTTCAGCTCTTGGAAACTAGCTTCACATTCCTCAGTCCAATTGAATTTGGTGTCCTTCTTCAATAGCTCAGTCATGGGCTTAGCAATCTTTGAGAAATTCTCAATGAATCTCCGGTAGTATCCTGCAAGTCCAAGAAAACTCCGGATTTCTCCAACTGTTGTGGGTGATTCCCAACTTGTCACTGTGTCAACCTTGGCAGGGTCTACTGCTATTCCTTCTCCAGAAATAACATGTCCAAGGAATCCAACTTCCTTCAACCAAAACTCACATTTGCTGAACTTGGCATATAATTGATGTTCTCTGAGCTTCTCAAGTACCAATCGTAAATGCTCCTCATGCTCTTCTTCATCCTTGGAAAAGATTAAAATATCATCAATGAACACCACGACGAACTTATCCAAAAACTCCATAAACACTTTGTTCATCAGGTTCATGAAATAGGCAGGTGCGTTAGTCAGACCAAATGACATAACGGTATACTCATACAATCCATATCTGGTGGTAAAGGCCGTCTTGGGTATATCCTGCTCTCGAATCTTTAACTGATGGTACCCTGATCGTAGATCGATCTTGGAAAATACTTTAGCTCCTTGTAAGCGGTCAAACAAATCATTGATCATCGGCAGTGGGTACTTGTTTTTGATGGTCACTTCATTCAAACCTCGGTAATCAACAACCATCCTTAGTGATCCATCTTTCTTCTCCACAAGAAGTACTGGGGATCCCCAAGGTGACGAACTTGGGCGAATATAGCCTTTATCCAGTAACTCCTTAATCTTCTTCTTAATTTCTTCCAAATCCTTTGCGGGCATCCTGTACGGTCTCTTAGATATTGGCCCTGTGCCTGGCAAAAGTTCAATAAAAATCTCAATGTCTCTATCTGGTGGCATGCCTGGCAACTCTTCTGGAAATACATCCGGAAAATCCTTCACCACTGGTACTTCCTCCTGTACAACTCCTGATAAGGAATTCACTTGAGTCCTCTTCGGTATATGCCGGGATACATACTTGATCCTTTTTCCTTCCGGGGTGGTAAGCAAAATCGTCTTGCTGGCACAATCGATGTTTCCTCCATACAACGATAGCCAATCCATTCCCAGAATCACATCCAAACCTTGCGATTCCAAAACAATGAGGTCTGAGGGGAAAACATGCCTACCAATGGCCAGTGGTATCTGAAAACATCCTTGGGTGGCCATATACTCTGCTCCTGGCGAGGTTACTAACATAGGGGTTTTGAGAACTTGGGTGGACATCTTAAACTTGTTTACGAATCCCCTTGATATGTATGAATGCGATGCACCAGTATCGAAAAGAACGGTTGCAGTAAATGACTTAACCAAAAACTTACCTATTACTGCATCAGGCTGAGCTTCAACCTCCTCCACGCTCACGTGGTTCACATGTCCTTTGTTGAACGGGTTCGGCTTCTTCCCAGAGCTTCCATTGCCATTTCCATTTTGGGCTTTGGGACAATCAGTAGCATAATGTCCCGTCTTCTGGCACTTGAAACAAGTAATGTGACTTAGATCTCTCTTGGTTGGGGTAGATGGGTTGGTGCGGTTCTGTCCGTTTCCTCCTCCATTCCCATTACCATTCTTGGAGCCATTATGGTTGTGCGAACTACCTCCTCCATGGGTATGCTGAAACTATCCTCCCGGCTTCGGGGTAAATCGTGGCTTCTGCTGGGTTCCAGAATTGTACTTCCCTTGTCCATACTTCCTCTTACGGTTTTCAATCTGTTGTTGCTTCCCTTCAATCATGAGAGCTCTATCTACCAGCTCCTGGTAGTTGTTGAAGGTTGCTACCATCAACTGCATACTCAGTTCATCATTCAGTCCTTCCAAGAATTTCTCTTGCTTGGCAGCGTCTGTAGCAACGTCATCTGGTGCATAACGTGCTAACTTACTGAATTCCTCCACATACTGGCCTACGGTGCATCCTCCTTGGCGTAGGTTACGAAACTCACGCTTCTTCATAGCCATAGCTCCTGCTGAAACATGAGCTGTACGGAAAGCTTGCTGAAACTGGTCCCATGTGACAGTGTCAATAGGGTGCGTGGATGTATAATTCTCCCACCATGATGATGCAGGTCCATCAAGCTGATGTGCGGCAAAACGCACTCTTTCCGCATATGTGCATCCTGCAGTGGTCAACTCCCTTCCAACTTTGCGGAGCCAATCATCTGCTACAATCGGCTCGGTGCTACTGGAAAACACCGGCGGGTTTAGCCTTAAGAAACGGGCTAAGTGATCAACAGGTGGTGGGTTGTTGTTGTTGTTGCCTTGGTTCTGCACTAACACTTGCATCAGGGCATTCTGTTGCTGAATCAACTGGGTGATCTCTGGCGGGAAAACAAATCCGATGTCGCGTCTCGGAGGCATCTGATAGGTTTAGAAAAGATGAGAGTTAAGAATAGAATGAGGTCTAGAGAGAAAACACTACCCATATGCTCATGAGACAAATTCAATCAATATCACTCAATCAATTCAAACAAGGCAAAACAATCGATCTAACTAGCGTTACAAAGTGCTTGAACTATACTATTAAATGGGGGAAAACTACTACTGATATGGTGGTCTACTAGAAATTCTGATCCGTTGAAGACTCCATGATGTCTGCTCCAGCTTCATCAATCCAGTCGTCTTCACTTGGTTCCGAGTCGGTGTCGTCGATGATGATGTAGTTATCCGGACAAGTGCATTCGTCGACTTCTGCCTTTGGCACTGGATTTCCCACGAATACTCCAATCTTCTTCTCCAGGTCGTCAATCTTCCCTACTAGTGCGTTGATTTCCTCCAAATAAT
>NC_057796.1:90455723-90456857 GCF_018294505.1 Triticum aestivum | reverse complement strand
GAACTTATCCAAAAACTCCATAAACACTTTGTTCATCAGGTTCATGAAATAGGCAGGTGCGTTAGTCAGACCAAATGACATAACGGTATACTCATACAATCCATATCTGGTGGTAAAGGCCGTCTTGGGTATATCCTGCTCTCGAATCTTTAACTGATGGTACCCTGATCGTAGATCGATCTTGGAAAATACTTTAGCTCCTTGTAAGCGGTCAAACAAATCATTGATCATCGGCAGTGGGTACTTGTTTTTGATGGTCACTTCATTCAAACCTCGGTAATCAACAACCATCCTTAGTGATCCATCTTTCTTCTCCACAAGAAGTACTGGGGATCCCCAAGGTGACGAACTTGGGCGAATATAGCCTTTATCCAGTAACTCCTTAATCTTCTTCTTAATTTCTTCCAAATCCTTTGCGGGCATCCTGTACGGTCTCTTAGATATTGGCCCTGTGCCTGGCAAAAGTTCAATCAAAAACTCAATGTCTCTATCTGGTGGCATGCCTGGCAACTCTTCTGGAAATACATCCGGAAAATCCTTCACCACTGGTACTTCCTCCTGTACAACTCCTGATAAGGAATTCACTTGAGTCCTCTTCGTCATATGCCGGGATACATACTTGATCCTTTTTCCTTCCGGGGTGGTAAGCAAAATCATCTTGCTGGCACAATCGATGTTTCCTCCATACAACGATAGCCAATCCATTCCCAGAATCACATCCAAACCTTGCGATTCCAAAACAATGAGGTCTGAGGGGAAAACATGCCTACCAATGGCCAGTGGTATCTGAAAACATCCTTGGGTGGCCATATACTCTGCTCCTGGCGAGGTTACTAACATAGGGGTTTTGAGAACTTGGGTGGACATCTTAAACTTGTTTACGAATCCCCTTGATATGTATGAATGCGATGCACCAGTATCGAAAAGAACGGTTGCAGTAAATGACTTAACCAAAAACTTACCTATTACTGCATCAGGCTGAGCTTCAACCTCCTCCACGCTCACGTGGTTCACATGTCCTTTGTTGAACGGGTTCGGCTTCTTCCCAGAGCTTCCATTGCCATTTCCATTTTGGGCTTTGGGACAATCAGTAGCATAATGTCCCGTCTTCTGGCACTTGAAACAAGTAATGTG
>NC_057796.1:90452579-90454648 GCF_018294505.1 Triticum aestivum | reverse complement strand
CTTCTTCAGTTCTTCCTTGTCCGTGCACCTCTGGTTCTCCTGGCGACGAATATTTGGTTCTGCTCCTGGATGAAAGCTGCAATTGATCCATCCTTCTTGGTCTTGATCATCTCCCATTGCGCGTCTCGACGTCCACAAATCTGATAAATTGTATCCTTAAGCTCCTGGTGGTAGACTTCTCCAATGCGTCCCATGGCGATGTGTGCGGCCATGCTCTTCCCTAAACTCCAAGTTGGTGCTTCGAAAACCAATCTCATGGGTTCCGTAATTGGCACAAACGTCCTTCCTGGAATGTGAACTTGAATCTTCCAGCTCTCCTCTTCAGGTAATGTGGCGTTGTAGGTTCCGGTGATGCTTGGTATTCCTATGTTCAAGTACTTGGTGACTTCCTTCAAGTGTCGACCAAAAGGCGTGTCTTCATCTGGTTGCATGAACTTGCTCCTTACATTCGCCATTCCTAAAAGAGTAGAAAGTGGAGAGGGGTCAGAAATGAGAAGAGAGCAGCTTTCTAGGGCTTAAGCTTAGTGGTCGTGTCCTACAGTCAGCGTGTGCTCTGATACCAACTTTGTAGCGACCAGACCTCAAATGGCCTGTGCTGCTGTGCACCAGTGTCATCCCTGGATCAGTAATGCTGACACGCACAGTACAAATGGAGGATTTATAACAGAGTAGCAATCACACACTTATTACATCGAATATCTCCGAAGAGATTAAGTATGATAAACATGGCTTAAGGCCATCTAATAATGATAACAGCGGAAGACTTGGAAGATAAGTGAGTCCATCAACTCCAGCGGCATCACTGAGTATAAGACCACGACCTAAGGCACCTTACTCGTCGTCTGAAAAGTCTGCAACATGAAACGTTGCAACCCGAAAACGGGTCAGCACATAGAATATGCTGGCAAAGTAACACATAGAGAGCAATGAACAATAATAATGCTATACTATATGCATATATGGCTGGTGGAAAGCCAATTTTATCCTACTGCAAAGGAATAAATTTTATTTAACTATCATGGTGGTTGTGAAACATTGAGAAGGTACCTCCAACTCAATCCCAATTAAGTGTCATCATTAACCCAACAAAATTAATTATAGGTAACATGGTGATGAGATTCAAATGATAATCCAGGTACTAGATACTCAAGTTGTCCATAACCGGGGACACGGCTAACCATGATTAGTTTGTACACTCTGCAGAGGTTTGCGCACTTTTCCCCACAAGACTCGATCGCCTCCGCTTGATTCTCGCACTACATGATGTTTGAGAAACGGATGACCGAGACACAACCTTTCAGAAACAATCACTCTTTACTCTGGATGGACCGGTACACCTACTTTCCCCTACATCTGCTAGTCCACCTCTTCAAGAGATCTTGTAACCTACTCAACTATGCTAGAGCCCATAATAGCTTGTGGCTGCACACGGAAGTTTCCAGCATGAATAATCTTATGATCCCTTTGAGCCTGGGTGGCGGACCTTATACAAAGAGACAACACTGGGTTCTCCAGGTGCCTCAATCCACCCAGATGTGAGTTTTAGTTGCCACCTTAAGTTGAACCATTAATAAACATCTCACATCTGTCATGAATATCTCTCAAACCCAATCCACGTCTACGAGCATAGCATGGCAATATAATAGCAACGTAGAAGTAACTCCCAAGGGTTTGCTAAGAAAAACAGGTAATAGGTACTACCTCAACTACTTCCCAATACCCACAATTTAATTAGATCCTAATCATGCAAGTGTTTGAGGAAAACAGATCTAATGTAGTAAAACTGGGTATGAACGGGATATGATCAAAGTGTTACTTGCCTTGCTGATGATCCGCAAAACCTAGCGAGTCGAAGTAACAAGCGGCACACTCCGGGTACTCTATCGCAAACAAACAAGCATACAATCAGTACTCATCTAATGCACAGGTAAAACTCGAAAGAAAGATCCAACCAGAAAGTTCAACTTAAGAACTCCGGTTTGCAAAAAGAATCAACTCGAAAGAAGCAACGAAAGTCAAACGGCAAAAGAAAGAAACTTCGTTTGCTAATCTGGATCTAAACGAGCGAG
>NC_057796.1:90269241-90451521 GCF_018294505.1 Triticum aestivum | reverse complement strand
GTTCGGGAGCCGGACTCGGCCATGGCGGCGGCGGCGTCTCGTGCGCGAGGAGGAGAGGGGCGCGGGGTGGGCCGACGGCCTGGCTGGGCTGCGGCCCGGTCGGGCGCGCGCAGTTTTTTTTTTAAATAAGTTCCGCGGTAAATAATTCGTAAAAAAATAAATAAATATCAGAGAAATATGAAATAAATTTTTCCCGTCTAGTTAGAAAATCTAGAATAGGGTGAACATTTTTTTAAATCAAAATAAATATTTTGAAAACATGCAATATTTTTAATGCAATAAAAATTGCAAATAAAATCCAAATAAATTCCAAATAATGATTTTAACATTTTTCCTCCAGTATTTCAATTGTTTTGGAGAAGTCATATTTTCTCCTCTCGTTTATTTTAAAATGAAATATTTTTCCGGAGAGAAAATAATTAAAACCAAAATCCTCGTCTTATTATTTGATGAAAATCAAATATGAAAATTCGAGAAAATCCCCAACTCTCTCCGAGGGTCCTTGAGTTGCTTAGGATTTATCGAGGATTTGTCAAAATGCAATAAAACATGATATGCAATGATGATCTATGTGTAACATACCAAATTGAAAATTTGGGATGTTACACTATTATACCTTGCCTTTTTTATTCCTTTGCCCCATTTCCAATATAGAGAAGATATTTATGCACATCCTTGTTTTCAGGCCTTTCCAAAGTAGTTCACTGATGATTACCTCTCAAACCACCTGTATGGTCAGGAGGCGAGGAAGGTATTCATACAACACACATGGTTCAATATTGAAGTGTTCCTGAAGAGGACGAAGGATGGACGGTCAATCATCCACACGCACTGGCCTAAAGTTACAAAGACCTTCAACATCAATGAAGGCTCAATATTCGCCTTCTGCTTCAGCAGTTTTCCAGATGAGATACATCTGTCTATGTACCGTCTATGATGCTCATTTCAAAAGGTTATAGATGTTGCATGTGAAACTTGGTCCTGGTGTAGTTGTGTAATGGGGTAGCTGAGTGCTGAAGCTATATGATGTTGTACTCTGATGTATTTCAATTATGAAAATGAAATATATTCTGTGCTTAATATGAAATGTCAATTAGATTACTAAATGGATTATGAATAATAAGATAATTAGCCTGCTAACTGGGTTTTTCTATTGCAAACGGTTATTGAGAAAACACCGTGTGCGATGTATTTAATAACGCACACAATTTCTAGGAATAAACCGTGTTAGATTAATGAACAATCACACATGACATCCTCTTGAAAACTGTTTGCGTTAGGCCACCTGGCGCAAATATTTACCACATAAAATCTGTGTGTGATGGACAGCCTTTGCCACACAGTTTCTTCTACGCACCGTGTGTGATGCATTCAATAACGCAAATGATAAAATTATTAATATCATGTGCAATGGCAACGCTATCACAAACGATTTAACGGGACAAATTGTGTGTGATGTACCTATGAACGGAAAAGTTTTCCTTGGAGCGACTGTGTGGGATGTACATACGAACGGAAATGTTTAGCGGGGACTGACCGTGTGGGATGTACTTGCGACCGGAAACAATTTCGCCGTATAATTGTATTTTTTAGCTCTACTGTACGCATTTCCGTATTTGAGCGCTCGCCGGTCGCACACGGCCTCATTTTGTTGAGCGTGTGTGCCAGGAGGGCATATCCCCGACGGTTTCTGGGTCGTGTGGGAAGGCCCCCCTATCGCCCACACTCACTTGGCAACGGTTCCAAATGTCGTCGCGGAAAGGGGTTAAAAACCGTTTGTTTAGGACCAACGCGCACCAGTGCGGGCAAAACGTTCTATCTACAAATTCTCTTTTAGCTCTAAGCATAGCAGTTCTTTTCTTACTTCCATCCATAGAAACATACAAAGCTTTAATTGATTCATTAATATCAACTTTTGGTAGAAAAAAATTAACCTTGAGATTTTCTACATCATGAGTAATTCTATCAATACTTCTAGACATTGAAAAAAAACTCTTCTATCGTAGCGTTGAATTTTTTTGAGCATTGATAAATTCTTTAATATTACTCTCAAGATCAGAGGACATCCTAGTATTATTATAGGAAGAATTACCGTAGGAATTGCCATAACTATTAGAGGAATTTCCAGGAGAAGGCCTAGGATTTAAATTACCTCTATATGCATTGTTATTAAAATTGTTTTGCGAGACAAAATTCACATCTATGGGATCACTATTTTGCTCAATCAAAATAGGCAAAGGCACATCATTAAGATCAATAGGAGCATTTTTACTAGCAACCAATTTCATAAGAACATCAACTTTCTCACTCAAGGTACTAATTTCTTCAACAGAATTAACCTTTTTACTAGTAGGAGCTCTTTCAGTATCCCATTGTGAATAATTAGCCATAATATTATTAAGAAATTTAGTAGCTTCACCCAAAGTAATTTCCATAAAAGTACCACCCGCGGCGGAATCTAAAAGATTTCTAGAAACAAAATTTAATCCCGCATAAATTTTTTGTATGATCATCCATAGATTTAAATCATGAATAGGGCAATTTCTTATGATCAACTTCATTCTTTCCCAAGATTGGGCAACATGTTCATGCTCAAGTTGCTTAAAATTCATGATTGGATTTCTAAGGGAAATAATTTTCGCGGGCGGAAAATACTTGGTAATAAAAGAATCCTTGCACTTACCCCACGAATCAATATTATTGCGAGGCACAGATGAAAACCAAATTTTTGCACGATCTCGCAAAGAAAAAGGGAATAAATTTAATTTCACATTATCATTGTCCACATCTTTTTTATTTTGCATATCACACAATTCTACGAAAGTGTTTAGATGGGGCGTGGCATCCTCATTAGGAGTACCGGAAAATTGCTCTTTCATAACAAGATTCAACAAAGCGGCATTAATATCATAAGACCCCACACTAGCGGCGGTAGGCGCAATCGGAGTACTAATAAAATCATTATTAGTATTAGTATTGGAAAAATCACACAACTTGGTATTTTCTAGAGACATCGTGACTACGCAAACACGATCACACACAAGTAAAAGATCGAATGAGAAAAAAGGCAAATGAAAAATATTTTTGTATTTTTGCAAAAACGTTTTAGAAGTGGGGGAGATGAAAACGAGAGGCAAATGGCAAATAAAGTAATTGCAAGGAGATGAGAGTTTGTGCGTAGGAACCTGATAGATGTTGATGATGTCTCCCTGGCAATGGCGCCAGAAATTCTTCCTGATTGCTTGTATCTGCGTTGGTAATTCCCCGAAGAGGAGAGGATGATGCCGCAGAGCAACGGTAAGTATTTCCCTCAGTTATGAAACCAAGGTTATCAATCCAGTAGGAGAACCAAGCAACACTGTGTAAACAACACCTACACACAACCCACAAAAACTTGCAACACAGCGCGTAAGAGGGGTTGTCAATCCCTCCTTGGTATTGAGATAGATTAAATTGTATGAGATTGGATAAATAGATCTAGCAAAAACACAAAATAAAATAAGTAAAGAAAAAGTGCAGCAAGGTATTTTTGGGTTTTTGGAATAATAAATCTGAAAACAATATGGTAGGAAATAGACCCGGGGGCCGTAGATTCCACTAGAGGCTTCTCTCAAGAATATAGCATACGGCGGGTAAACAAATTACTGTTGGGCAATTGAAGAGCAAATAATTATGATGATATCCAAGGCAATGATCATGTATATAGGCATCACATCCAAGATTAGTAGACCGATTCCTGCCTGCATCTACTACTATTACTCCACACATCGACCGCTATGCAGCATGCATCTAGTGTATTAAGTTCATGGAAAAACAGAGTAATGCAATAAGAACGATGACATAATGTAGACAAGATCTATTCATGTAGGAATAGATCCCATATTTTTATCCTTAATGGCAATGATACATGCTTGTCATGTCTCCTTTTGTCACTGAGATTGAGCACCGCAAGATCGAACCCATCACAAAGCACCTCTTCCCATGGCAACAAAATCAATCTAGTTGGCCAAACCAAATGAAAGTTTTGGAGAACAAATACGAGGCTATAACAATCATGCATAAGAGAGTTCAACAAAGACTCAAATAATATTCATGGATAGATCTGATCATAAACTCGCAATTCATCGGATCCCAACAAACACACCGCAAAACGTCATTGCATCAAATAGATCTCCAAGAACATCGAGGAGAACATTGTATTGAAGATCAAAAAGAGAGAAGAGGCCACTAGCTACTGCCTACGGACCCGTAGGTCTGTGGTAAACTACTCACGCATCATCGGAGGGGCAAGGGTGTTGATGAAGAACACCTCCGTGATTGTTGACCGATCCGACAGAGTGCCGGAGAAGGCCTCTAGATTGGATCTCGTGGTTCTGGAACTTGCGGTGGCTGGAATTGTGTTTCGTCGACTCCCCTAAGGTTTCTAGAATATTAGAGTATTTATAGAGTTGAGAGGCGGTGGAGGGGGTGCATGTGGGCCCCCTTGCCCACCAGGGCACACCTGGGGGCCCTGGTGCCTAGTGGGCCCCACAGGGCCCCTCTTGTGCACATCTTGGGCCTCCTGGGTGTCTTCTGGGCAGAAAAAATTCTCCAAAAAGTTTCGTGGCATTTGGACTGCTTTTGGTATTGATTTTCTGTGAAGTAAAAAACAAGCAAAAATAGCAACTAGAGATGGACACTATGTCAATAGGTTAGTCCCAAGAATGATACTTTAATAGCATGGAACAATCAAAATTTGTAGATACATGGGAGACGTATCAAACAACTTCATGGTTCAGAAAGCTCAACCCCTCATTCATGACGAACTTCGCAAGTTGAACCTTCACATTGTTCCACAGTGTTCTCTTAACAACCTTGTCCTGGAACCAACTCTACAGAAATCTATTAAGTCTGCGCAAGCAATAGACGCTAAAGTTGATCAGATGAAATAGGATCTTGCACTTGAGAAAGCCAGAGATTTCTTGCTTGCTGAAGATGTAACCTTGTACTTCAGAGATCGCCTTGTGGTACCCCGATTCGAACTTCTGACAGAGAAAGTTATGAAAGAAGCACATGACACGCCTCTGTCTATTCATCCGGAAAGTACCAAGATGTATCTAGACTTTCGTCAGAAATACTGGTGGTCTAAGATGAACCAAGACATTGGTCAGTATATTGAAGAATGTGACATTTGTCTTCACATCAAAGCAGAACATCAGAAACCCTCTAGACATTTGCAACCGCTTCCTATTCCTGAATGTAAAATGGGATAACATTCAGATGGATTTCGTCACTAGCCTCCCCAAATCACAAAAGGGTCACAATGCTATTTTTGTTGTCATCGACAAATTCTCCAAAGTTGCACACTTTCTGCTAAACAAGGAGACAATCACTGCTAGTCAGTTAGCGAACTTGTATATCCCCAGAATTGTGATACTCCATGGCATTTCAAAGGAGACCAGTTCAGACCGTGGTAGCATTTTCACCTCGAAGTTCTGGGATAGTTTCCAAGAAGCTATGGGAACTCATATAACCTGGAGCACTGCTTATCACCCCCAGTCCCAAGGTCAAGTTGCACGAGTCAACCAAATTCTTGAAGAATGCTTCGAGCTTGTGTCATCTCATTTGGCAAGAAGTGGGTAGAATCTCTTCAGTTATGCTGAATTCTCTTACAACAACATCTATCAAGCTAGCTTGAAGATGGGCACCCTTCGAGGTATTATATGGACGTAAGTGTCGAACCCCTCTGAGTTGGTCAGAAACTGGGGAACAGCCGCTCGTTGGTCCAGACATTATCCAACAAGCTGCAGAGCAAGTCCGCATTGTTTGGGATAATCTCATGGCGGCCCAGTCCCGCCAGAAGAGCAACTATGAACGTAAACACTAGGGATCAATCTATCAACCTGGTGATCAAGCTTATATGTGTGTCACTCCTATGAGGGGCACTCATCATTTTGGAGTCAAGGGCAAGTTAGCTCCTCGCTATATTGGTCATTTCCGCATTCTCGCCCGACGTGGATATGTGGCTTATAAATTGGAATTTCCACCGCAGTTCTCTCATGTCCATGTTGTCTTCCACGTGTTGCAACTTCAATGTTGCTTCAAGGATCCGCACCATGAAGTGGATCATGAAATGATCGACATGCAAGATGATCTCTCTTACAAAGAACATCCAATCCACATTCTTGACCAAGCTGAACGTCAAACCCGTCAGTAGGTGACCAAGTTCCTTAAAGTCCAATGGTCGAATCATACTGAAGAAGAAGCCACTTGGAAACGCGAAGAACATATTCGGGAAGAATACGCCAATCTTTTCCCATATACCTCTTAAACGCGAGGAACATATTTGGGAAGAATACGCCGATCTTTTCCCTTATACCTCTTAATTCTCAGGACAAGAATTTCTTTCAGAGGAGGAGAGTTGTAACACCGCCATGTATTAAGCTACAGTAATCCCTCTCTATTTATGCTAAGTCACTTTGATTAACAGTGCTTGATCACTTGGGTTCAAACCTCATTTCAAAATCCACCTCTGAAATCAATTCAAATTTAAAGTTGCACAAAAGTTGCTGCAAAACAGTTCACCATTTAGCAAAAAATCCATAACAATTGTTTGTTAAGGAAAACAACATCATCACTAAGCTAAGATGGAATAAAGCAATTAAAACAGTGCTATTTCAACATATTTAAATGTTATTCCAATTTATGAAAATCCAAAACATTTCAATTGCTTCCCAAACTTTTTGTGGCAGTGCCTAAATTTGCAAGGTGAATTATGGGCCAAGTTCCATATTTTACTAAATTCAATTGCTGTGGAAAGTAAAAATAAAATTGAAATAAATAAATAATAAAATAAATAAATAAATAAAAATAAATAAAAAAGAGAAAGGGCACAGGCTACCGTGCATTGTGCTTAGTGCATAGTGCCTGGCCCGTGGCGGCCTAGCCCACCAACCCGGTTGGCTTCAACCTCACTACAAGGAACGACCGAGGGCGCGCGCGCTCGCGCGTCCATGCTGGACCACCTCGTCGACGGAGGGGATAAGGTCTCCACCCCCGCGGCTCCTCGGACGCCTCCCGTTCCACCTCCCCACTACCACTCACTTTCCCCCTCCACCTTGTCCACTCTCTCCTCTCCTCTGTCGTCCGAGCACCACCGTGGCCGCCGAGACCTCCTCGAAGCCCCTCCGTGTACCACCGCTCCGCCTCGACATCGCGTGTCATTTGCCTCAACCAGTGCGCCTCGGGGAGCCCTGTGACCGGCGAATTGAACACCTCCGTCCACCTTCGGCTGCCGGCGAGCTCCGTCCACTACGGCCGTTCTGCTGCTCCTAATCCGTCACCGGACCACCGTGTATCCACTAGGTGAGTTGCCGCTCCTCTCCCCTCCCTTAATGTCGTCTCTTGTAGCCCGTAGCCATAGCCGCCACCGTGCCCGAGCTTGCCGGCGTTGGCTTGCATCGTCGTTGCGGCCATAGCCATCCCAACCCCCATCCGGGCACATCATCGTGCTCCTGGTGCTTCTAGGAGCCCAACGAGCACACCCACGTGCCTTCCCATGCTCCCTGAGCTCGGGTCCGTCGAGGCCCGAGCTCCGGCGTCCACGTCGGTGGTCGCCGCCGTCACAATGTGCCCCCTCCGGCAAACCACCACCACAGAATGACGCGCCGCGCTCCACCCATTCGAACTCGACCAACCACACCCGTTTTGGTGTCCAGTAGGCGATTTCTGACGCCAGCCTGAGCCGTGTTGCCGTGGTTTTGGTTGCCGGAGCTCCTCCGCGCCGGCTGCCGACGTGCCATTGCTGGGGCCCTACACTGGGTCGCTACCAGTGGCCCCTGGCCTCGGTTGACCGTGTTGACCGTGGTCAACGTGCTGACTGTGCCTCCCTGTCGCTGATGTGTAGGTCCCAACCCCTTAATTAACTAATGCTAATTCAATTAATTAGTTTAGTTCAAATGGACACTAACAGGTGCACCCTACTAACTAATTAACTTAATTAGTTAAAATAAAACATGTTTTATTAGTTGTCTCACTGACCAGTGGGGCCTACTGGTCAGGTTTGACCAGTCAACTGGTCAAATGTTGACTGCTGACTGGGCAGCTGACTCAGCTCAGTGGCCCCACTGTCAGCCTCTCTAGCACATCTCTGGGTACACTTCTGTGTACCCATAGCTTTAGTAGTTGATATAATTTCGAATTAATTTAACTATAGAATTTCAGAAAATCATTTAAACTTTGAAAATTCATATAAAATAATCCGTAAGTCAGTTGAAAATAATTTATATATGAAAGTTGCTCAGAAAAATATGGCAAATCCGAATATGCTATCCATGTACTTGCCACATGTCTTTAACACTGCAAACATGGAACCTTCCCCTCCGGTTCATCTGTTGGATAACTGCCTAAAGCCGGGAAAACATCCCCAGATATTTTCTCGCTCCGTCTGTAACGTGTAGCACTGCACTAGGTCACCCCTAGCACAACATTTTGCCATGTCATGCATCGTGATGTATTTGAGTGCTTTATATTTATTGTTCTTTCCCCCTCTTCTCTCTGGTAGACCCCGAGACTGATGTTGCTCCCGTGTACGACTACGCCCCTGAGTATAGCCACTCTTGGCAGAGCTTCCAGCCAAGCAAAACCCCCTTGATCATTCCTATATTGCCCATTCTTTCTCACTAATGCTTGCATTAGATTTTGCTATTGTTGTTCGATAGCTCCTATTCTGATGCATAGCCTGCTTTTGTAACATGTTGTTGTTACTTTACCTAATATCCTATATGCTTAGTATGGGTTGGTTAGTGATCCATCAGTGACCCCTCACCTTGTCCCTGTTGCCCCGCTTTATTACCGGATGACTGGATCAATGTGATCGAAGTGTAGAGACCGACACATCACCGCACCCCCCCTTAGTTGTACGACTTTGCAGAGCTACTATCGAGTGTCGAGGGTGATACCTCCTACCTCACTCCTAATGATATCTCTCTAGTGTAGCTAATCGGATGTGGACTTTCGACGGTGATTCTTCATAACCCACTCTCGATGGCGACTCTGTCGTGCAACACCTCAAGTGTGAACCCTTCGAGGGTGATTCCTCTGAGTTCACCTTGATGGTTACATCGAGAAGGAATCCATCGAGGGTGATTCCTAGGATTTCCCCCTTGATGTTACAGACACACTATTACCTTTACCTGTTCCCCGTCTACTGTCTCTACGGGACTGAAGGGACAGGTGGTACCACCCCGGTAGAGGTGGACCTGAGTTCGCGACAGTCTCTTGTGAGTCGGGTTGACCTGGAGGGTACCTGTGAGATAATTACGAGGCACGGCCAGGCATGCAGACTATCCTAGAGAGGGATGGGCCTAACCCTTGCCGTAAGTCCTCGAGACGGGGCGACAGGATCACTGATCGTCTCCGTGCGCTCCCAAGACACTAACGGGTTTGGATATGTGATCTGAGTAGGCTATGGCTTTTTCGCACTAACCACCATGCGGGAATAAGTATGGGCACTCGACGTCGTACAATTCTTCCGAAAGCTCTCAAACGTCAACAGTTTAGCGGCGCACGCCCGATTGGACGGTAACCACCTGCGCTTGTATAAGAGGGTGGGTCTGCTCCAGGCCGCGTTCGCAACATGCAGGATTGCAACGGACGATTGGCCCATGACCCCTTCACATTTAGGATGTAGACCGGCATAGGTAAATGATAAAAACTGATTTTTTGATGTGGAATGCTACCTAACAAAATGTTGATCATATAATCTAATCATGGCATGAATATTAAGATATGAATGACCTGATACGTGTGCGTCGTATCTACTTTTCCTAACGCTTTTGCTCTTGTTTTGGACTCTAATTTGCATGATTTGAATGAAACTAACCCGGACTGACGCTGTTTTCAGCAGAACTACCATGGTGTTGTTTTTTGTGCAGAAATAAAAGTTCTCAGAACGGAACGAAACTTTTTGGAGAATTTTTATACAATAAAAGAAAAATACTAGAGCCATGAACCATCGGAGGGGGGGGGCTTGGTGAGCACAACCCACCAGGGCGCCCAGGTGGGTTGTGCCCACCTGGGGCCCCGCAGACCCTGACTATGATGCTATAAAATCCTATTTTTGGAGAAACATCAGGGAGAAAGAGTTATCGCGTTTCACAAGACTGAGCCGCCGCTGCCTCATGTTCTTCATCGGGAGACCAGGTCTGGAGTCCGTTTGGGGCTCCAGAGAGGGGGGGTCTTCGATCTTCATCATCACCAACCTTCTCCATCGCCAATTCCATGATGCTCCTACGTAGGCTCGATGGCCGGTGACGGAGTTGGATGAGATTCATCATGTAATCGAGATAGTTTGGTTAGGGCTTGATCCCTAGTATCCATTATGTTCTGAGATTGATGTTGCTATGACTTGGCCATGCTTAATGCTTGTTACTTTGGGCTCGAGTTCTATTATGTTGTCACTTTGTTGCCGTTACTGTTACCGTTCCTATCAAAACTATCATATTACTGCGCTACTGATCACTTTGATGCAGATAATTAATCTCCAGGTGTGGTTGAATTGATAACTCAGCTGCTAATACTTGCAAATATTATTTGGCTCCCCTTGTGTCGAATCTTTAAATTTGGGTTGAATACTCTACCCTCGAAAATTGTTGCGATCCCCTATACTTGTGGGTTATCAAGACCTTTTTCTGGCGTCGTTGCCGGGGAGCATAGCTATATTTGTTGAGTCACTTGGGATTATTATCAATTTATCACTATGAAGAATCTGAAGGATACCAAAACCAAGATCGTTCCCTCTAGGACGAGGGGACGTAAGGAATTGCCATCACACTCTGCACTTGATCCACCTTCTGTTTTGAGTAGACTTGCAACACCACCGCATTCTATTAATCCTGATATGTCGCAAGTTATTGATGATGCTACTTCTGCTATGAATGCTACTCATGATGATTCTGGTACCTTGCTTGATGATAATGTGCCACTAGGTGAATTTCTTGATGAACAAATTGCTAGAGCTAAAGAGAATGAAATTAGTGAAACTGATGAGATCACCGAAACTGATGAAGTACTTGAAATTGAAAATCTTGAAACACCTGTTAGACCTAGCGCTCCTAGATATGAATTGCCTAAGGTACCTAAAGGTTATGTTATGGATGAGGAGACAGCTAGAGACTTTCTTGCTTACAATGATAGAGATGATCTAAAGAAATTACTATGCAAACTGAAAGAAAAATCTTTGAATGCTAGAATGAAATGTGACCCTCAGTTTGCTACCTCACCTATCGTTGTTACTGATAAGGATTACGAATTCTCTGTCAACACAAAGTTAATTACTCTGGTTGAATCTAATCCTTTCCGCGATTATGAAACTGAAACTGTAGTGGCACATCTTACTAAGTTAATGATATACCCACCCTTTTTGCTCATGATGAGAAAATTCGCTACTATTATATTCTCAAGTTATTTCCGTTCTCATTAAAGGGTGATGTTAAGGCTTGGTACAATACTCTTGCTCCTGGTTGTGTGCGTAGAACCCAGGATATGATTTATTACTTCTCTAAAAAATATTTACCTGCTCATAAGAAACAAGTTGCCTTACAGGAAATATTTAATTTTGTGCAAATTGAAGAAGAGAGTCTCCCACAAACTTGGGGGAGGCTTCTCCAATTACTTAATGCTTTGCCTGATAATCCACTTAAGAAGAATGAAATACTTGATATCTTCTATAATGGACTAACCAATGCTTCCAGGGATTTCCTAGATAGTTGTGCTGGTTGTGTTTTCAGGGAACGAACTGTTGAACAAGCTGAGGAATTATTGAATAATATATTGAAAAATTATGATGTTTGGACTCTTCCTGAACCGCTGCCTAAACCAACTCTGAAGAAGAGGGGTACCTTATATCTCAGTCCTGAAGATGTGCAAGAAGCAAAGAAAAGTATGAAGGAAAAAGGTATTAAAGCAGAGGATGTCAAAAATTACCTCCTATTGAAGAAATACATGGACTTGACACGCCACCACCAAAGGTGGTAGAGGTAAATTCTTTAATGAAATTTGATGATGTAATTTGATGAAAGTGACATCCCTTACAATAAACATCCTAGTCAATGCCTTTATGAGTTTGACAACTACATTAGAAAACAAGATCACTTCAATGAAAATGTTATGAAACAATTGAAATACAACTCCAATATGATTGCTCGATTGCGTGGCTTGTTATTTAGAATATCCAATGATTTTAGATGTGTAGGAAAACATGCCTCTATGGTTCAAACTCAACTAGAACAAGTTGCTAAATCTCAAAGAGAATTGGTTGATGAAATGAATAATAGTATAAATGACCTTGTTGTTAGAGTAGCAACTAGAGGAGGTAAAATGACTCAGGAACCACTTCATCCTGAGGGACACCCTAAAAGAATTGAACAAGATTCACAAAGAATTAATAATGATACACCTAATCCTTCTAAAAAGAAGAAGAAAAAGAAAAATGATAAGACTTGGCATACCTCTAGTGAACCTGAAATAAAAAACCTCCTAAAGATAATAATGATGTTTCTCTTTCTGATGCTCAAACTCAATTCGGTAGTGAACATTCACCTAGTGATAATGAAAAAGATAATGATAATGTTCATGAAGACACTCACCCAGACAATGATAAAGAACTAGATAATGAAGTTGAAATAGAACCAGTCGTCGATCTTGATAACCCACAACCTAAAAATAAAAGATATGATAAAAGAGACTTTGTTGCTAGAAAACATGGTAAAGAAAGAGAACCATGGGTTCAAAAACCCATGCCCTTTCCACCTAAATCAACTAATAAAAAGGATGATGAAGAATTTGAATGCCTTGCTGAAATGCTTAGGCAGTCTTTTTGCGCACTCGCTTGACTGATATTTTAAAGATGGCCCCTTATGCAAAATATATGAAAGACATCATCACTAATAAGAGGAAAATACCGGAAGCTAAAATCTCCACCATGCTTGCTAACTATTCTTTTAAGGATGGAGTACCTAAAAACTGGGTGATCCGGGAATACCAACTATACCTTGCTCCATCAAACGAAATTATGTCAATACTGCTTTATGTGATTTAGGAGCTGGTGTCTGTGTTATGCCTTTCTCCTTATATAAAATACTTGATTTGAATAAACTCATACCTACTGAAATATCTTTGCAGATGGCTGACAAATCAACTACCATACCTGCCGGTATTTGTGAGGATGTGCCCGTTGTTATTGCAAATGTTACTATCTTAACTGACTTTGTTATACTTGAGATGCCCGAGGATGACAGCATGTCGGTTATCCTTGGTAGACCCTTCTTGAATACTGCTGGGGTTTTTATTGACTGCAATAAAAGCAAGGTCACTTTTCTTATAAATGGTAATGAGCATACGGTGCACTTTCCGAAGAAACAATTCCAAGTGAATGGTATTAATGTTATTGAAAAATCTCTGACACTCACTATTGGAACTTTTCAACTACCTCTACCTACAGCCAAAAAGAAATATGAAATGATTATTGTTGGAGATATGCATATTCCCATTGAGGTAACTTAGTGTTTTACGAAAGTTTTTTGGTTTCATGCTAATCGGAAGTGGTTATTAATAAGACTTGATCAACCTTATTAATGGATCATTTTTTAGAGGTATGAAGTCGATGAATTTAGTAAGCACAACCTTCTGTCCCTATCTTTTGTTTTCTGTTTTTCTTAGTTAAATAAAATAAAATGCCATATTTTGTCTGTTTTCTGAATTTCCCATGCAATAAAAAAATGACCCAAAAATAGAAGTTCTCAGAATGCCATGAAAACTTGATATGATTTTTTCTGAATATTTCTGAATTTTTAGTGCAAATAACATCAGAGGGGGTGCACCAGGTGGGCACAACCCACCTGGGCGTGCCAGCAACCCCAGGCACGCCCTGGTGGGTTGTGGTCCCCACATGGGCCCCCTCACTTATCTCTTTAGCCCTTGTCATCACCTACCTCCAGAAAAAAAATCACCATTGCTCTCTCTCTCTCTCTGTGTGTGTGTGTGTGTGTCTCTCTCTCGTGTTCTTGCTCTCAACCTCGCGGATTTCGATCTCTTTGCTCGAAGCTCCGTTTCTGAAACTGTTTTGGGAGATTGCTACTTAGTATGTGACTCCTCCATTGCTCCAATTAGTTTTTGCGTTAGTGGATTACATTTTGAATAAGTAGCTACTCTTGGTGCTGCTGTAGATGAGCTTGCATGTTGAATTCTTATAGTTCTAAGTAGTTTGAATGCTTAATATGGCCTCTATGCATTCTTATGAGTAGTTGCTATCAAATTTGTGAAGTTTTGTTGACAAAATTTTGTGACCCAATTTTTTTTCAAAAATTTGTGTGCAAATAAAATGTACCTCTTTGGAAGTAGTTCTTTGAGGAGGGGGCCCTCAGAGGCATCGTCTAGTAGTGGCTCAATTCGTCACTCTTATGTTGAACCAAGTCCAAGTTCAATACGGGATGCCACTACCAACTCATGTTTATGGTCGTGCGACGATTTCATGGTGAGTGCAGGTACTAAAGAAGATATTGAGAAATATATTCACAACGCCGAGCGCGGTCCCTACATTGAAGATAAGTGCATCCAGCATCACAGCCTCACAGAAACATTTACTAAAGAATTCAAATTTCATCCTCATGAGTCTAGAGTTTCATTTAAACTTTATGATCGTCCATTTACCGTGCCTCTAGATGCGTTTAGCGGTATGTTTAAATTCCATTTTGGTGTGCGTTGGATGAGCCACTAAGATCTGAATATGAGTCATTTTTGACTAGTCTTTGCTATGGTGAGGATAGAGGAGTGACTCACGGTAGAATAAAAAGTATTCCCATCAATTCAATACTTTGCACTGTTTAATGGAAAATGCATAGTAGGCAAACAAGAGTGTAGTACATTATGTGCTCCTGACTTGAGCCTCATACACACTGCTCTCACCGGTATTAAATGTTATAACCTTGGAGCAATTGTTGCACGCAGATTGCAACACAACGCTGGTAGTGGATATTTTAACGGTGGGTTTATGTGTCACGTTTATCAAAGGAGCTGGGTGTGTCACCTTGGCCTAACGACCCCATCCTACCCACTCAGTATTTAGACTTTGAGACAATGAAGCGCCATAAGTTCCTTAAGGGCAAGATCACTAATTATACATATAATAACTTGCGGTTCAATAAAGGAACAATTGTGCATACTGTTTTGCCTGCGCCTGCTCTCTTTGATTATCACAGCGGAGGAAGGTATTAGGTTCTTGAGAGCGAGGCCCGCACGCACAACACGGAGGTCGCTGCTGCTCGGCGGGCTGAGGAGGTTGTACCAAGGGCCTCTGTGAGCTACCACTCTGATTATTATGCAGGTCGCGGATGGTGATTACCAAGCTAGGCCCAAAAGCCTAAGCTTGGGGGAGTATGTATTCCCACTGACATTACATTCATGTTCACACATTTCATTCCAGTTGTCGGTATTCACACTTTTTCATTGTATTATCCATGCCAAATTTATTTTCTTGCTCTCTTGTGTGTTTGAAAAAAACTTTGAGAAAATAAAAAAAATGTTTCTCGCTTCTTTTATGTTTTTCTTCCTAGTTTAGTTAGTTGTAGTATTACAAAGAAACCCAAAAAGCTTTCCTTGTTCTTCTTTTGCTTGTTGGGAGCTCTCCCATGTAAATATTTTTTCTCGTTTTAGTTTTTCTTTCTCTTTAATTTGCTTTCTTCAAGAAAAACTAAAAACTCCAAAAATAGTCCAGTGTTTTTCTTTGAAATTCTTTTCTTTTTATTGAGTCATACCAAGGACAGGACCACGATGAAAATGTTGACTTGCTCTCATATGCATTGATATTGATCCAACGAAGAGCCCATGTTTCCTTGTCTTTTCCTTTTGAATAAAATGTTTGTAGATTCCAGCTTAGCCAACGACACTCTTGCACCATTATCATTTCCATATCATTCGGTCGTGCAAGTGAAAGGCAATAATGACGATATTTGATGAACTGGCTGCGGTAGAGAGAAACGAGTATGAACTCAACTTGTTCTATTTTTGTAAATGTGTTTAACCTAGTATCCATGATTCAGCCTATCAAACATGTTTGCGATGACAATTAGAGATTATAGTTTCTCATGCCATGCTTAAGTAGCTAGGAGTGGATAATGATTTATCATCGATGTCAACATTGTGTTAAAATGATTGTGATGTAGTATGATGATATGGTATCCCCCTCTGAATGTTTCAAGTGGCTTGAATTGGCACATGTTCATGCATGTAGTTGAATCAAAACCAACATAGCCTCTATGATATTTATGTTCATGATGTTCATATCCTACCCATGCTAGTATTCAATGTTTATTATGCATAATGCATGTTCATGACCGTTTTCGCTCTCTAGCTGGCCACTTCTCAACCAATTTGCTAGCCTTCGCATGTACTATGCGGAAATACTGCTTCTGCATCAAAATCCCAAAATCCAAAGTTATTCCACAAGAGGCCACCATATCTACCTATATGCGGTATTACCCTCCGTTCTAAATAAATTTGCATGTGCCACCTCTAAAATTTCAAATGAACATCTGTTTTTGTGTGCCTGGATTGTTCATAAAGCGATAGGGGGTAGTCAGTATCTTCCATGCTAAGCGGGTTATTCTCATGATGAGTGTTTATTCACTCATCCTTGCACGAGAGGGGCGGTATTAGGTATTCCCAATCCCGAAATAAAAATTACAAATAACTAAACAAAACTCCCCCGGGATTGTTGTTGGTATGGACGGTACCCGTGGATTGTGTTTGTTGGGTGGAGGGGGAGCAAACCTTTACTTTTATCGCTTGGTAACCGCCACTAATGTGTTCAGCATGGAAGATATTGATAACTTTTGGTCGTGATGTGAATAGGAAGGGTGCATTTCCCAAAATTTATTTATCTCTTATTTAAGCTTTGAGCTCTGGCACCTCTGCAAATCCCTGCTTCCCTCTGCGAAGGGACTATCTATTTAATGTTATGTTGAGTCATCACCTTCTCAAACAAGCGCAAGACCTGAGAGCACTATTGTCATCTTCATGCATTGTGTAAAGTTAATGTTGAATGCATCATGAATGGATCTTTTCTACCGTGAATTAGAATGTTTAGTCGCTGCTTGAACTTTGGAGGTGCTCTGCATTTATGTTTTGCGGTCTCAGAAAGGGCTAGCGAGATACCACTGTTGTCATATTATATCATGGATGTTTTGACAAAGTGTTGTCGTTTGAGATATCTTATTATTGCTCACTAGTTGCTTCTGCCATTGATATGAGTTAATATAATTTTTACGAGTTATTGTTGACATGGTTAGTCATAATCTTTGCTGAAAACCTGGGTGCTTCTCAAGCCTATTTATGTAAACAAGAACGAAAGAGTTCGTAAAAGTTTTTCTTTTTCACTTTCAGTTTATCAACTGAATTGCTCGAGGACAAGCAAAGGTTTAAGCTTGGGGGAGTTGATACGTCTCTGTCGTATCTACTTTTCCTAATGCTTTTGCTCTTGTTTTGGACTCTAATTTGCATGATTTGATGAAACTAACCCGGACTGGCGTTGTTTTCAGCAGAATTACCATGGTGTTGTTTTTTGTGCAGAAATAAAAGTTCTCAGAATGGAACAAAACTTTTTGGAAGATTTTTATACAATAAAAGAAAAATACTGGAGCCAAGAACCACCGGAGGGGGCCCCTGGGTGAGCACAACCCACCAGGGCGCCCCCTCCAGACGCGCCCAGGTGGGTTGTGCCCACCTGGTGGCCCTGCAGGCCCTGGCTCCGACGCTATAAAATCCTATTTTTGGAGAAAAAATCAAGGAGAAAGAGTTATCCCATTTTACGAGACGGAGTCGCCGCCGCCTCTTGTTCTGCATCGGGAGGCCAGTTCCGGAGTCCGTTTGGGGCTCCGGAGAGGGGGATCTTCGACCTTCGCCATCACCAACCCTTCTCCATCGCTAATTCCATGATGCTCCCCACGGGGAGTGAGTAATTCCTTCGTAGGCTCGCTGGCCACTGACGGAGTTGGATGAGATTCATCATGTAATCGAGTTAGTTTGGTTAGGGCTTGATCCCTAGTATCCATTATGTTCTGAGATTGATGTTGCTATGACTTTGCCATGCTTAATGCTTGTCACTTTGGGCCTGGGTGCCATGATTTGAGATATGAACCGTTTATGTTTTCACCATTATATCTATGTTCTCACTACAAAAAAAGACACATCCGTGACATTTTGGGCCGAACGAAAAAAAATTGTCATGCTTATGACACTTCTATGACGATAATTGTAACAAAACCCGGTATCATCAAAGATGTGGTGAGCTACTACTTCTATGACAAAAAATCATGACAGTAAATGGGCTTTTCGTCCTGGGCAGGCCGGAGACACAGCTGCATGACATTCTTTGGGCCGTCCATGACGAAAAAAACCGTGGTTGAAGCGATGGCGAGGAAAATATCGAGGAGTTCCCGGTTACGGTGGGTGGTCAGGGGCCGAGCCATGCGCATTTCTCTCGTACACGTACGCGCGTGGGTGCGAGGCGTTGGGCTCTAACTGAACCCAAGCGAGGCGTTTGCCTACTGAATACGAGCGATTGCACCGCAGGCTACGCGTTACTGAACCCGAGCGATCGATCGATCTGGCTGTTAACTGAACCCGATCGAGCGATTCCTTCGCTACTGCTGCTAACTGAAGCCGATCGAACCTGCTGCCTCTTGATGAATAGTGAGCGTTGTTGGGGCGGTTGGATGAACAGTTCCCTATGGGGGGTTGGATGAACAGGTCCCCGTGGTAGTAGAGGTAGTTGCCGCTGGATGAACAGGACCCCGATCGATCGATCCGGTTGGGGGTGGATGAACAGGACCCGTGGAGGGCTGGATGAACAGGACCCCGTGGAGGGCTGGTTGAACAGTAGCCAGTGGAGGGCTGGATGAACAGTAGCCCGTGGAGGCATGGTTGAACAGGACCCCGTGGAGAGGGATGGTTGAACAGTAGCCGGTGGAGGAGCGATGGAGGCTGGATGAACATGAGCCCGTGGATGAACAGTCGCAGGTGGAGGCTGGAGGAGGTCGACGGTGGAGATGAACAGTAGCCCGTGAAGTCCCATTTTGCGGTACGCCACACCCCTCCCGATGAACATGACCCCCATTTTGAGCGTAGCGCTCCAACACAAGTCCGTTTCCTCCGTTTTGCGGTACGCCACATCCCTCCCGATAAAATAGGACCCCGTTTCGACCATAGGCACTCGAACACAAGTCTGTTTCCTCCATTTTGCGGTACGCCAGACCCCTCCCGATGAACAGGATCCCGTTTCGACCGTGGCATGTTGAACAGAAGGTTGTTTCCTCCGTTCTACGGTACGCCAGGCCTCGTTTCGATCGACTGTTCCGTCCAAGCCGGTTGGCTCCCAATCAACACGACGCATTCTGTTCTGACCCAGCCGGTTGGCTGACGATGAACAGGATGTCGTTGCTGCCTCTCCATGTACACGAGCCCTGGCCGTACGTATGCACGAGTAGGCGTTCGAGACCTTGCCCGTATGTATGTACGTGGCGTATTTACTTTCTTGCACCCTGGTTGTACGTACGTGTACACGATATTCACGGGACTGCGTGACATGCTACGTGCGCGCCTCTACTATGACACGTGCGCGCCTGTACTACGACACATGCCCTTCCTTACTCGGCCACGGTTCATCGTTGTAGCCTGCAGACAAACCGATCGTATGTACATACACGTTCGCGACCAGAATGACAACGCTACGTACGTTTCGACTAGGTGGGTCCCGACTGTCAGGGAGGATAAGGAGGCACTTCCTTGCGTGCGAAGATGTAGGTGGTAGGTCCCAGCAGTCAGGGGGAAATGTTTTTTCACGAAATACGGTGGCCCGTCTGGTGGGTCCCTCTGTCAGGTGGAAGAATCATTATTTTCTGCGTAATAAGGAGGCACTTCCTTGCCGCGGCCGTAGACCCAGCTGTCAGCCTCTCCACGTACAATACACTTTCGATGGAAGTCGTTCCTTGACCACATTGACCACGCCGCGCCGAGAGCCCCAAGGCGGTGGACGACGGCGAGGCCTAGGAAGGGGACAACGCGGAGCCGGGGAAGACGCGGCAATGGATGCCCACGCGAAGAGGAGTACAAGGGTTCACTGGTTCGGCTATGGTGTGAGGCTGCCGTCGCTGCAGGATAACAGGGGTGTGGGTGAGTAGAGGGATGGCCTGGCCAGCGGCGGGAGTAGTAGGGGGCGATGAGGCCTCCGCGGCAGCACAGCCGGCCACGGGAGGCAGGAGCAGGTGGCACGACCGGCGCTGGTTTGGGCGGTTGGAGCAAGAAGACCAGAGGTTGAAGAAGCACTACGGCCGTTGGATGGACATCGTACGGTCACTGGAGCTAGAATCCATCATATTGACTAAGTTGAAAAAGCCCTCCGTCCGCGTCAGTAGGCCCACAAGTCAGCCTCCAACTACGGTGGGTCCCAGCTAGCAGGGGAGTATTCATTTTTTTGCGTAATAAGGAGGCACTTCCTTGTGTGCGAAGATATAGCTGGTGGGTTTGACCTGTCAGCATGCGGAACTTTTTTTTGCAAAATACAGAGGCCCTTCCGGTGGGTCCCAGCTGTCAGGTGGAGGAATCATTATTTTGCACGTAATAAGGAGGCATTTCCTTGCGTGCGGCCATGGACCCAGCTGTCAGCCTCTCCACATACAGTCCACTTCTGTGACATTTTGGGCCGAACGAAAAAAAATTCTGTCATACTTATGACACTTCTATGACGATAATTGTGACAAAACCCGGTATCATCATAGATGTGGTGGGGTCCTACTTCTATGACAATAAATCATGATAGAAAATGGGCTTTTCGTCATGGGCGGGCCGGAGACGCAGCTGCATGAGATTCTTTGGGTCGTCCATGATGGAAAAAACCGTGGTAGAAGCGAGGGCGAGGAAAATATCGGGGAGTTCCCGGTTATGGTGGGTGGTCGGGGGCCGAGCGATGCGCGTTTCTCTCGTACGTACGCACGTGTGTGCGAGGCGTTGGGCTCTAACTGAACCCGAGCGAGGCGTTGGGCTCTAACTGAACCCCAGTGATTGCACTGCAGGCTACGCGTTACTGAACTTGAGCGATCGATCGATCCCTTTCTGTTAACTGAACCCGAGTGATTCCTTCGCTACTGCTGCTAACTGAAGCCGATCAAACACTGCTGCATCCTTCCTTGGATGAATAGTGAGCATTGTTGAGTGAGTTTGGATGAACAGTTCCCGGTGGGGGGTTGGACGAATAGAACCCCATGGTAGTAGAGGCTGTTGCCGCTGGATGAACAGTACCCCGATTGGTCGAGCAGGTGGATGAACAAGACCCCGTGGAGGGCTGGATGAACAGGACGCCGTGGTGGGCTGGTTGAACAGGACCCCGTGGAGGGCTGGTTGAACAGTAGCCGGTGGAGGGCTAGTTGAACGGTAGCCGGTGGAGGGCTGGATGAACAGTAGCTGAACAATATCTCGTGGAGTCCCGTGTCGGGTGGTAGGTGCGACATATGCCAACGGGTGGCTTATCATTGTGGGAGCCAGTAAGACGTCGCCGGTGCCTGGAAACGGGATAAGGAGAAGACATGCACGCCGGCGAATCTTACCCAGGTTCGGGGCTCTCTGTGGAGATAACACCCGTAGTCCTGCTCTGCTGGGTCTCCGCATGATCACTAGATCAATACAAGTAGCTACAAGTGCTCCTCGAGCTGTTTGGCTGGGGGAAGAAGGAAGGCAAGGCTAGCTCTCATTTTTCCTCTATGTGGTATGTGAAACTCTATGGGACCAACCCTTTGCATGGGTGCCCTGGGGGGTTTATATAGGCCTACCCCCCCCCCCCAGGGATACATTGGTAATCTGGCTGGGTGGGTCCCAGCCATCAGTGTCTATGCTTGCCGACTTTTCCGCTGGTCATTGGGGCCCGCCGATTGGTGGGTCCCGCCGGCTGCCGGCCTCTTGGTCGACAGGCCGGCCCCATCGCTTGGGGGCTTTGTCGGCGGCTGGTTACTGTTGCCTCGCCTCTGATGACGAGGGCTTTGTCGAGGTAAGCGTGGCTACAGTGCCGCCGCCTCACGGGCTCTCACTCTTGCCTTACCTCGTCTTGTCTTCTTAATGGGGCACATGCTTCGAGGGAGGGAGGTAGCCGGCTACTGGGAGTTGACTAGGGGAGGCCGGGCCGCCTTCGAGCGTCTCTCTGGCTAAAGGGGCCCGCCGCCTGCGGGCCGTACTGGCGCCTGTCGTGGGTGACATCAGGGTCAACATGGCTACAGTGCCGCGCCGGACGGGAGATGGCTGGCCCGTACGGCGCCCTGTGGCCATGCCTGCTTCAGGATTCGGGGGTAGTGGGCTGTGCCGCGGCCACGCCCCGTCTTGTCGTTGTTATGTGGATGCAGTCTTGGTGGGTGTAGTCTTGGCCGGCTTCTGGGAGTCGGCTCTCTTCATGGCCGGCTTCTGGGAGTCGGTCCTCTTGGGGCCGGCTTCCTGGAGTCGGCCGTCTCGTAGCTTTCGTGGGGAAGGTTTCTGAGGCCGGGTTGCCTTCTGGTAGTCGGCCCCGGGGGATAGCCGGCCGGGGGAAGGCGGCCCTGCACTCTGTAGGCTTGAAGGCTCGAATGGCCTGATAATTCTTCAAACAGCCAGGGGGAGTCAGTTAGGCTACCTGTGGCCATTTACTTCGATAGTAGTCCCCGAAGCTGGTTGGGCTTCGAGGCTGAGAAGAGATCGAGAAGCTCGGTCAGCTTCTTATCTTGACGAGCCAGCAGCTGGGAGCCGGCTTCGGTTGGGCACGCCGTCTTGGCGAAATTTTTAAAGTCGGAAGGCGGGAGTCTGTTGGCGCACGCGCTGAGCTGGGGGCCGGCCACTTGCCGCCTGCGAACCACGTGGCATCCCTTGGCTGGAAAGGGCCTGCCAGCCCACGCGCGCGACAAGACGTCGCCGCAGGTCGAGGGCCCACCACTTCCGTGCCCAGGCCCAGGCGCAGATTCTCTGCGGCCCAAAGCCGTCCGCAAGTCTTCCTGCGGCAGTTTCCACACGCTTTTAGGGCGCAGTAATCGCGGGACATGAGGGAGTGGGCGCAGTTAATCCCACGTCCCACCCCACGCCTCGCCTCCTCGGCTTCGCCGCGCGAGGTTATAAGTAGGGGGAGGAGGGGAAGCGGCAGACGCTCGCACGCTCCTCTCCTCTCCGCCATCTTCTTCCTCCTGCTCTCCCCCGCAGTAGCGCCTTGCCGCCGCGCCGTTCCACCATTCTTTTCCCGCCGCCGCGCTCATTCTCGCCGGCCTGACGCCGCTATGCAGTACGGCGGGGACTGGGATGGCTCCAACGTCCATGAGGACCACGTCGAGTTCCTCCGCAAGACGCGGCGGCTGCCCGGTGCGGACAAGGTGCGGGTCCGTCTCGCGCCGGAGAAGGAGATCACGCCGGAGCCGGAGGAAGGCGAGCGGGTGGTCTTCCGCTCGCATTTCTTGCGCGGCATCGGCTTGCCAATGAGCGCCTTCTTCTGCTCTTTTCTTGAATTCTACCAACTCCAGCCGCACCACCTCACCCCGAACACGGTGGTGCTGCTGTCCGCCTTCGTCACCTTGTGCGAAGGCTATCTCGGCGTCCTCCCCACCCTCGAGCTCTGGGGGGAGTTCTTCCAATCCAAGCCGGGCACGCGTATGCAGGGCGTGCCGGCTCAGAGTGGCGCCTACATCGCGATGCGGAGGGTGACAGCCGACAACCCCTTCCCCGTCATCACGCTGATCCAGTCGGTGAAGCTCTGGCAGAAGTCAACTTCTACGTGAAGAACCTCGCCCCGCAAGGCGACTACGTCAATTTGCCGGCTTACGTAGCCGGCCCTCCAGCGGGTAGGCCGCCCCAGTGGTCCTATCGGGCCGTGACGCTGACGCCGGCTGGAGCCGCGGCTGTCGCCCGACTGCGGGTGATGATTCAGTCGGAGGGCCTGACTGGGCCCGACCTGCTGGCCGCCTTCGTCATGCGCCGGGTGCTTCCGCTTCAGAGCCGCCCTCATCTGATCTGTCAGATGAGCGGCCAGCTCGATCCGAGCCGGATGTGCACCAAAGACATGCCGCACGACGAAGTGGCCCACATGGTGAACTACCTTGCAAACTGCAAGCTCTCCGCAGAGTGGCAGTTTGGCAAGGAGCCATATTGCCGCCCACCCGCCGCCCACGGTATGTTCTCATTTTCCCTTTTTTTCTCTTAGTTTTGTCGCCGAATTCCTTTTGGCCGACTCTGACTAGTCGTCATGTCTCGACAGAGCCCTCTCCTTCCGCCTGCAGGCGGGTCGGAGGCGGAGCGCCGATTCGTCCCTGACCGGACGGAGCATGATCTGGAGGACCCCGACTTGGGGGCGGCCGCCATGGATGACAACACCGAGGCGGGCGGCGGCCAAGGCGGCGGCGAGGCAGGCGGCTCCGGGCTTGGAGTCAGCTTCGACGACTGGCCGGATGACGATAAGGCGGAAGTCGTCCCACGCCGCCAGCCGGCGTCTGGCCACGGCGCAGGTTCCTCCACCGCGCCGCCTGCTCGGGGCGGCGGGCAGAAGCGTCGTGCCGCGTCGGGCTTGTTCGGCAGTCGGCCGAAGAAGCCCAAGGGCGGGGCAGCGGCGACCAGGCTGGAAGAGGCAGCCGCGAAGGCGGCTCGCTTCCGCAAGGCGGCGAAGCAGCCGCAGACGGTGTCGGCGTAAGTATATACTCCTTTATGTATTCTTTCCTCTTTTCTCTGCTAGTTCCTGAATCCCTGTCCTTTCTCAAAAAATCAGGGCTCCATTGTCGCTCGAGCGGGTTGCTGCCGCCTCCGTCGTTGGGTCGCCGGGAGGATCCGGGAGCACCACTCGCCGCGTGGACCCCCGTGCCGATCTTCAGGCGGTGACGGAGCGGAACGCGTGGGAGGCGCGAGAGGAGCGGGAGGCGGAGGCATTGAGGGTGGCCGCCGCCAAGGCGGCGCATGAGGAGGAGGCGGCGAAGGCGCACGCCGAAGCAGCGCCCAAGGCCCAGGCGGAGGCTGCGGCCGCGGCGATGGCGGAGGGGGCCTTGCTAGTCACCCCTCTGCGCGTCGCGGCGCCTGAGGCCCCAGAGCCCCCGCCAGAAGAAGCCGGCGGTGACCAGCCGGGGCTGGAGAGGGAGGACGACGTCATCGTCCTGGAGAGGGAGGCGGCACCGGCCCCGCCGACTGGGGCGACCCAAGGCGGCCGGCCTAACTTGTCGCCTGCGCAATCGGCCGGGGGCGAGCCGGCCGCGAGGACTGATCTGACGGTCCGGACGCCGTCGCGCCAATGCGCGGGGAAGGCTGCATCAGAGCCACAGAAGGCTGCATCGGAGCCACAGCAGGCCGCGGGCTCCAGCTCGTCGGCCCAGGACATGGAGGCGGCCAGCGCCAGCTCGGGGTGGACGCCGGGTGGAGGGACGGCCGTGATGAACGTGGCCGCGTAGGACGTCCGGACCCGGCTTCACGCCCAGGCTGCGGCGCTGAGGAAGTACAACCGCGAGTTCCTTGCGACGCGGGCGGCCATCCGGGTTAGTCTTCTTGTCTTTGCTTTTCTGATCTTGGTTTCTTCCGTGGGGGCGCGTCAGCGCACCCACTGGGTGTTGTCCCCGAGTTCCGAGTCGGCTGCTGAGCAGGCGGCTTGGAACTTCTTAGCGGGCTTCGTTTTGCTATCTTGCCCTCATTTGCTATTCTGCTTGTCTTGCAGGACTACCACAACCTTCGCGCGGCTGCCTTCAACTCCCAGGCTCGGGAGCTGACCCAGAAGACTGCTGACCTAACTGAGAGCCGGGGTAAGAGCTTCATCTTTTATCTTACGTGGGGGCGCGTCAGCGCACCCACTGGGTGTAGTCCCCGAGATTCGGGCCGACTGCTGAGCAGTCGGGTCGGATCTTCCTTGACGACTTCTTCCTCATTGCTTCTTTCTTTTTCTGCCATCCCTGCAGCGGCCAACGCCAGTCTAAGGGAGCAGCTGGGCGGGACTCAGGCCGCTCTCCGCGCTAAGGAGGCCGAGTTTTCCGCCTTGGCACAAGAGCATGACCGCCTGGCTAAGAGGTTGGCCGACCAGGAGGAGAGTGACAAGGCAGCCCTGAAGGCGGTGCGGGACAGCGAGGCCGCCCTCCAAGCCGAGTATGAGACAGAGGCGGCCGGCTGGGCCAAAGCCAGGGAGTTGCTGATCAACGGCTATGGCCGAATCGAAGACTTGGTTGACGGTAGGCCGCCTTCTTCTTCGTCCTTGCTTGCCGCTTGCCGTTTGGCTCATTTTCTGACTTGGTGTTTTTCTCTTCTTTCTTTTTCTTTCTTGCGCAGAGTACTTTCCTGGCTTCTCTACTACCGCCAGCCAGGTCGTCGAGGCCCACCGCGAGGCACAAAGGCAAGCTGGCGTTGAGATCGCGCCAACGCTCGCCGGACGCTGGAGGAGCATCTCTTGGCGATTCAGGCCCGCCTTCAGCCGGCGCACCGCATGCTCCGCCGGCTTCAGCGTGTCGGAGCGCAGGTGCTGGCCGCCCTTTGGCCTGGCGAGGTGATTCCCCGCACCCCCAATCGGACCGCCGACTGGCTGGAGGTGGCGGTCGGCCGCTTCGAGGCCTGGAAAGCCTCTGCGGCTCGGTCCGGTGCTAGGCGGGCGCTGGAGTTCGCCAAGGCCTGGTACCCCGAGCTGAGTATGGACCAGCTGGCCACCTGGCGGCAGGAGGCCGACGAGGAGCTGGAGCAGGCTCGGCCGGCTATCATCCAGCGGGCTTCGGCGATCGCCGACTACACCGACACTAGTGCCTTCGCTCCTGAGGTGGACGACAACGGTGTTGCCCAGCCGGAGGAGTGGTTCGGGCTGAACCCGGCAGACGGCGAGGACTCGGCGGAGGAGATCGACTCCAGCGACGAGGGCGAGGAGGAGGAGGAAGAGGGTGAAGACGCCGGGCCGGATGGTGGAGCGGCCGGTCAGCCTCAGCTCGACCGTGCCTCCAGCAACAAGGCACGCGCGGGTGCACCGCCTGAAGCCAGCGATGATCAAGCCGAGACCCGCCAGCCGGCCGCTCCTCCAGCCAGCGGTGCCCTCTCCACCGACCAACCCGGATCCACTACCGCGCCCTTAGCCTAGTCTGCTGCTTCTTTTTTCCTGTTTTATCAACAGTAGTTTGCTTAGTTTGCACAATTCCACCCACTGGGGGTGTATTCGAACCATATGGTTTACCGGCCTGTTGGGGGCCTTATATGTAAATATAATTATGCACTCATTTGGCTTTCCCTTGTTCTTTGCTTTTCATCCTTTGGCCGTTTCCTTTGCCGCCCTCCCTTGGTTACCGCTTTCCCAGCCGGACAGTTGCTCTGCAATCTGTGGCTGGAAAAGTGCTCGGCCAGTTGGGAGGACAAGTACTCTAGCTTTGTTGGATTATAGCGAAGTGACTGGGAGGCCGGCCAGCCGGCTGTTTTGTCAGCCGGCAAGCGTGGTTGGAGGCCGTCTTTACGTTATATAAGTTCGTTAGTCCTTAGCCGTTTTTCATGTGGGCGTCCTTTCTACCTTTGGCTCTTGCTAGTCGGACAGTCGGTTCTTCGAGCTGCGACTTTCAACAAGAGAGGGCTCAGGAGCCGGCACACTACTTGTCTGACTTCAGGTAGAACTTTAATATAACTTGAGGCAGCCAGTCCCCGGGCCGACTAGTCGAACCCGATGCCAGACAGAAAATCAAATGTAATAATACATTCATGAATATGACACTCGTCATTCATGGATAAAGGAAGGCAGTCCCCGAGTGCTCCTCGGGGGGCCCGTTGTTTCGTACTTAATACAAAAGGGTAGCATGATACATACTGCTTTCAATTGTAAAATCTTCTCAAGAGGTTCGCGTTCCACGGTCGCTCCGACTCCTTGCCGGAATCGTCCCTCTTGCGTGCTCTTGGTTTTTGTGCGTCGATCAGGTAGTAGTAGTCATTGCCTAGTGCCTTGCTGATGATGAAAGGGCCTTCCCAAGGGGCCGAGAGCTCGTGCTGGCCGGCTGTTCGCTGGATCAGCCGGAGCACAAGGTCGCCCTCTTGGAAAGATCTTGGCTTGACCTTGCGGTTGTGGTAACGGCGCAAACCCTGTTGGTAGATGGCGGACCGGCTGAGTGCTAACAGCCGGCTTTCTTCCAGCAGGTCGACGCCGTCTTCTCGCGCTTCCTTGGCCTCCGCCTCCATGTACATGGTGACCCGAGGCGAGTCGAACTCGATGTCAGTTGGGATGACGGCCTCGGCACCATATACAAGGAAGAACGGAGTGAAGCCGGTTGACTTGTTTGGGGTAGTACGCAGACTCCAGAGGACAGCCGGCAGCTCATCGAGCTAGCAGCCGGCCGATCGCTCCAGTGGTACGACCAGTCGGGGCTTGATGCCGGAGAGGATGAGTCCATTTGCTCGCTCGACATGGCCGTTTGACTGCGGGTGGGCAACGGACGCTAAGTCCAGTCGGATGCCCTGCGTCGCGCAGAAACGTGCCAGTGCTCCTTTGGCAAAGTTTGAGCCGTTGTCGGTGATGATGCTGTGCGGCACGCCGTACCGAGTAGTGAGGTCGGCAATGAACGTCACGGCAGTCGGCCCGTTCAGCTTCTTGATTGGCTTCGCCTCGATTCACTTGGTAAATTTGTCCACGGCGACAAGAAGATGTGTCATGCTGCCGCGGGCTGTCTTGAATGGGCCCACCATGTCCAGCCCCCAAACGGCAAAGGGCCAGGTGAGGGGGATGGTCTTGAGTGCAGAAGCCGGCAAGTGTTGCTTGGAACTGAAGACTTGGCATCCTTTGCAGCTTTTGACTATCTCTTTGGCATCTTCCAAAGCAGTCGACCAGAAGAAACCATGGCGGAAAGCTTTGGCGACAAGTGATCTTGAGGCTGCGTGGTGGCCGCATTCGCCTTGATGGATATCCTTGAGGATTGCCACACCTTTCTCTGGCTCGACGCAGCGCTGAAAGACTCCAGTGACGCTGCGCTTGACAAGTTCTCTGTTTATTATTGCATATGCCCCGGCTCGATGTTGCACTAGTCTTGCCGAGATCTCATCAGTCGGCAGCTCTCTGTTGACTAGGAAGTTGAGGATGGGCTGGGCCCATGATGGAGCTGTGACTTCTTCTACTGTTAGTAAGGCCACTGTGACTCGGGTGGGTGGGTTGGGTGATGGAGAGTTGGACTCGACCATCGCTTCTTGTGCCGCTGCAGACCCCAGGCCGACTGCTGCAGTCCCCGGGCCGGGTTCTGAAGTCCTCGAGCCGGGTGCGACTACGGTAGTCCCCGGGCCGCTTGTCGAAGTCCCCGAGCCGCCTGCTGGGTCCCTCCAGTCAGCTCCAACTGCATCAGGGGCAGGCGGTACGAAGATAGAATCCGACTCTGGAGACGGCTTGATAGACGGTTTGAGGAGGCGCTGGAGAGAGACACCGGTTGGTATAGCCTATCGAGTGGAGCCGATCCGTGCCAGGGCATCTGCTTGGCCGTTGTCGGCCCGTGGCACGTGAAGGAACTCGCACCCTTCGAAGTACCCACTGATCTGTTGGACGAGGAATCGATAGCTCGCCATGTTTGCATCCTTGGCATCCCAGTCGCCAGATGACTGCTGGACCACCAAGTCTGAGTCGCCATAACACAGGATCCGGCGTATGCCGAGCTCTTTGGCTAGCCGGAGCCCGTGTATGAGCGCCTCGTATTTAGCCACGTTGTTGGAGGCGGTGAAGTGGATTTGCAGCGTGTATCTGAGCTTGTCGCCTTTGGGAGAGGTGAGGACGATGCCAGCTCCCAAGCCGGTGCGCATCTTGGACCCGTCGAAGTGCATCCGCCAATGAGTAGAGTCGGGAGCCGGCGGTAGGTACTGGGTCTCGGCCCAGTCGACGAGGAAGTCGGCCAATGCTTGAGACTTGATGGCGGTGCGGGGCTGGTAAAAGATTGTGTAGGGCGCCAGTGCAATGGCCCATTTAGCCACCCGGCCGGATGCATCCCGGCTGCCTATGATCTCGGCAAGCGGGGCGGTGCATACGACCGTGATGGGATGCTCTTGAAAGTAGGGCTTCAGCTTCTTGGCGGCGAAGTACACTCCATAGCACATCCTCTGGTAGTGTGGGTAGTTTTGCTTTGAACTGGATAGTACTTTGCTTAGATAATATACCGACCTCTGTACTAGCTGGGCTCGGCCTTCTTCTGGGCGCTGGACCACGACGACTGTGCTGACTACTCGGCTAGTTGCGGCAATGTAGAGGAGCATGGGCTCCTTCTTAGTCGGCGCCGCCAGGACAGGCGGAGTGGTCAGCATCTTCTTCAACTCATGGAAGGCTGGGTCTGCTAGGTCATTCCACTCGAAATGAGTGGATTTCTTCATGAGTCGGTACAGGGGGAGAGCCTTCTCTCCTAGCCGGCTGATAAAGCAGTTTAGGGAGGCCAGGCACCCAGTGAACTTCTGCACATCTCACAACTTGGTGGGGATCTCCATTCTCTCAATGGCCTTGATCTTCGCAGGGTTGCACTCAATGCCGCGTTCGGAGACCAGAAAGCCTAGAAGCTGGCCGGCTGGTACTCCGAACACACATTTCTTAGGGTTGAGCTTGATCTGGAATCGGCGCAAGTTGGCGAATGTTTCTTTGAGGTCTTCCAGCAGGGTGCCACGCTTCTCCGTCTTCACCACAATATCGTCTACGTAGACGTGGGCATTTCTGCCGAGTTGCTTGAGGAGGCATTTCTGCATGCAACGCTGAAAAGTGGCACCGACATTCCTCAAGCCGAATGTCATAGTCAGGTAACAGAAAGCTCCGAATGGTGTGATGAAGGCGGTCTTCAGGCGGTCTGCTGGATCCAACTTAATCTGGTGGTATCCTGAGTAGGCATCCAAGAAACTCAACAGCTCGCATCCGGTTGTGGAGTCTATCACTTGATCAATCCGTGGCAGGGCAAATGGATCTTTGGGGCAGGCCTTGTTGAGGCTAGTGTAGTCTATACACATACACCACTTGTTGTTCTTCTTCAACACCAAGACTGGGTTGGCAAGCCACTCTGGGAAAAATACTTCCATAATAAAGCCGGCGGCAAGGAGCCGGGCTATCTCTTCTCCTACGATTCTTCTCTTCTCTTTTGACAGTCGGCAGAGAGGCTGCTTGACCGGCTTCGCGTCCTCTCGGACGTGTAAATTGTGCTCGGCGAAATCCTTCGGAACACCCGGCATGTCCTTTGGGGACCATGCAAAGATGTCTCGATTCTCACGGAGGAAATCGACGAGCTCACCTTCCTATTTACTGTCCAGATTTGCACCAATGACTGCAAACCTCTCCGGGTTCTCCGGGTCCAGAGGTATCTTCTTCGTTTCCTTGGCCGGCTGGAAGGAGCCCTGTGCATCTTATTCCTTGGGGTTGGGGGACAAGGCCGGCTACTCGCTGGCCATGGCCACAACCCGATCCAGCATCTTCTTCTCCTCTGCCACTACGAGGGACTCGGCCAGCCGGCTGCTGGCTGCAGCGCACTCGATAGACTTCTTGTAGTCATCGGCTACAGTGATGATCCCCTTCGAGCTCGGCATCTTCATGTTCAGGTAGGCGTAGTGGGGCACGGCCATGAACTTGGCCAGAGCAGGTCGGCCAAGCAAGGCGTGGTAAGGGCTTTCCAGATCCACTACCTCGAACGAGATCGCTTCTCGGCGAAAGTGATCTTTGTCTCCGAAGAGAACATCCATTTTGATCTTGCCGATCGGGGAGCAGGACAGGCCGGGTACAATGCCATGAAACACGGTCCGGCTTGGCATGAGCTGCTTCGCCTTCAGGTTCAACTCCTCCATGGTGTCGCGGTACAGTATGTTGATACTGCTTCCGCCATCAATCAGAACGCGGGAGAATCGGGCAGCCCGCCTCTCCGTTGCGAGGGTGACATCCAACACTAATGCGTAGGAGCCAGGGGACGGCATCACCTCTGGGTGGTCGGCCCGGCTCCAGTTGATAGGCTTCTCGGACCAGTGCATGAACTCAGGGTTGCTAGAGGCGACTGCGTTGACCTCTTGGTGCTGTTGGCGCCGGCTACGCTTGTCTTCAACTTGGCTTGTGAAGACGACGTAGGCGGCGTGCTCTTCAGGGAACTCATCTTGAATGGCCCCGACTGCTGGTCGAGCAGCCGGCTGCTGGGGGGCTGGAGGCGGCGGGCCAGGAGGTGGAGGCGGCACCAGCCCCTCGCCCTTGGAGATCCGTGTGAGCCAGTGGCACTTTCGGGTCGTGTGGTTGGACGGCTTCGCGCCACTGTGGAACTTGCAGGGGGCATCGAGAGTCTGCTCGTAGGAGAAGGCCGGCTGCCAAGCCGGCCTGCCGCCCTTCTTCTTGGGAGCGGGCCGTTCTTTGGGTTGCTCATCTTCAACTATGGCCACCTGCCGACTGGTGGAAGGCGGCATAGGGGCCTTGCGCTTGTGGTCGTTCTGATAGGGGCGCCAATTGGAGTCGCCAGCCAGCGTCTTGGGAGCCGGAGCGAGCACCTTCCCAGAGGCGTCCACTCGGAGCTCGGTCTTCATCGAGGAGTCGGCGGTAGCGTACTTGTCCGCGATGATCAGTAGTTCATCGAGGGTAGCCGGCTCGTCGCAGAGGAGTCGGTGCTTGAGGAGGGTGCCCTCTTGGCACCCGGCGGTGAAGTACTCGATGGCCTGAACCTCGTGCACCCCCTCGCGGGAGTTGCGGAGCTCGGCCCACCGCGTGAGGTAGTCGCGGGTTGACTCGTTGGGCCCTTGGACGCATAGGGAGAGCTGGCGAGGCTTGGGAGGCCGCTTGTACGTGCTGGTGAAGTTGCGGACGAAGACTTCCGTGAAGTCCAGCCAGCTGTTGACGCTGTAGGTCTTGAGGCTGTTGAACCAGGTGCGCGCCGTGCCTTGCAGCATGAGGGGGACGTACTTCACGGCTACGTGCATGTTGCCGTTAGCTATGCTGACAGCAGTAGAGTAGTCGATGAGCCAATCTTCCGGCTTCACAGAGCCGTTGTACTTGGGCGTGTCTCTGGGGAGCGAGAACCCTTTGGGGAAGGGCTCGTCGCGGATGCGGGGGGCCAAAGCATGGCGGGCCGACATCGCCTTCTTCTTCTAGCGCCAGGGATCGAGCCAGGCGGTCGATCCGGTGGCGGGCGTCATTCTCGCCGACTCCTTCGCGGTGGCCTAGTCGGCCACCAAGAGTCGGATGCGTGACAGGCGGCGGGGTGGGATATCTCTCCCCTCGAGGCGGGGGAGGAGGAGGATTTCCTTGGCGCTCCACTGCTCGAGGGCAGCCTTCCGCGTCGTGCTCGATGGTGATCCGAGTCCGGCTGCGGCTAGCGGCCGGCTCCTTGTCTTTCCTTGCGCGGGCGCCGCTCGCAGTCGGCGACCGGGATGTCGCGGCGTGCTCTCGGCGGAGGGGAGGACTCTCAGCGCGGTTGCCGGCTTCATGCCATTCTGCGGCCGCGTCGATCAGCTACTAGATTCGCCTTGTCATGTAGGGGAGCTCATCGGCTCCCAGCCCATTTAGCTCTTCAGCGGCCGCATGAGCGGCTCGCAGATTCTCGAGCGGGGTGGCGTAGACGGGGCGGTCCGCCCCCAGCATGCTGGCGATGGCCGCGCCGCGCTTCTGGACTAGGCCGGCTCGGCTTGGCCCGCCATGAGGCGGCGTGCCAAAGGTGGCGCGGTCGACTTCGCGCTGGTGAGCCTCGGTGAGGCGTCTCATGGAGGCTATCTTCTGGCCTTCCGCGATGAGGGCGAGGCGGCGTGCCTCCAGGGTCTCGGCGTCGGCGTCAGCCGGGATGGGGACGGACAAGTCATGCATCGCCGCTTGCAGGGCGTCGCGGGCATTCTCGCCCGAGGTGGCGACGTGGCTGATGACCATCACTTCGGTGACAGCGCTGCTGCCGCTGTCAGCCAGAGGGAGAGGGTCGTCGAAGACTATCACGTCGGAGGGGTAGGCGTCGAGCGATGCCGTGTCGGAATCGACAAGCATCGGGTCGGTGGAGCCGACCGACTCCAAGTCTATAGCAGGCTCGCTGGAGACGTGAAGTTGGTCGAGGAGGCTGACGAGGCGGCTCTCGGGGTAGTCCGTGCCCGCTCGGACGCGGGCTCGCCGGAGATGCAAGTCTCGCCGAGCAGATCGGCGAGGCAGCTCGCTGCGCAGGCGTCGACGACGCCTTGCAGCGCGTCGGGGCAAACACCGTCGGGCGCAGCAGGCTAGCTGCGCTCGCGGGGGAGGAAAAGGGTTCCCGTCCAGAACAGGTCTCCGGACGACGGTGCACCTGGCCCCACGGTGGGCGCCAAATGTCTGGTGGGAGGTGCGACATATGCCAACAGGTGGCTTATCATTGTGGGAGCTAGTAAGACGTCGCCGGTGCCTGGAAACGGGATAAGGCGAAGACATGCACGCCGGCGAATCTTACCCAGGTTCGGGGCTCTCCGTGGAGATAACACCCCTAGTCCTGCTCTGCGGGGTCTCTGCATGATCACTAGATCAATACAAGTAGCTACAAGTGCTCCTCGAGCTGTTTGGCTGGGGGAAGAAGGAAGGCAAGGCTAGCTCTCCTTTTCCCTCTATGTGGTATGTGAAACTCTATGGGACCAACCCTTTGCATGGGTGCCCTGGGGCGTTTATATAGGCCTACCCCCCCAGGGATACATTGGTAATCTGGCTGGGGTGGGTCCCAGCCATCTGTGTCTATGCTTCCCGACTTTTCCGCCGGTCATTGGGGCCCGCCGACTGGTGGGTCCCGCCGGCTGCCGGCCTCTTGGCCGACAGGCCAGCCCCACCGCTTGGGGGCTTTGTCGGCGGCTGGTTACTGTTGCATTGCCTCTGATGACGAGGGCTTTGTCGAGGTAAGCGTGGCTACAATGCCGCTGCCTCGCGGGCTCTCACTGTTGCCTTACCTCATCTTGTCTTCTTAATGGGGCACATGCTTCGAGGGAGGGAGGTAGCCGGCTACTGGGAGCCGGCTATGTCCCAGGCCGACTAGGGGAGGCCGGGCCGCCTTCGAGCGTCTCTCTAGCTAAAGGGGTCCGCCGCCTGCGGGCCGTACTGGCGCCTGTCGTGGGTGACATTAGGGTCAACATGGCTACAGTGCCGCGCCAGACAGGAGATGGCTGGCCCGTACGGCGCCCTGTGGCCATGCCTGCTTCGGGATTCGGGGGTAGTGGGCTGTGCCGCGGCCACGCCCCGTCTTGTCGCTGTTATGTGGATGCAGTCTTGGTGGGTGTAGTCTTGGCCGGCTTCCGGGAGTCGGCTCTCTTCATGGCCGGCTTCTGGGAGTCGGCTCTCTTCATGTCCGGCTTCTGGGAGTCGGTCCTCTTGGGGCCGGCTTCCTGGAGTCGGCCGTCTCGTAGCTTTCGTGGGGAAGGTTTCTGAGGCCGGGTCGCCTTCTGGTAGTCAGCCCCGGGGGATAGCCGGCCGGGGGAAGGCGGCCCAGCACTCTGTAGGCTTGCAGGCTCGAATGGCCTGATAATTCTTTAAAGAGCCAGGGGGATTCGGTTAGGCTACCCGTGGCCATTTACTCCGACATCCCGTTTTGCGGTACGCCACACCCCTCCCGATGAACAGGACCCCTGTTTCGACCGTAGCGCTCCAACACAAGTCCGTTTCCTCCGTTTTGCGGTACGCCACACCCCTCCCGATCAACAGGACCCCGTTTCGACCGTAGGAGGTCCATTTCCTCCGTTTTGCGGGACGCCAGACCCCTCCCGATGAACAGGATCCCGTTTCCACCGTGGTTGGTCGAACACAAGGCCATTTCCTCCATTCTGCGGTACGCCAAGCCTCGTTTCCATTGGCTGTTCCGTCCAAGCCGGTTGGCTGCCGATGAACAGCACGCGTTCCGTTGCCTCCCGATGAACACGACGCATTTCGTTGCCACCCCATGAACACGACATCAACGCAGTTTCTCCGTTCCGACCCAGCCACAACCATGTACATGAGCCCTGGCCGTATCTATGCGCGAGTAGGCGTTCGAGACCCCGCCCGTATGTACGTACGTGGCCGTATTTACTTTCTTGCACCCTGGCCGCTGTACGTATGTGTACATGCTACGTGCGCGCCTCTACTACCACACGTGCGCGCCTGTACTACCACACGTGCGCGACTTTACATCGACCAGTGTGTACGTACACGTTCGCGACCAGGATGACAACGCTACGTACGCTTCGACCGGGTGGGTCCCGACTGTCAGGCACTTCCTTGCGTGCGAAGATGTAGCGGGTGGGTCCAAGCAGTCAGGGGGCGAATCAATTTTTTTTGCCCGTAATATGGACGCACTTCCTTGCGTGCGAAGATGTAGCTGGTGGGTCCCAGCAGTCATGGCGGAAACGTTTTTTTTCATGAAATACAGTGGCCCGTCCGGTGGGTCCCTGCTGTCAGGTGGAGGAATCATTATTTCCGCGTAATAAGGAGGCACTTCCTTGCTGCGGCCGTGGACCCAGCTGTCAGCCTCTCCACGTACAGTACTCTTCCGATGGAAGTTGTTCGTTGACCACATTGACCATGCCGCGCCGAGAGCTCCAGGGCGGTGGACGACGGCAAGGCCAAGGCAGGGGACGACATAGAGCCGGGGAAGACACGGTAGTGGATGCCCACGCGGAGGGGAGTACGTGGGTTGACTGCTTCGGCTACGGTGTGAGGCTGTCATCGCCGGAGAATAACAGGAGGTGTGGGTGTATAGAGGGATGGCATGGCCAGCGGTGGCAGCACAGCCGGACACGGGAGGCAGGAGCAGGCGGCACGGCCGATGCTTGTTTGGGCGGCTAGAACAAGAAGAACAGAGGTTGAAGAAGCACTATGGCCGTTGGATGGACATCGTACGGTCACTGGAGATAGAATCGTTCATATTGACTAAGTTGACAAAGCCCTCCGTCCACGTCAACCTAGTAGGCCCACAAGTCAGCCTCCCACTATGGTGGGTCCCAGCTAGCAGGGGAAGTATTCATTTTTTTGTGTGTAATAAGGAGGCACTTCCTTGCGTGTGAAGATATAGCTGGTGGGTCCGAGCTGTCAGCGGTAGTATTCATTCTTTTTGGCATAATAAGGACGCACTTCCTTGCGTGCGAAGATGTAGCTGGTGGGTCCTAGCAGTCAGGGGGAGAAAACATTATTTTTCAGGGTAAAAAGGATGCAGTTGCATGCATGCGTCCATGTGCGTGGTGCGTCCCCACTGTCAGCCTCTCACGTACTATCATCTTCCGATGACTCTCGTTTATTGACCATGTTGACCACATCGTGCCGAGCGCACCAAGGCCGGTGGACGATGGCGAGGCCCCAGACTGGAATGACCCGGAGATGGGGAAGACGCGGTAGTGCAGTCGCGGATGGAGAGGAGTGGGAAACTTGACTGGTTCGGGTGCGCGGCAGCACTGCCACCCACGGGAGACAGGCGCAAGAAGAGAGGTTGAAGAAGGAGCACGGTTGTTGGATTAACATCCAACGGTCCAGCTGCTAGAATCATTTGTTGATTATAAGTTGACAAAGCCCTGCGTACACGTCCGCTTAGTAGGCCCACAAGTCAGCCACCAAATCTGACGGGTCCCGGCTGTTAACGGGAGGAATAGTTTTTTCGCATAACAAGGAGGCACTTCCTTCCGTGCGAAGATACAGCCTATGGGTCCCAGTTGTCAGGGGGAGGAAACATTTTTTTCAGCTTAATAAGGAGGAACTTTCCTTCCGTGCGACCATGGACCTCGTGGGTTGATGCGTCTCCAACGTATCTATAATTTTTTATTGTTCCATGATAGCCTCTCCGGCCAAAAAAAGAAAAGAAAAAGGGCCAATGCTACTATCTTTTTCCATACTTGTGCTTCAAAGTAGCACCATGATCCTTATGATAGATAGTCTCTTGTTTTGTCACTTTCATATACTAGTGGGAAATTTTCGTTATAGAACTTGGCTTGTATATTCCAACAATGGGCCTCCTCAAATGCCCTAGGTCTTCGTGAGCAAGCAAGTTGGATGCACACCCACTTAGTTTCTTTTGTTGAGCTTTCATACATTTATAGCTCTAGTGCATGCGTTGCATGGCAATCCCTACTCCTCACATTAACATCAATTGATGGGCATCTCCATAGCCCGTTGATTAGCCGTGTTGATGTGAGACTTTCTCCTTTTTTGTCTTCTCCACATAACCCCCATCATTATATTCTATTCCACCCATAGTGCTATATCCATGGCTCACGCTCATGTATTGCGTGAAAGTTGAAAAAAGTTTGAGATTACTAAAGTATGAAACAATTGCTTGGCTTGTCATCGGGGTTGTGCATGATGAGATCATTCTTGTGTGACGAAAATGGAGCATGACCAAACTATATGATTTTGTAGGGATGACCTTTCTTTGGCCATGTTATTTTGAGAAGACATAATTGCTTAGTTAGTATGCTTGAAGTATTATTACTTTTATGTCAATATTAAACTTTTATCTTGATTCTTTCGGATCTGAATATTCATACCACAATTAAGAGGCTTACATTGAAAATTATGCTAAGTAGCATTCCACATCAAAAATTCTGTTTTTATCATTTACCTACTCGAGGACGAGCAGGAATTAAGCTTGGGGATGCTTGATACGTCTCCAACGTATCTATAATTTTTTATTGTTCCATGCTATATTATATTCTGTTTTGGATGTTTAATGGACTTTATTATACACTTTTATATTATTTTTGGGACTAACCTATTAACCGGAGGCCCAGCCCAAATTGAAGTTTTTTTGCCTATTTTAGTGTTTCGAAGGAAAAGGATATCAAACGGAGTCCAAACGGAATGAAACCTTCGGGAACGTGATTTTCGGAACAAACGTGATCCAGAGGACTTCGAGTCTATGTAAAGCAATCAACAAGGAGAGCATGAGGCAAGCGGCATGCCTACCCCCTAAGCGCGCCCTCCACCCTCGTGGGCCCGACGTTGTCCACCGACGTACTTCTTCCTCCTATATATACCCATATACCCTGGAAACATCACATACAGAGCCAAAACCCTATTTCCACCGCCGCAACCTTCTGTACCCGTGAGATCCCATCTTGGGGCCTTTTCCGGTGCTCCGCCGGAGGGGGCATTGATCACGGAGGGCTTCTACATCAACACCATAGCCTCTCCGATGATGTGTGAGTAGTTTACCTCAGACCTTCGGGTCCATAGTTATTAGCTAGATGGCTTCTTCTCTCTCTTTGGATCTCAATACAAAGTTCTCCTCGATCTTCTTGGAGATCTATTTGATGTAACTCTTCTTTTGCGGTGTGTTTGTCGAGATCTGATAAATTGTGGGTTTATGATCAAGTTTATCTAAGAACAATATTTGAATCTCCTCTGAATTCTTTTATGTATGATTGGTTATCTTTGCAAGTCTCTCTCAATTATCAGTTTGGTTTGGCCTACTAGATTGATCTTTCTTGCAATGGGAGAAGTGCTTAGCTTTGGGTTCAATCTTGCGGCGTCCTTTCCCAGTGATAGCAGGGGCAGCAAGGCACGTATTGTATTGTTGCCATCGAGGATAAAAAGATGGGGTTTATATCATATTGCATAAGTTTATCCCTCTACATCATGTCATCTTGCTTAAAGCATTACTCTATTATTCTGAACTTAATACTCTAGATGCATGCTGAATAGCGGTCGATGTGTGGAGTAATAGTAGTAGATGCAGAATAGTTTCGGTCTACTTGTCGCGGACGTGATGCCTATATACATGATCATACCTAGATATTCTCATAACTATGCTCAATTTTATCAATTGCTCGACAGTAATTCGTTTACCCACCGTAATACTTATGCTATCTTGAGAGAAGCCATTAGTGAAACCTATGCCCCCCGGGTCTATTTTCCATCATATTAATCTTCCAACACTTAGCTATTTCTATTGCCGTTTATTTTACTTTGCATCTTTATTTCTCTTTATCATAAAAATACCAAAAATATTATCTTATCATATCTATCATAAGTGACCGTGAAGGGATTGACAACCCCTTTATCACGTTGGTTGCGAGGTTCTTATTTGTTTGTGTAGGTGCGTGAGACTCGAGCGTGGTCTCCTACTGGATTGATACCTTGGTTCTCAAAAACTGAGGGAAATACTTACGCTACTTTACTGCATCACCCTTTCCTCTTCAAGGGAAAACCAACGCAGTGCTCAAGAGGTAGCAAGAAGGATTTCTGGCGCCGTTGCCGGGGAGTCTATGCACAAGTCAAGACATACCAAGTACCCATCACAAACTCTTATCCCTCGCATTACATTATTTGCCATTTGCCTCTCGTTTTCCTCTCCCCCACTTCACCCTTGCCGTTTTATTCGCCCTCTCTTTTTTGTTCGCCTCCCTCTTTCACTTGCTCCGCGCATTTTCTGCCATTATGTCTGAAATTGGGGAAATTATTATCGATATGGACAATAATAATAACATGAAAAATTCTGATGCTCCTGCTGAAGAACCCCTATCTTACATCCAAAAAAATTCCGAATCGGTAGTGGTAATATTATTGGAGAAGGGGTTATTCAAGATTTCTTTACTTGTGTCGGTGCTTTGCCTTCTATGGGTAGTTCTATTCTCCATAGAACTAGTAGTCTTGCGGACGCTATCTCTATGCTTATAGTTGAACTTGAAAGGCAATTTATGCACATGCATCCTTGCATACAAAGAATTTTCTTAGAATTTTCTAATATTGAGCATTCTTCTGTAAAGCGTGCCGCTACTATATTTTTGGCACATGAATTCAGATTTATAATAAAAGAGGCCAAAGAAATCTTTGCGCACTATAGGGTGGACGCCGGCCGTCCTCCCATAGAGGCAATCCTCTTTGATCAAGAGGAAATAATGCGTTTTCAATCTTTAGACTATGTTGCTTTTAATGAAAACCTTAGAAAAAAGGTTCCTACCAATGTTCTAGTTGATAGAATTTCCGAACTTAATAATGATTTTGCTATTCGAAATAATGAGCTAGGATATTCTCTCGAGTATAGGCTCACGAAGTTCTGCCAAAAGAATGCTTATAATGATGAATTGGTTGTGCAATATGAAGGGCCGAAGGAGGAACCTATATCTCCCAAAATTGATCTTGGGGACTTCTGTCCCACTAAATTTAGCCCTTTTGATTACTTTTGCTTGCCTCAAAGAAAACTTGCTGCTGAACGTAGAGAAAATGAAATGAGTTTTCGTGATCTATCCTATTATTATGGCAATACTTAGATCTATCCTTGTCTTTATGCCTAGCTAGGGGCGTTAAACGATAGCGCTTGTTGGGAGGCAACCCAATTTTATTTTAGTTTTTTTTCTTTTTGCTTCTGTTTAGGAATAAATATTTGATCTATCCTCTGGTTAGATTTGTTTTTATGTTTTAATTAGTGTTTGTGCCAAGTGAAACCTATAGGACCTTCTTGGATGATAGTTACTTGATCTTGCTGAAAATTCCAGAAACTTTCTGTTCACGGAAACAATTGTTAAAAATCACCAGAACGTGATAAAATACTGCTTCCAATTGCAGACGATCAATAAACAAATTCTTTAGGTCTTCCTATTTTGGTAGAATTTTTTGATTTCCATAAGTTTGCGTTAGTTACAGATTACTACAGACTGTTCTGTTTTTGACAGATTCTGTTTTTCGTGTGTTGTTTGCTTATTTTGATGAATCTATGGCTAGTAAAATTGTTTATAAACCATAGAGAAGTTGGAATACAGTAAGTTTAAAACCAATATAAATAAAGAATGAGTTCAATACAGTACCTTGAAGTGGTGTTTTGTTTTCTTTCGCTAACGGAGCTCACGAGATTTTCTGTTGAGTTTTGTGTTGTGAAGTTTTCAAGTTTTGGGTAAAGATTTGCTGGATTGTGGAACAAGGAGTGGCAGGAGCCTAAGCTTGGGGATGCCCATGGCACCCCAAGGTAATCTAAGGACACCAAAAAGCCAAAGCTTGGGGATGCCCCGGAAGGCATCCCCTCTTTCGTCTTCGTCCATCGGTAACTTTACTTGGAGCTATATTTTTATTCACCACATGATATGTGTTTTGCTTGGAGCATCTTGTATGATTTGAGTCTTTGCTTTTTAGTTTACCACAATCATCTTTGCTGTACACACCTTCTGAGAGAGACACACATGATTCGGAATTTATTAGAATACTCTATGTGCTTCACTTATATCTTTTGAGCTATATAGTTTTTGCTCTAGTGCTTCACTTATATCTTTTAGAGCACGGTGGTGTATTTGTTTTATAGAAATTATTGTTCTCTCATGCTTCACTTATATTATTTTGAGAGTCCTATAAAACAGCATGGAAATTTTCTTTAATTGTGAAATTAGTCCTAATATGCTAGGTATTCAAGATTAGTAAAAACTTTCTTATGAGTGTGTTGAATACTAAGAGAAGTTTGATAATTGATGATTGTTTTGAGATATGGAGGTAGTGATATTAAAGTTGTGCTAGTTGAGTAGTTGTGAATTTGAGAAATACTTGTGTTGAAGTTTGCAAATCCCGTAGCATGCACGTATGGAAAACGTTGTGTAACAAATTTGAAACATGAGGTGTTCTTTGATTGTCCTCCTTATGAGTGGCGGTCGGGGCGAGCGATGGTCTTTTCCTACCAATCTATCCCCCTAGGAGCATGCGTGTAGTGCTTGGTTTTTGATGACTTGTAGATTTTTGCAATAAGTATGTGAGTTCTTTATGACTAATGATGAGTCCATGGATTATACGCACTTTTACCCTTCCATCATTGCTAGCCTCTTCGGTACCGTGCATTGCCCTTTCTCACCTTGAGAGTTGGTGCAAACTTCACCGGTGCATCCAAACCCCGTGATACGATACGCTCTATCACACATAAGCCTCCTTATATCTTCCTCAAAACAGCCACCATACCTACCTATTATGGCATTTCCATAGCCATTCCGAGATATATTGCCATGCAACTTTCCACCGTTCCGTTTATCATGACACGTTCATCATTGTCATATTGCCTTGCATGATCATGTAGTTGACATCATATTTGTGGCAAAGCCACCATGCATATTATTTCATACATGTCACTCTTGATTCATTGCCCTTCCCGGTACACCGTCGGAGGCATTCATATAGAGTCATACTTTGTTCTAGTATCGAGTTGTAATAATTGAGTTGTAAATAAGTAGAAGTGTGATGATCATCATTCATAGAGCATTGTCCCCAAAAAAAGAGAAAGGCCAAAAGAAAAAAAAAGGCCCAAAAAAAGAAAAGAAAAAGGGCCAATGCTACTATCTTTTTCCATACTTGTGCTTCAAAGTAGCACCATGATCCTTATGATAGATAGTCTCTTGTTTTGTCACTTTCATATACTAGTGGGAAATTTTCGTTATAGAACTTGGCTTGTATATTCCAACAATGGGCCTCCTCAAATGCCCTAGGTCTTCGTGAGCAAGCAAGTTGGATGCACACCCACTTAGTTTCTTTTGTTGAGCTTTCATACATTTATAGCTCTAGTGCATGCGTTGCATGGCAATCCCTACTCCTCACATTAACATCAATTGATGGGCATCTCCATAGCCCGTTGATTAGCCGTGTTGATGTGAGACTTTCTCCTTTTTTGTCTTCTCCACATAACCCCCATCATTATATTCTATTCCACCCATAGTGCTATATCCATGGCTCACGCTCATGTATTGCGTGAAAGTTGAAAAAAGTTTGAGATTACTAAAGTATGAAACAATTGCTTGGCTTGTCATCGGGGTTGTGCATGATGAGATCATTCTTGTGTGACGAAAATGGAGCATGACCAAACTATATGATTTTGTAGGGATGACCTTTCTTTGGCCATGTTATTTTGAGAAGACATAATTGCTTAGTTAGTATGCTTGAAGTATTATTACTTTTATGTCAATATTAAACTTTTATCTTGATTCTTTCGGATCTGAATATTCATACCACAATTAAGAGGCTTACATTGAAAATTATGCTAAGTAGCATTCCACATCAAAAATTCTGTTTTTATCATTTACCTACTCGAGGACGAGCAGGAATTAAGCTTGGGGATGCTTGATACGTCTCCAACGTATCTATAATTTTTTATTGTTCCATGCTATATTATATTCTGTTTTGGATGTTTAATGGACTTTATTATACACTTTTATATTATTTTTGGGACTAACCTATTAACCGGAGGCCCAGCCCAAATTGAAGTTTTTTTGCCTATTTTAGTGTTTCGAAGGAAAAGGATATCAAACGGAGTCCAAACGGAATGAAACCTTCGGGAACGTGATTTTCGGAACAAACGTGATCCAGAGGACTTCGAGTCTATGTAAAGCAATCAACAAGGAGAGCATGAGGCAAGCGGCATGCCTACCCCCTAAGCGCGCCCTCCACCCTCGTGGGCCCGACGTTGTCCACCGACGTACTTCTTCCTCCTATATATACCCATATACCCTGGAAACATCACATACAGAGCCAAAACCCTATTTCCACCGCCGCAACCTTCTGTACCCGTGAGATCCCATCTTGGGGCCTTTTCCGGTGCTCCGCCGGAGGGGGCATTGATCACGGAGGGCTTCTACATCAACACCATAGCCTCTCCGATGATGTGTGAGTAGTTTACCTCAGACCTTCGGGTCCATAGTTATTAGCTAGATGGCTTCTTCTCTCTCTTTGGATCTCAGTACAAATTTCTCCTCGATCTTCTTGGAGATCTATTTGATGTAACTCTTCTTTTGCGGTGTGTTTGTCGAGATCCGATGAATTGTGGGTTTATGATCAAGTTTATCTATGAACAATATTTGAATCTCCTCTGAATTCTTTTATGTTTGATTGGTTATCTTTGCAAGTCTCTTCGGATTATCAGTTTGGTTTGGCCTACTAGATTGATCTTTCTTGCAATGGGAGAAGTGCTTAGCTTTGGGTTCAATCTTGTGGTGTCCTTTCCTAGTGACAGCAGGGGCAGCAAGGCACGTATTGTATTGTTGCCATCGAGGATAAAAGATGGGCTTTATATCATATTGCATGAGTTTATCCCTCTACATCATGTCATCTTGCTTAAAGCATTACTCTGTTCTTATGAACTTAATACTCTATATGCATGCTGGATAGCGGTCGATGTGTGGAGTAATAGTAGTAGATGCAGAATCGTTTCGGTCTACTTGTCGCGGACGTGATGCCTATATACATGATCATACCTAGATATTCTCATAAGTATGCTCAATTTTATCAATTGCTCGACAGTAATTCGTTTACCCACCGTAATACTTATGCTATCTTGAGAGAAGCCACTAGTGAAACCTATGGCCCCTGGGTCTATTTTCCATCATATTAATCTTCCAACACTTAGCTATTTCTATTGTCGTTTATTTTACTTTGCATCTTTATTTCTCTTTATCATAAAAATACCAAAAATACTATCTTATCATATCTATCAGATCTCACTCTCGTAAGTGACCGTGAAGGGATTGACAACCCCTTTATCGCGTTGGTTGCGAGGTTCTTATTTGTTTGTGTAGGTGCGTGGGACTCGAGTGTGGTCTCCTACTGGATTGATACCTTGGTTCTCAAAAACTGAAGGAAATACTTACGCTACTTTACTGCATCACCCTTTCCTCTTCAAGGGAAAACCAACGTAGTGCTCAAGAGATAGCATGGGTCCCAGCCGTCAGGCTCTCCAGTCCTCTTCCGATGACTCTCGTTTGTTGACCACGCCGCGCCGAGCGCTGCGAGGCTGTGGACGAAGGCGAGCCCCAGACGGGAACGACCCGGAGATGGGAAGATGCGGCAGTGGAGTCGCAGATTGAGAGGAGTACAAGGGTTATAACTGGTTCCAGTGCGGCGTGGGGCTGCAGTCAGTGGAGAATAACAGGAGGTGTGGAGGGGTGGAGGGATAGCCTGGCCTGCCGTGGGGTAGCGCTTCGCAGCGATGCATGCTAAGCAGAGCCGCTAGCCGCCAGAGGCCGGACCAGGCGGTCCCGGCGACGCTAGAGGAAGAAGACGAGAGATTGAAGGTGCATGTCGGCCGTTAGATATAAATCCAATGGCTGTGGATGTCATAATCATTTGTTGACCAAGTTGACAACGCCCCGCGTAGGCTTCGACCTATTGTCCCACATGCCAATCTGCAAAAATGTGGTATATATTTAACCCATGTTTTCTAGAATGTACAGTCCATTTGCTGGGCTTGGTGAACAAATAATTTCGCGTCAATGCGGCCCATTTAATATTTTCTAAGAAATCCCAGCCCATTTGCACTTTCTTGAAATACACGAATTAGCTGGGCTCGTTCTATATATAATGTTAGGTTAGAAGGAGCAATTAATATCAAAAAATAAACCGTTGCGACACATTTTTTATATATAAAATTAACAAATTAGCGAGTTATTGCTCAAAATAAAAATGAGCGCGTTATTATTACATTGGTCCTTAAAATCTTCGCAAGCTTTTGTATGCAATCACTAGGATTTTCCTACCTGTGAGTCAAAAACAACCAGATTTTCCTTGCCAAATTCTTTTAAACATTTACTTTTATAAGTTAATAACACGTGGGATGTTTTTATAATGTATATATAAGTCTCTATAAAATATACAGTAATAGTAATAATATAAATATATATAATGTGGTTAGAAGGGAAAACATAAATTGGAAATAGCATTATTATTCTTATATATAGATAAATAGAACAGAGATCTGCATTTTATTAAGAAAATACATTGGGCTGCCGATCTTTAAGAAAAAGTAAAACCGACGCTGGGAGGCCCATAGGCCGGTATGGACCTCAAAAAATAAGTTGAAACCACTGTCTCTGTATGTCGTGGGCTATGCCTACCTAGGCCTAGCTGATACTTGTTCGCCCTCTAGAAAAAATGATAGTACTAGCTAGATCCCCGAGCGAACTGGATTAAAGAGGGGATCAGCGGCCCGACTGAAGAAGCACATCAGACGCGAATTTTTTTCTTCAGTGGATGGCTCTCGATGGCGTTTTTTACTTGTCTCTGCACCATACAACTTGTATTTTTAGCCTCCCAGTCCGTGGTGGACCAGCAACCCATTTGCTGGGCGGGCCAACCTACAAAAACCAGCACTCGATTTTTCATCAATCCCCAAAAACAACGCAGCCCATTATGCTTGTTTTGAGGCCGAAAACATTACGGCAGGGGTTGAGCGGGGAAGGGGGAAGACAGAGCAAAAAATTTAAGAAGAGCTGATGCATCGTTGCTACCCTAACAAAGCATGTGCAATTCTTCTCGGGAAGAAGGTGTGCCATTGACACCCAAACGTCACAAATCCCACAGTAGACATACTAACAAGTTCACACACAAGTACAACAGAACAGGTAAACATTCGTATCAAACATAGGTTCACATGACACGTTCATATTCATAGCCAACATTCACAATCAACAACTCAAAAGATTCATATATACACAAGTTCAGCATATCTATGCATCCAAATGATTGATAGATCACACGACAATATTCATAGATAATTCACAAAAAGATTCAGATATACACCTGTTCAGTATGTTTATGCAACCAAATGATTGAGATCACAGCCAATATCATCCATGGATGAACTTTAATTACCTAGGGTACAGACTGGTAAATGGTGTTCAGTCGGAGGTACTTCTTGCTAAAATTAATGCTTGTACGAGTAAACTTTCAAGTACATAAGAGGCAGCACAGACAATCTGAACTGTGCTTGCAGGTTTATCCTCAAATAGAGGCCTCCTGCCGAGGGAGGTTTGAGCAACTTGGCCACTACTTTCATCCAACTAGTTTATTGGCTCATCTTGGTCCTTTAGCTCGCCAAAATTCTACATTGCAGACAAGAAAGGAGGCGGTTGAGAAAATGAACCACCCAAACTTTTTGTGCAATTCAACTGAAATGGAGCATCCCTCGCGTGCAGACTGATTAAGTGCCAGATGAATATACACGTCAACCAACTTGTCTGGAATCTTTAGACTCCATGCCATACAGTTCGCTACCATATGTGCTGATAACCAAAAGGCACAAGTTGGGACCAAAGACTGGACTGCGTTTTTCTGGGCTATGCGCCAAGCAATATTTTTGGCATTCACTCTCCTAATACTTGGAGTTTGACAACTGGTTGATGCCGGTTGATACTCGAATGAATATAGGCACTTCTTCTTGTCAACATCGATGCTTGTCTGAGTGAACTTTGGAGTACATAGCAGCAGCATAAGTACCTGTCCATCTGATCTTTTTGTACAGTTCTACTGAAATCACCCAATGTAATGATTTGCCTGTGAGTTCAGGCTCCAAGTTACACCTTTATGAAATCGGCAAACAGTAGCACAATACCAAATTACCAATACATATGACAAGCACAATAATCAGGATAAAGACCAGTACCACCCTGTGTGAGGCAGCATATCAATTACTATTTCCTTTGATTGGAAGCCGAGATAAGCCAAGCGACTGACAGCAAAGGAAGGAAGCAAGCCGAGATTAGCGACTGACAGGAAAGGAAGGAAGCTGTCGAGGCAATGAAGCACCCAAAGTTTTTGTGCAGTTCCACCAAAATTGAGCACCCCTGTTGGCACATATACTGAGAGAGTGAGATTACTATAATAGTGGGACTAGTTGATGAAACATACACTAACAAATAGAAGCACCCACATTATCTTAATGGGTAAATTTAGCAACATAGTAGTCTTGCTTAAAGAGAGGTATTAGTTTATTTAATCAGTGCCAATTATCTCAACACCCAAAGCATTGCCATGTATCATAGGTTGCAAAACTTTAACGTGCAAATAAAGGAGTTTCTCATGACAGTAGCACGATACAAATAGAGATGACAGCAAACTAATATGGATGAAGGCCTTAGGCTGGTACCAATCTGAGCAAAAAAGCTTATTCATGTAGTCCCAGAAGAGATGATAAAGCACTCACTGGAATCACTCAATAGTATATATTTTTGTGCACTTCAAATGTATGGTTGAAATCACTCTTGTTTACTAGTGCTGAGATTATAACGAAAGATTATCAAGAACTTCCAGCAGAGTTAAAGCAGTGGCTGGGATATAGTTCATTGTATTATCTTGTGTAGTTCCACCAAAATGTATGATTGGCACAACATGATCCCTGTTTGCACAAGTAGGAACAAGGTGAAACCTTCATTAGCTTAGTGAGAAAGGATAGAAAGACATTAGCATATTACTCTAACAGTAGCATCAAATTCATCCTGGACAATACGCAGAGGTGGAAGGGCTCCCTGGAGGATCGTCTCACAAGTAAGGTAGACGTTGCCGGAGCCCTTCAATGGCCTCGACTGAGGCCTCGGCTTCAGCAATATCACCTTGGCACTGTTTATTCTTCTTCTTCCTCTTCATGCTCTATTTCTCTTTCTCCTCACCAGTTGGTGAAACCAAGTACATGATTGGCCTTCTATTTCAGAATTGGTTTTGTCAGTGAGGGAGTACAAGTGTACTAGTAAACAATTGCATTATTTTCTCATGGCAGTCGCAAAATAGAGATGAACACATGCATTAAATATCATTCTTACCTAAAGGAAGGTTATGGTGCCAATATGGATGATGAGGATTGGAACACAGATCTCCCTTTGTGCAGTTCCACCAAAATGAACCAACTGTTCCATTCTGACATTCCAGTTAAACAGCACAAAAGTCACATCTTTTAAGAAGTGTTTTGTGCAGTGCACCAAAAGGTCACAACAGCAACCAGGTGAAATGGATATCCCTGTTTGCACAAATAGCGACAGAGAAAACAGTCAGAGTCTCAAACAATTACAGGCAAAAACATTTGGCTAAACTTGCCATGGCTTATAACAGTGGCATGGCTTCATTTTACCAAGGGCATTAGATTAAGAACAGTTAAATATTTGGTATAAGGGCATGGGACAGTGGGTGCACCAGCAGTCCAGCACCATGTACCTAAACCGGGGCATAAAGTGGTGATTCAGAGTTTGTTGCCCCGTGAAACAAACATCCAAGAAACATATCTGGGTTGATCCCATATTTGTTTACTCTAGCCACCTACTCCTATGTTTTTTTTGGAAATGGAGGCGTGCCCCCGGCCTCTGCATCATAATGATGCATGCAGCCATCTTATGTGTGGATAGCAAATCGAGTCCTGGTCATACGACTGTGTACATCGTTTCCCCTATATTTCCCTTTTCGACCAAGAGACTGGTGTCGGTGTCAAAACCGGTGGATCTCGGGTAGGGGTCCCAAACTGTGCGTCTAAGGTCGATGGTAACAGGAGACAGGGGACACGATGTTTACCCAGGTTCGGGCCCTCTCTATGGAGGTAATACCCTACTTCCTGCTTGATTGATCTTGATGAATATGAGTATTACAAGAGTTGATCTACCACGAGATCGTAATGGCTAAACCCTAGAAGTCTAGCCTGTATGACTATGGTAATGAGTATCTCCCTTTCTGGACTAAGTCCTCCGGTTTATATAGACACCGGGAGGATCTAGGGTTACACAAGGTCGGTTACAAAGGAAAGGAATCTACATATTCGGTCGCCAAGCTTGCCTTCCACACGAAGGAGAGCCCCATCCAGACACGGGTGCAGTCTTCAGTCTTCGTGTCTTCACAGCCCATCAGTTCGACCCATGGCTAACAGGCCGGACGCCCGAGGACCCCTTTGTCTAGGACTCCCTCAGTAGCCCCTGAACCTAGCTTCAATGACGAGGAGTCCGGCGCGCAGATTTGTCTTCAGTAGTGCAAGGCGGGTTCCCTTCTTTCCAAACTCCAAGATAGTCTCCAGATGCGATGATTGTATCCGGACCTGTCACCACACATAACCGCAGAGAGAATATAATACTCGACGAGTCCAATCCACTGACAACTTTTAAAATGTGACATCACGCCCGCCTGGTCATTATTTCGAACCGTTGTTTCGCCTGCGGCCCCACGTTCCGAAACGCGGTTGTTATTGACACGTCCTATCCCAGCAGAGATCGTGTCCCCTTATTAAGGGATTCTTTTATCGACACAGACATGGGTAACCTGACCGTCCTTAGGGTACAACTCCTTGGGAATAGGCAAATTTTAAGGCCCGGGAGGAGGCGTTCGATATTCTCGGCCTTTATAAAGGGGCACAGACCCGCCTTTCCTCTCCACGCTTGCTCCTTCCTCGATTCATACTACCCTGAGTTCCAACACCCAGGTTTCACCCTCCGTAACCTCAGTCATGTCCGGATCCAGACGTCAAGGCCGGTGGGTGGCTTCTTGTGTCATAGAGGAGGATATCGCGAAGCTTCGTGCGGCAAGATACCTGACCGCAGAAATCCTCCATCGGCTTCCCGCGGAGGGGCAGGTTATCCCTACCCCCAGATCTGGCGAGAGGTTCGTGTTTGTTTCCCACTTCCTCCAAGGATTAGGGTTCGCCCTCAATCCCTTCGTTCGGGGGCTCATGTTCTATTACGGATTAGATTTTCATGATCTCGCCCCGAACTCCGTTCTTCTCATCTCGGTGTTTATCTTCACGTGCGAAGCCTTCCTCTGAACTCCTCCACACTTCGGCTTGTGGCTCAAGACCTTCAATGTGAAACCGCAAATGATAGTGGGGGAGCAGGCAGAGTGCGGTGGTGCCTCAGTGAGCAAGCTTACCAGCGCTATTTGGCTAAAAGGATCTTTCAAAGAATCCTTCGACTTATGGCAGCAGGAGTGGTTCTATATCACCGAGCCCTGCGGTTCCAAGTGGGCAACTGTGCCTGCGTTTCGACCCGGCCACCCAATTCAGCTTGCATCATGGATTAATAAGGGGTTGGACTGGGGATCAGTTGACGAGGTGCGAAATCTGCAGAGTCGCATCCGAAGCCTCATTGAGAAGGATATCAATGTTGTCAACGTTATTCAGATGCTAGTCCACCGGACCCTGCCGTGCCAGCGACGGCCTCTCTGCCTGTGGGAGTTTAACCCCGAAGGGCCACGGACTCTTCAGCACTTCTTCGGCACTACGCACGAAGGAATGTGGAAACTATTCTTCGGGAGGGGCAAACAATGGTCGGACACCACAGAAGATACCGGCCTAGACTGTAACCATCCGGACACCCCGGTAAGTACTCGTCCGCCGAACACCTTATAATCAGATACCCTATGGTAAAACACTGAGCAAGCCATCCTTTTCCAGGGCTGGATAAAGAAAGTGGAACGGATTAGGTGTCCGGCCCCTCTTCTCGAAGACTCAGCAGACCCCGTGTTAACAAGGATGCTGGCACCAGCACCGTACCAGGCGCCGGCAGGGGAGGGCAAGGTGGAGAGTGAAAAGACCCGGGAGGACCTTCGTTCCGGAGGTAAATTAGATACCGAGTCCGGAGAAGTCGACATTTCCTTGCCCAAAGACAAAGGCGAAAGAGAAGCCATTATCCCTTCTCCATTTAGGAGGAAAAGGGCCGCCTCCGAAGGTTGGGAGGGGCGGTCTCCTAAGAGGGGCAAGATGCCACCGTCGAGCGGCTCGGGACTGGAAGGCGACGCCGTTGAATAGCTCCGTCATGAGGACAAGCCCTCAACCAAACCGTACGTGAATCCGGGGTACTTTGATAGCGTCCTGCTCCTTTCCTGTTATCGAAGAGATATGTAACGTGCCTGTGTATTTTTATAGTTCGGCACATAGTTTATCTAGGCAATCCTCTTCTTCGGGAGATCTTCTCCCAGAGATGATGGAAAGAGAGACGCCTCCCCCGACCTCCTCGCCCAATAATTCGGACGACTCCGAAGTGTCATCTCAGAGGGTTTTTCTTGATCAACAAGCTGGGCAAGGGATGAAAGAGGCAGTACCCGAAGGTAGACCTCCGATCTTCGGGATTCGGGGCCAATAATGAACGCCCCGGACTGTCCGATTTTCAGCCAACGATGATTCTGTAGACGGGTGAACGGGTTCCTTCAAAGGATGGTCGTGCTCCTACAACGGCTTCCGGAGACCCGGCGGCGCCGGATATATTGAGGGATATGCTGCGAAAAGCATCTGTCTGGGGGGGACAGCGTACCTTGATGGGTATGGTGGTTGAGAAGATTCTGTCCTCGAAGAGCGGATTGAATGAAGCCTTCATGAGCCTGCTAAGAGGCTTCGAGGTTTGTGATGTAATGTTTTTAACTATATTTTATTTGAAAAGATGCACCTGTGTATAGGTAGTAGCCCCTGAGACTCGGGTTGGCTTCCCGTGGGAGGCGAACGGAGGATCAAGAAGAAATATTCAAGGGCTAATCTGATTAACTTGAACACAGGTTGCCTCCGCCCTGGCTACTTCCCAGACTACGGATATTGCCGAGCTGCAGCGGAAGCTTGATGTGGCAGGGGATGACATTGCATTAATCAATATGCGTCTTGACGAGTTGCAAGGTATGTATTCGGGACAGTCCCTTTGCATACATTTTTGTGATATAAGCATGACGCTAAAATTTATATACTGGAATGTGCATGGCTGCAGATGGTGTTGCCGCCGTTGAAATTCTTCGGGCGGAGCTGGCCCGGGCCAAGGAGTAGACCCGGTTTAGTAATGCGGCTGCCGAAAAGGCATCGGCTGAGTTAAAAGCTGAACAAGCTGCTCGGCGCCAAGACGAGGAGAAGATATCCACGATGGCGCTTGAACTAAAAAATGCTGCTAGCCGCTGTGAACTTCTTGAGAAGGAGAATGAAGCCAAAACGGCTGATCTTGACAAGGCCTTACGAGAGGCGAGAGAAGCGCGGTCTGAATCCAGAGCAGCCCGTGAGGAGATCCGGCAAGCTGGGGAGATTGTGGCTGGTAAGCCCTTTTTGCTACAAACTAAGTTCGGCGATCTGAACTATGCTCAGCTTATCAAGTGTGGAGTTCTCCAGACGAGTTTTTAGACTTGCCGAAGAGTTCTTCCGATGCGGCACAGTTTTACCAGGCACGAGAGGGGTATGCAACGGAGAAGCTTTTCTGGTCATAATTTGGCGCATCGAAGCGCCCTCTGTTGCTGAATGAACAGATGTCCCAATGGGCTGAGCTTCATAGGATATCCGGCGCTGCCATGAAGAACGTCATAATCCGGTTGTGGCCAATTGAGCCCGTTCCGAATAGCTACTTCGGCTTGGTGCAGCGGCTTGTTGATGTGGTGCCACATATCGACGCTGCGAAGCGGTCGCCGTGCATTGAAGGTGCACGGATGGCATTTGCCCGTGTCAAGACATTCTGGGGGAAGATGAAGGCCATCGATGTCACGACGAAGAGTCCACCCAAAGGCAAGGACCGTCATGCACCGGAGCATTATTTCGAAGACGTCTTAGAGTCCGCTCGCTTGATAGAGGGTCAATGCTCGAAAGACATAATATTCGAGTGAGGTGCATGGGAATTGTAAAAGACAATTTTATAGTTAATCTATTTTTATGTTTTGCTCGAAATCTTGTGTTCCTCCTGTGCGGTCGTTTTTATATAATCTGAAAGTTTTCCAGTCGTCGGCTTCAGCCCCCTCGTAGGAAGTACGGGGGTGTTCGGAAAAGCATTTGATCACTCTTGACCCAACGTCTTGGTCCATGAAGGAGGTGACAATGCGGCGAACCAGGTATCAGACTATAGGGCATTAACACTTTCACTTAGCCATAGGAGTTTTATAGGGGGGACTACGACATAGCCCCTGGTATGTGTACGGCTTATTCCAATATGGTGCGTTACATATATGACCTGAAAAAAGGTCCTTCGTGTGACACGGAGGGAATCGCGACAGATTCCGATAAGTCATCGAGTGGTTGACCAGCTCTCACAGCATCATGACAGTCGGTTTTCGGCTTTCTCTACTGAGGTGCTTGACCAGATGAACCGGAAGCACAATCGCAGTAGTTCTCCCTTTACTACCCTAGCCGATAGAGCGGAACGTAAGGTAGCAAGCACAGGAGCCGAGCAACCCAACCATTGACCCAAGACATGATTCGGAGCTGATGCATATAAGGCCAAACTCGCGACACCGAAGTACGCTTATAAAGCTGTTCGGACTTTGTTGGCAACTCATTTGTTCCCATACCGAGCCCCTGGCAGGTTGTGCCGAGGTATGGCTGTAAAACAGCTATAGGGGCCAAATTCATTTGTGAAAAAGAAAGAAATGATTAATGCGGATTATATTTACTGGGACCTGAGAGATATGCCAATGATTACTTTATATATATAAAGACCACAACCCCGGCTATTTGACATGCCCGAGGTCGAAGGCAGAGGAAAAAGGCATATTACAGGCTCGAAATAAAGAGTGCGGTCTACAAAACGTTATTTTGGACCTCCTGTCGCACGTCTGCGCCGCCTGTCCTCGGTGAGGGGAATCCTTGATGGAAGTAGCCCCTTAGGTGAGTGTACGAATCCGAACTCTGATAGAGTCAGTTTTAGATGTTGGTCCTTTGCGTCACCTGTTTTCAAGAGATAATGAAGAAAGAAAAAGGAAAGTAGATAAAAAATGTTACGGGAGTGCTTGCAGGCTTGTCCGTATTGTGCTTCCGCCAGTGCCCATGGTATCTTAAGTGCGTAGTGATGTATGCGCGGTACAAATTTTGCGGGTATACGAGGTGGGCGACGGAAGCCGAACTGCTATTTCCGCTGCGGGATTGGTCGATCTTCGGGGGGAAAGTGCTTCTGACCCCTGGTATTTGGTTGGCGAACCTGTCCGTCGTCCCTGTCGCCTGGCGGCCTCCTCCCCTTGTGTTCGGCGTTGATCTTGCCGGCCTGCTTGAAGACCCAACAACTTCTGTTGGTATGATTAGCTGGTTTATCGGGGTGGACGTGAATCTGGCAAGGCCGGTCCAATATCCTATCTAGGTTGGATGGTCCGTCTCGGTTCGCCTTGAATGGATTTTTCCGTTGACCGGGTTTGGGATTGCTGAATCCGGCGTTGACCGCTGTGTCGCTTGATCTTTCATTATCATTGCGACTGTTGTGTTTGCTTCGTCGTGGCTTGTCATTGCCGTCTCGGATTTCGAAAGTGCCCGAGTCCCTGGCGTTGTTGCTTCTACGAGAGAGCCAGCTGTCTTCTCCCGCGCAAAAGCGGGTCATTAGAATGGTAAGGGCTGTCATGGATTTAGGTCCTTCTTGACCGAGGTGGCGTGCAAGCCATTCATCCTGGACGCTGTGTTTGAAGGCCGTGAGGGCTTCCGCGTCCGGACAGTCCACGGTTTGGTTCCTTTTAACTAAGAACCTAGTCCAGAGCTTCCTGGCTGACTCTCCGGGCTGCTGGACAATGTGACTTAAGTCATCGGTATCCGGTGGCCGGACATATGTTCCTTGGAAGTTGTCGCGAAAGGCGTCTTCCAAATCTTCCCAGCTGCCAATAGAATTTTCCGACAGACTGTTTAACCAGTACCGAGCTGGTCCTTTGAGTTTTAGTTGTAGGTATTTGATGGCATGAAGGTCATCTCCGCGGGCCATGTGGATATGGAGGAGGAAGTCCTCGATCCATACCGCGGGATCCGTTGTTCCGTCGTATGATTCGATATTCATAGGTTTGAACCCGTCTGGGAATTCATGCTCCATTACTTCGTCTGTGAAGCAAAGAGGGTGTGCGGCGCCCCTATGTTGGGCCACACTGCGACGTACCTCCGATGGAGTCCATTTGCGGTTTTCGGCCCGGGCGTGGCTAGGTTTGTCACGTCCGAATAGGTAGCCGTCGTCGCGTGTCGAGGCACGTCCCCGCGATCCATAGATCGATCCTGCGTGTCCTGCTCTACTGTCCCAGTCTTGTCGAAGGTCGTATGTACAACCCCAAGCTGTTTTATTCTTGCCTTTACGGTGAGGCGGGGCGGACTGGTGTTTGGCTTGAGTTGCCGCTTTATCCGGGCCAAGTTGTGGTTGGCCTGCCACATTGTGCGATGATGGTATGGGCTCTAGCGCCTCGCCATCGAATTGGGGTGGCAATCTATGCTTCGGGTAGCTCTTGGCTAGGCCACTAAGGCCGTATTCTTCGGCGGCCAGGACTTCGATCCATCTATCATTGAGCAGATCTTGGTCCGCTTGAAGCTGCAGCTGCTTCTTTTTCAGGCTTCTTGCAGTGGCTATTAGCCGACGTATGAAGCGCTCCTGCTCGAGAGGTTCCTCAGGCACGATGAAATCCTCGTTGCCGAGGCTCTCCTCTTCCTCGGAGAGCGGAAGATAATTACTGTCCTCCGAGTCTCCGTGTATGGCCTGTTCATCAGGGCTAACTTTCCCATTTTCCCGTTCCTCCTGTTCGGAGGTTACCTTGACGGGGTCTTCATTGTTTTCGGCATCGTTCAGAATATTATTTTTTCCGATGCCCGTATCGTAGTCTTTGGAACGACGTGACTTAGAGCGGCGTCGAGGAAGCTGGCGCTTGGGCTGTCTCTCAGGAGGTTTATCCTCAGCTGGATCCTCCTTGTCATCGTTGTTAGTTTTTCCAGGCGTGTCCACCATGTATACGTCGTAGAATGAAGTAGCCGTCCGTCGTCCAGTGAATGGCGGGCTTTGTCCTTGCTCCTTGTCGGCATCATCGTCCATACTGGCGATGTCCTCGGAGCCATAGTCAAGCATGTCGGTTAAATCCTCGACAGTGGCTATGAGTGGGTGGCGGGTGGGAAGCAAAAGTCCCCATCATCAGCCTCTAGTTTGAACCGTACATAGTTCGGCTGTGAGTCCCCAAGGGCGAGTGCTGGAAGATGTCTGCGGGGCTGAACTCGAAGATCGATAAGCGATCAAGTTCGGTATCCGCGGACTCACATGGTTCGGAACCTATGCCCGGAGAAGAGTCCGGAGTTCCGGTGACACGAGTATTGCGTGAGGTTAAGTCCATGTGCAGCTCCAACGCCGGGGAATCTGCGGCCTCCGTGGTGGGGTTGAGCCTCCAATCCTTGGATGCCGCTGCGTGCTCCGGATCTAAGGCCAGAGTGGTCACAGGAGCTATCTCCTAGATGCGGCCTGACGACAGATTTAGGTCATGTTCGTCAGGGTGACTAGGAGCGGTCGCCACGGTCTCGAATCCGGTGAAGATCAAGTCTCCACGGATGTCCGCAACGTAATTCAAGCTCCCAAATCTGACCTGATGGCCAGGGGCGTAGATATCGATCTGCTCCAGGTGGCCAAGCGAGGTGGCCCATGATACGTCTCCAACGTATCTATAATTTTTGATTGTTCCATGCTATTATATTATCTGTTTTGGATGTTTAATGGGCTTTATTATACACTTATATATTATTTTTGGGACTAACCTATTAACCGGAGGCCCAGCCCAAATTGTTGTTTTCTTGCCTATTTTAGTGTTTCGAAGAAAAGGAATATCAAATGGAGTCCAAACGGAATGAAACCTTGGAAGCAATCCAGGAGACTTGGAGTAGACGTCAGGGAAGCTTCGAGGAAGCCACGATGCAGGGAGGCGCGCCCTACCCCCTGGGCACACCCCCACCCTCATGGGCCCCATGTGGCTCCCTTGACCGACTTCTTTTGCCTATATATATCCATATACCCTAAAAACATCGGAGAGCACAATAGATTGGGAGTTCCACCGCCGCAAGCCTCTGTAGCCACCAAAAACCAATCCGGACCCTGTTCCGGCACCCTGCTGGAGGGGGATCCCTCACCGGTGGCCATCTTTATCATCACGGCGCTCTCCATGACGAGGAGGAAGTAGTTCACCCTCGGGGCTGAGGGTACGTACCAGTAGCTATGTGTTTGATCTCTCTCTCTCTCTCTCTCTCTCGTGTTCTTGATTCGGCACGATCTTGACGTATCGCGAGCTTTGCTATTATAGTTGGATCTTATGATGTTTCTCCCCCTCTACTCTCTTGTAGTGGATTGCGTTTTCCCTTTGAAGTTATCTTATCGGATTGAGTCTTGAAGGATTTGAGAACACTTGATGTATGTCTTGCATGTGCTTATCTGTGGTGACAATGGGATATCACGTGATCTACTTGATGTATGTTTTGGTGATCAACTTGCGGGTTCCGTGACCCCGTGAACTTATGCATAGGGGTTGGCACACGTTTTCGTCTTGACTCTCCGGTAGAAACTTTGGGGCACTCTTTGAAGTACTTTGTGTTGGTTGAATAGATGAATCTGAGATTGTGTGATGCATATCATATAATCATACCCACGGATACTCGAGGTGACATTGGAGTATCTAGGTGACATTTGGGTTTTGGTTGATTTGTATCTTAAGGTGTTATTCTAGTACGAACTCTATGATAGATCAAACGGAAAGAATAGCTTCGTGTTATTTTACTACGGACGCTTGAATAGATCGATCAGAAAGGATAACTTTGAGGTGGTTTCGTACCCTACAATAATCTCTTTGTTTGTTCTCCGCTATTAGTGACTTTGGAGTGACTCTTTGTTCATGTTGAGGGATATTTATATGATCCAATTATGTTATTATTGTTGAGAGAACTTGCACTAGTGAAAGTATGAACCCTAGGCCTTGTTTCAACGCATTGCAATACCATTTGTGCTCACTTTTATCATTAGTTACCTTGCTGTTTTTATATTTTCAGATTACAAAAACCTATATCTACCATCCATATTGCACTTGTATCACCATCTCTTCGCCGAACTAGTGCACCTATACAATTTACCATTGTATTGGGTGTGTTGGGGACACAAGAGACTCTTTGTTATTTGGTTGCAGGGTTGTTTGAGAGAGGCCATCTTCATCCTACACCTCCCACGGATTGATAAACCTTAGGTCATCCACTTGAGGGAAATTTTCTACTGTCCTACAAACCTCTGCACTTGGAGGCCCAACAACTACTACAAGAAGAAGGTTGTGTAGTAGACATCAGCCCGCAGCGCGAAGCCGCCGAACACGAAGATCTGTCCGGGGAGGAAGGTTTCTCCTTGGACAGCGTCACTATCGACGATTAAAGAGGCCATCGAACCTTTCGTCGACGGCACAGTGGAACTCTCAATGAAAGCACCAATGTCGGTGTCAAAACCGGCGGATCTCGGGTAGGGGGTCCCGAACTATGCGTCTAAGGTCGATGGTAACAGGAGGCAGGGGACACGATGTTTACCCAGGTTCGGGCCCTCTCTATGGAGGTAATACCCTACTTCCTGCTTGATTGATCTTGATGAATATGAGTATTACAAGAGTTGATCTACCACGAGATCGTAATGGCTAAACCCTAGAAGTCTAGCCTGTATGACTATGGTAATGAGTATCTCCCTTTCCGGACTAAGTCCTCCGGTTTATATAGACACCAGGAGGATATAGGGTTACACAAGGTCGGTTACAAAGGAAAGGAATCTACATATTCGGTCGCCAAGCTTGCCTTCCACGTGAAGGAGAGCCCCATCTGGACACGGGTGCAGTCTTCGGTCTTCGTGTCTTCACAGCCCATCAGTCCGGCCCATGGCTAACAGGCCGGACGCCCGAGGACCCCTTAGTCCAGGACTCCCTCAACCGGTTGGATGACCAGTCCGTACTACTTTCACCCCCTATCCTTCCTGTTTGTACCAAGTCCGATGCACATACAAAATTCCCCCACCCCCACTTTATTTCTTGTTTGAACCAAGTACAAGATTCGACTCCATGAAGTAGCTTTACCTCTAACAATAGAAGGAAAAAAATGTGTCGTTTGACCATCCGATCGAGAGGGGCTGAGAGGTGGAAAATGATGCACATGCAGCGACGTAGCAAGCTGGGGAAGTAGCGTTAGAGCGGTTGCGAAGGAAGATATACCTGAAGGTCGGCGGGATGTGGATAGGTGGGCGGCGGGAGGCCGGATCCACCCACACTAGGGCAACGACGAAGGGTTCGGAGGATGTCCCGCGCCGATGCTCAGCCAGAGATAAAGGTGCGGCCGGCAGTGGGTCTCCTCCCTCGTTGTCGACGACGGCCTAAACGTTGCCCCTCCTGCCCTTCACCGGCGGAGGGGGATACGTCCAGATCTGTAACCAGCGGTTAGGATAGAAAGACAGTGTTTTTTGAAAGGGAGAAAGACAGTGTTACCACCGCTATCTTGTTTAGATCTGGAGAGGATGAGAGTGTGTGAATAGAGCAACCCTAGCAAGCAAGCGCGGAGGCTCCGGCCTATATATACGTAGTGGGGTAGTTTTCCTTTTTCACTCCATCAAAACAATCGTTTAAAATTGTGTACGTGCGAGGTCGCCATTTTTTTTGAGTTGTTGATTGTTTTTTGAGATAGCTACCCGCTAATTCCAAGGGGTGTTATGGTGTGCCAGGTCGCACTTTGTATCGTTCAAGTCTGGTACAAGACCCTCCATTAAATGAACAACCACCCCTCGTATAATTTGTGAACAAGCCCACGGCTAAAATTATCGGAAACGTGGGCTGCCCCAACATGCATTATTATTTATATTTTCTATGTGGGAGTATCCTCAAAACAAAATGTGAGAGTACAATATTTATTGGGCCCCTTTGTAATTGGTGCTAAATTTTGACCAAAGATTTAACTGACAAAATGTTAGTGCATGTTAACAAAAATTATATCGTTTGATTAGTATTTGAACATAGTTTTCAATTATGTAATTTTTTGTGGCATGCATGAACATTTGGTTAATTAAATTTATAGTCAAAATTTGGCAAGGTGCATTAAATCAACACATGCAATTATCAAAAGGAGAGTCACGGTATGCATCGGTAAACGCAAATTATTGAAATATATCGATTGCAGTGCTTTGATGTGTCGCATCAACTCGTACAAGACCGAGAAGTTTGATTACTACAACGCCCTCTCCCTCGCGGACTGAGCTCCGGTGGCTGCACCTGCCTTTGGCTGCATGACAGGTGGGCCACCCGCCTGTTGGGCCCACCTGTCATGCACGCATAGGCAGGAGCAGTAAGTCAATGAAGCTGCGTCCCTCCCTCGCCCATGAGCGTGGCGGCTGGCGGGACTAGGAGAAGCTTTCGTTCGCTACACACTCTCCCTCCCGCACGCGGTGGACATGCAGCAGTTCAATCGGTGTCAGATGGCCAGAAGCATACTGTAGTACTCCTCCACTGCAGTAGTACTCCATCATTGTTCGACTTTCCGAAGAGGAGAAGAGCCAAGCATAGCCCGGACGCTCGTGTGGCAGTTTCATGTGTAGAGTAGTCTAGGATAGCGTGTACCGTGCCTGTAAGCTTAAAATCGTTGGGGTCAGCTCCATGCTTTTTTTTATTAAAATAATCTTCTGGCCCTACCTATCATCCTGGTGATTGTATTTTGCAGGCTCATCTGGTCAAGACAGGAATATATATTTTAATTTGTGGTGGGGTAAATATTAACATAACTGGTAACATGCACTTGGGACTAGCAAACATGCTTATGTGGCACACAATTAAATAAGAGAGAGAGGGTTAGAGTAACATAGGTAGATACCATATCATGTTAAATGCTAGGCTACTTTGTGTCATGCATGGCAATAAATATGGCCATCTGTGATACTACTTTATGATACTATGCACTATTGAGGTAGTATCATATACTAGTATCATATGCATGATACTAGTATATGTTACTCCCCACTATGAGTAGCCTTAGAGGTTGCAGCAAATATAGAGTATACAACAAGCTATCCATCCCGCACGCGGTGGACGGACATGCAGCAGTGGATTCGATACTATAGAAGTAGTAGTCACATCATTGTTCGTCTTCTCGAAGAGGCGAAGATCCAAGCACAACCCGAACGTGGCAGTTGCGAACGCTCGCCACAGTGTGTTTGGTTGCATTCTCATCTCAGCATAGTTGTTCCCTCTTCGTGCATGCTCATCCCAGCACCCCTCTTCATGCATGCTCCTAGTGTATTTGTGTTAAGCTAGTGTGGACTCATGCACATTTCATACACCCTACCAAACATCAAAGCATCAAAACATATCACAAAGCATCCGGGCTCGCGTGCCATCCACCAAATCACAGCGAGGTGCTATAGTCGAGACTCACCGGTCACCCCGGTGTGGCCGTCATGACCCGTCATATCACAAAACCCACACCTTTACCAGCAATGGTAAAGTGGCCTCGAAGTGGCCTCAAAGTTGGACTAGCCGAAGTAACCATCATTTCACAGGAACGCTCGTTGAAGCCCTTTCTCCCCTTTCTTGAAGAAAACCTCACTCCAGGCTACTCACTTCTGCCATTTTTCTTCTGTACCGACGAAGGAAAGGTGGGCGAATCAGTGATGCTACTATATTTTCATTCCAAGAATCTTCTTTTTGCGAAGCACCGACCGATTCTCACAGCCTATTCTTTTCCCGTTTTCATTGCGATTGTGGTTTCCTTTCGATTGCTTTTTGTTTGTCAGTTCATTGACGGATCCTGGAGCACTAGGCAAAGAGTTGCCGGCGGACAACCCACTGGAGACAGCGATCTCCAGGAAGCGAGCACTGACCAACGAGTTGACCATGTTGGCGGGCCAACCCATGGAGACGATGAACTCCAAGAAACAAGCACTGGCCAAAGAGTTGACGACGTTCGCGGACGAACTCCTCAAAGAAAGTTGGAAGAACAGCAAGGGCCCCACTGTGCCTACCCCAAAAACTCTAATGGCCACCTATGCGAGGCTCAAGGCCGAGTTTGAGGAGATAGTCGCCGTTGAGAAGCAATATTCCCCTGGCAAGGTGATGGCCCCCATCGAGGACGAGGAGATGGCCTCCGGAGGGATGGGATCCCCCGGTGAGCTGCACAAGGTAAAAAATAATGGCTTACCATAGTTGTGGTTTTTGATTATTTGCAATGTGCTTGCTAATATGTTAGGGTTGTGCAGGTGCCGGTGGACGTCCTTGATGATTCCGATGTCGCGGCCCGTCCTGTGGACAACACCCCAGAGATCGTTTTCGATGGCGTGGTCCGTCCTGTTGACATCGCCCCGGAGATCGATTCTGATGCCGCTGTCCATCCTGTGGACATCGCCCCAGAGATCAATTCCGATGTCGTGGTGGACATCGCCCCAGAGATCGATTCCCATGCCGTTGTCCGTGTTGTGCTCATTGCCCGAGAGATCGATGACAAGAAATAGTTGGTCGCGCTAATCCTTCAGGGTAGTTTGCATTGTGTTTAATTACCAGAACGATGCGTGTTATCAAACCATCTTAGGGCTAGTGGACTGTCTTGTGTGGGCGGTAGTTGCTACTTTTGTTCGATAGTGAATCATGCGAACCCTCTCCGAGTTGTGGAAACAGATGTATCCTCACCAGCTTTTGATGTAATATATGGCATGCTTAGATGTAAGTTTGAACTTTTTATCATATCAGCAGGGCTTGTTTGATGATTCTTGGTGTTAGTAGGCTAGCTACTGTGCGAGCTATAGTACTTGCAAAACACTCACCGAAGAGAAACGTTGGGGCTGATGAGCTCGTGGTACGCTTATACTTATCCGTCATCGATCGGCCAATAGCCCAAGCTCCTAAGATTGTAGGCTTAGCGATCGATCAAACAATAGTCGACACGGATACATTCGGCCTCCTTTGGTTTGTAGGAATTGTATAGGAATTCTATAGGATAGGATTTGCAAAGGAAAAATTCCACTGAAGCCCTGTGGTTTGTAGGAATGGATTCCTATTCCTATGTAGGATAGGAATCAATCCTTCACATTTTGGAGGGAAAAAACTATAGCCTAGATTCAATGGAAAAATTCCTATCCTATGCACCAAATGACATCTCTTCCTCTACAGGAATTGAGATGCATGTCATCTCACTTCCTATGATTTTTCTATTCCTATAAAATGTCTATCCTATGAACCGAAGGAGGCCCGAAACGGAGGGAGTACAAATCCTAGGCGGGCTAGTTTGGCCTAGTGGGTTTCAGTGATATGACGTGGTACAGTGCCGTCCAATCTTCGCGTGTGGTAGCAGTACTGCGGGTACAGTAAGTTTTCTTGAAGAAGCGGAATTCAACGAAGTCATGATGGTTCCTTCGTCCGACCAACTTACAATGGGAAATGTTGGGCCTGCGCTACGACCGGGGTGGACCAGGATAATTTTGTGCATGGCAGGTGGACCAGGAAGGTCGACGTCCCACATGTCGGCGAATGAAAGTATTCTTTCCGATATAGTGGACGAGCAACGAGTATTCATTGTTTATTTTTGATGAAAGCTATTGTATCCACTGTTATGGTGGACGAGTGTGTAACACGGCAACCCAGTGAACTTGGCATGTGCACCACTCCCTCCTTCCTCATGTAATACTACCATAGTGTTGACTAGTGGAGGCTTGGAAGCGGTCCGGACTCCTGCATGGCCCACCTCACATTATCACCATATATATTTCTTGGAGTCCATGCGCGGTGGGCGGGCGATCTCTTCTCCCTCCCCCGTCTCTATATTCTCAGCGGACGCCCGCAGAGCGATTAGATTTCGGCTATCGACGGTTTATTCAATTGCAGTCCCACATGTCAGTGAAAATGCGAGACAATGCGTGTCCCCTCTGGTGAGCGGCGTGCGAGCCGGACTGTCGGGGGTGCGACGCGTACGAGTCGTAAGTGTGCCGCCTTTTCCGTTTGAACTTGTAAAGCATAACATTTTCGTGTGATTGATCATAGGAATCCAGAACTAAATGATGAGGGCGGTGCTTTCCCGCGCGTTAGGCGGGCTAGTTTGAGTGATATGATGTGCTACAGTGCCGTCCACTTGCTCCATTTTTATGTAAGCAAGAGTCTACACTCTTACGTGGGAGAAGTGCGAAACACGGCAGATCTGATTTTGATCGAGGGATAACTGTTCCCTGCGAAATAATGGAGCACTGTTAGCGATTATAGCATGATAGTTAGGGCATCTCCAGCGCTGGCCCTCAAATTTACACCGGCATCTGTCCGAGGACACTGATGGATGCCATCCAATGCTGCCTGCATAGCTTTCGACAACTATATGAACTAACCGGACGAAATTCGTCCAAACAAAGCAAATTTCAAATTAACCGGATGAAATTCATTACATTTCAAAAACTTTTCCTATAAACTGGACGAAATTCATTACATATTTTGCACAAACCATACCAAAACCTATTGTAAACCTAATCTAAACGATTGCCGGCGCCCGACCACCATGTCCGGCCATGAACCCGAGAAAGCCGGCCATTGCCTTTGCCTCCTCCTCATCCGCCTGGATAACCTCCTCCTCCGGAGCACAAGGTTCTGAAGATTTCTGCCTCCACGTCACCGTCAAGCGGCTAATCGGTCACCGATGTTTATCCCACCAAGCTTGGCATCGACTGAGTGGAGGAGCGGTGGCCTTCCTGGGACCAGAGCGGCGGCGACCTACCGTGTACTACTCTTCCTCGCTGCCGGCTGCGCCCGCGCCCGCGCGCCGGCTTCGTGGTCATGGCGGCGGAGGGCGGACAGGGGGGAGCCGGCGATCTCCTTCGTCTGCTCCTGCGACAGTACGTCCAAGAGAGCTTTGGAGCGCGCCCGGAGTGGAGCCGCCGATGTCCTTCGTCTGCTCCTGCGACAGTACGTCCAAGAGAGCTTTGGAGCGCCAGGAGGCCATGGTTGGAGTGGTGCCGACAGAAGGAAGGGACCAGAGGAGAATGAGTGTGGGTCTTTGGCTATGGCTGGGAGCGGGGGCTCAAGTTAATATAGCGGGCGAATGGCAATGAGCCACGACAGACGGATGCGGCTGGAGCCGGAGTAGGTTCGTCGGCAGCCGTGTGTCATTAATGTGGGCGGAGGACGGAAGGATAGCCGTGGTGTCGTTAACGTGAAACAGTCGCTTGCACCGGGATGCCGCGCGGGTGGCATTCTCTCGGCCGACGCGCTGCTACAATGTCGGCGCCAGTGAGAAGTCACCTCGGGCGTGAATGCGGACGCTGCTTCAGTGACTTAACCGCAGGTGTGTTGTATCACTGACATGTGGGCCCGACGGGCACCTAGCCCGCATGTCAGTGACACACCAACTGCACCTGCAGTTAAGGCCGGTGAATGTGGCATTGACGTTCTGGAGAGACGGTGACCGTTTCAGGCGGGAAGCGCGCGCTAGCGATGGAAGGGGTTTCGGTAGGCCAGGGCGGTCAGACGCTGGCGTGGTGGTAAAATGTGAACTCATGGATGACGAGCCTTTGAAGCGTATGCGGCACGTATTGACAACCGGGTGTCCATGCAACCGCTCTTATCGCCAGCTAGCCTTCGACGACCACCATTAGACACACACAACCATGCATAACTTACGAATAATGGACGAATTGATCAGACACACACTCGTGTGCAGTGGCACTATGATCGGTTGCTCACGATAGTACATACTCCGTACCATAGTACCCTCTCTAGCTAGGTTGTTTCATAGATTTTCATTGTGATGGACGATATACATGAGCAAGGCGCCGAGTCACGAGTATGACCGTTGGTGTTGAGCCAGGTGAATACAAGCTCGGTGTTCGCGGAGGCCTCCAGCAAACACCTAAACAGTAATGTCACATACGCATAATTTTGGTTTTTATTTCTTTCTCCACTGACAGGTAGGCCCGCATAGATAGATAGATAAAGAACACGAGCTGATGAGGCGCATGCGGACTGTTTGACTAGTCAACCAGACAAATACGGAGCTATACGTTGAGCCAGTGACCGTATAATCACCATATCTCGTATACAATGATAAAAGTGAGTGCTACCTCTTGAGCACTACGTTGGTTTTCCCTTGAAAAGGAAAGGGTGATGCAGTAAAGCAGCGTAAGTATTTCCCTCAGTTTTTGAGAACCAAGGTATCAATCCAGTAGGAGGCCACGCACGAGTCCCTCGCACCTACACAAACAAATAAATCCTCGCAACCAACGCGATAAGGGGTTGTCAATCCCTACACGGTCACTTACGAGAGTGAGATCTGATAGATATGATAAGATAATATTTTTGGTATTTTTATGATAAAGATGAAAAGTAAAATAGAAAGCAATAAAAATAACTAAGTGTTGGAAGATTAATATGATGGAAAATAGACCCGGGGGCCATAGGTTTCACTAGTGTCTTCTCTCAAGAGCATAAGTATTTACGGTGGGTGAACAAATTACTGTTGAGCAATTGACAGAATTGAGCACAGTTATGAGAATATCTAGGTATGATCATGTATATAGGCATCACGTCCGAGACAACTAGACCGACTCCTGCCTGCATCTACTACTATTACTCCACACATCGACCGCTATCCAGCATGCATCTAGAGTATTAAGTTCATAAGAACAGAGTAACGCTTTAAGCAAGATGACATGATGTAGAGGGATAAACCCATGCAATATGATATAAACCCCATCTTGTTATCCTCAATGGCAACAATACAATACGTGCCTTGCTACCCCTACTGTCACTGGGAAAGGACAATGCAAGACTGAACCCAAAGCTAAGCACTTCTCCTATTGCAAGAAAGATCAATCTAGTAGGCCAAACCAAATTGATAATTCGAAGAGACTTGCAAAGATAACCAATCATACATAAAAGAATTCAGAGAAGATTCAAATATTGTTCATAGATAAACTTGATCATAAACTCACAATTCATCGGTCTCAACAAACACACCGCAAAAGAAGATTACAACGAATAGATCTCCACGATAGAGGGGGAGAACATTGTATTGAGATCCAAAAAGAGAGAAGAAGCCATCTAGCTAATAACTATGGACCCGAAGGTCTGAGGTAAACAACTCACACATCATCGGAGAGGCTATGGTGTTGATGTAGAAGCCCTCCGTGATCATGCCCCCTCCGGCGGAGCTCCGGAACAGGCCCCAAGATGGGATCTCACGAGTATATATAGGAGGAAGAAGTACGTCGGTGGAGCAACGTGGGGCCCACGAGGGTGGAGGGCGCGCCCCCCTACCTCGTGCCCTCCTGGTTGATGTCTTGACGTAAGGTCCAAGACCTCTGGATCACGTTCGTTCCGAAAATCACGTTCCCGAAGGTTTCATTCCGTTTGGACTCCGTTTGATATTCTTTTTCTGCGAAACTTTGAAATAGGCAAAAAAACAGCAATTCTGGCCTAGACCTCCAGTTAATAGGTTAGTCCCAAAAGTAATATAAAAGTGTATAATAAAGCCCAACAATGTCCAAAACAGAATATAATATAGCATGGAGCAATCAAAAATTATAGATACGTTGGAGACGTATCTGTGAGCTATCAAGACAATTTTGATGACCGCCAATGAATTTTACTCGGTAATAAATGACCAGGATTGAAGGGGAATCCAAATTTCCTTCGTCTTCTGTCCTTGAGCTCTTGACAAACCAATGCACTTTACGGTTGTCCGGCCACTCCACCCCAGAGCTGTCACCAAGCGTCGTTCATGCCACCGCGCCGCACACTAACCGGTAAGACTAGCCACAATGGGTAGTAACATGGACTAGTAACATGCATATGTTAACAGTCTATGTTACTACCTCTATAGTGGGGAGTAACATATGTGTAGTTACATGCAACACTTCATTTATTAGGCTATAGACTCATCTTGCCTTGAGATGTGTGATGTTACTCATACTACTAGTAACTAGCTATGTTACCACTTTCCTCTCTTTTCTTCATTTATTGCTTGCCACATCATCTATTTTATCTAGATATGTGTGATGTTACTACCTATGTTACTCCCACTGTGGGTAGTCTAAGGAAGCGATGGCATCCTGCCGCCCCGAGTTCCTCGCCGCCCACGACCGCACACAGAATGGTAGGGAAGTGGTGTCATCCCGCCATGCCGAGTTCATCGCCGCTCGCGACCTCACACTTATGTGGGCGGAATTTGAAGCTACCAAGGCCGAATGGGCGGTAGAGAAAGAGGCGGCCAAAGCCGCACAGAGGGAGAGGAAAAGTGAGAAAGCACTTAGGAAAAGAGAGGCCAGCCGCCGCAAGAAAGAAGAGGACGCACGGGCTGCTGCGGAGAGGTCGGCGGAGATCCAAGCACGGTGGGGTGTCACCGGCAAAGACGGAAAGGAGAAAGACGGCGTCTGGCCAGCATGGGAGAAGTAGTAGTACTAGTAGTTAGTGTGTGTGTTTATGTCGCCCGTACGTTTGTTTAATTAATTACGAGCATGTACCAGTACTACTAGTTACTACTATAGTTTTTAGAGCAAATTACCAGTACATTAGCCTAGACTCAATGGAAAAATTCCTATCCTATGCATCAAATGGCATCTCTTTCTCTATAGGAATTGAGATGCATGTCATCTCACTTCCTATGATTTTCATATTCCTATAAAATTCCTATCCTATGAACCAAAGGAGGCCTCTGCTGGAGTAACTACTATAGCTAGCAGTACTGCTGGTACAGTAGTTTTCTTCAAGAAGCAGAATTCAACGAAGTCATGATGGTTCCTTCGTCCGAGCAACTTCACGGTGGGTAAGGTTGCGCCTGTGATTTGACGGCTCATTAGTAATTACTGCGGCTCGACGACCGGGGTGACTCTCCCTTGGAGTTCTGCGGGCATGGCATGTGGACCAGGATGGTCGACGTCCCACATGTCGGCGAACGGAAGTATTCTTTCCGATATCGAGGAGCAAGGAAATCGCGTGGTATAGTATCACTGGTGATTTATATTTATTTTTTATTTCTGATGAATGCTAGCGTTTCAACTCTTACGACGAAGGAGTGCCAAACACACGACATGTGCTGGATGTCCCACACGTCAGCGAAAGGAGTGGGACATGAACAGCGTGGTAGAGCTCTCCACTTCTGGGTCAGAGACCACACGTAGTAGTACTACTGTACTAGTGGTATGAACGATACAAAGTGCGACCCGGAGAGAAAGGCACGTCTAGTTGGAAGGTATCGGGGCATACACGTAAACAAATATAAAACCTAATATGTGCCTCCAATTAATATAGTAGTAGTAGAGTACTTAGGCACGTACTCCATAACATCACCGTGCATTGCACGTACAACATTTAGTGGTAGTAAGAGACAAATGCCTATATGCCACGCTTGTTCATACTATTTGTGCCTTTCTACTTCACTTACTGCGCTACATTACTCAGGTTCGTACGCCACTCCTGGGTACATGTTTGTCTCGTAGTTCCAGTCCCACGTGTTCTTCATAGGTGGAACGATCCATAACTGTGGGCAACGGGAGTCCATATCATCGCAGTTAGTGTGGCTCCCCACGATGGAGACTCATCCAAACTATGGCCAGCCTCGACGCGGAGTAGTCGCGTGCACCGGGAAGCGGTGCTCTCTCGGCCGTCGCGCTCCTTCAAAGCCGGCACCAGTGAGAGGTCGCCTCCGCTCTGGCCGGGCATTAATGCGGCACTGACGTTCTGGGGCGACGTTGACCGTTTCACGCGGGAAGCGCGCGCCGGCAAGGGAGGGGGGCTGGTTCGGCCAGGGTGGTCAGACGCGGGCGTGGTGGTGGTATTGGTTTTGAACCGTTTCAGGTGTAGTACTGGTAGTTTGCAAAACTACTCAATTATTGCACTCAGTTTCCTAAGAAAATGTGGTAAAAAAAACGTTACTCCACAGCCCGCTTCCCTTCTCCTTCCTCTTCCATCGCCCGCGCACGTCCGCGGGAAGCGACCGGTCAACCCTTATATAGGAGTGCTAGCACAAAAAATGCATGCATGACCACTAAAATTTCCAGATTAAAGCGCCGCTCCGGCGGGAGTATGGCGTATGTCGTTACCTTCGGCCGGGCCATGGCTACCGGGCTACGGCGACCAGAGAAGAGGCGGCGGGAGGGGAATGAATGCAGCTACTGTTTGGGTTCGCCGTCCGGCTTAAATAAATGTGCACCATCACGTGTACCCGCGGGTGCACAAATTGTAACATACGTGTCAACTTAAGTGGGCGTCACGTAACTAGTGTGTGTGAGAGATTCTGAGAGACAGAGTGCGTGTGTGCGACTCTACTCTTCGGACATGTACTCAACCTTTTGCATCGGGATATAAGTATAATGGTATTACACTTTAGCTAGTGATTTACGTGGCCATGTTAACATGGTTGTGTAAAAAAATGTCACTTCCTTCTCATGATTTGCGTTATATAATTACTAGCAAGATGCTCGTGCATTGCACGAAACATCAATATGCATTTCTTTTACAAAACACCTGTTGTGATTGACCCATGCAGGAGTAATCCCATGTGTAAAAACTAATGCTATCTCGAGAATTTTATCGGAAAAATGGTATCTCGACAATTTCATCGAAAAAATGAAAGATGAGAGATAAAGTGAGGAGGAGTGGAGCGTGGTGGTGACTGGTGGTCGGACTGGGCGGAGGCATAGGGATGGACGGCGCCGGCAGGCGGCAGCGGCCACCATGCTAGATTGTTCCAGAGACTTCCTTTTTTAATTTCTCAGCAATGAGGTTGTGGGAGATAAGGACGATGAACGAGGCAAGGCCTTGTCTGTAAATGTGGAGAGAGGTGCGGGTATCTTTTGTAAAATTGTCATAGTTTGCTTTCTATCCGTCAGATATAGATCGGACGATCTATATTACAAGATGGCAGGTACACCATCATCGCTAACTCGTTTTTCTATAAGAGTAGAGATGATAAGTTTGCTAACTACTAAAGTAAAGTGGAATTTGTCCATGTTATACAAGTAAATTAAGGTGATTGCTTATCATACGGGTAAGGTTGGACGAAGGGTGGTAGGAACGAATGCTCCGCCCAGAGCATGTGTGTGTGAGATGGATTCTTAGTGTGTGTGGGGGGGTGCGTGTGTGTGCGTGTGACGCGGGGTCCTCGGTGGCGGATGTAATTTAAGTGTGCGTGGCTTCATCATAGTGTATGATAGGGGCCACCAACGAGGGGGTGCGAGAGAGAAAAGGCCCGTAGAGAGGGAAGAGAAGGCGTGTGCGCATGAGAGAAGTCGACATCGAGAGAACGTGTTTGTTCGAGAGACACCGAGGAAGACTACTATATATCGATGGTGCATGTAGGCGGGAATTAAACGAAGGGATGGTCTTATTGGTTTCGGGGATATAGGGGAAGAGTGAGAGGGGGGTAGCTAGAAGGAGATTGTTAAGTGTGAGTGTGTGTTTTACCCATCCAGGCGGAAGTTATGTGCACACAAGAAGAGAACGATTCAATGTGGCGTTTTGGTTGAGGGTAATTAACTATGTATGGAGACATAGGAGACCTTGAATGTGCATGTGCTAGAGGTATACATGTATACGCGGGATGTGTTTGTGTGCACGTGAGCATGATCAAGATAAAATAAAAAAAGACATAAGTCATAAGGTCAACTATATGGGAGAGATCGGTGTGACAATATGCATGCATGTGAGAGTGCAGGGAAGATGGCTCGATAATTGAGCATGTGTTTTTTTCTTTAAGAGATAGTGGTGTTGGCTGGAGCATGAATCTATGGCGAGCAGAGGGAGCGAGACACAACGATTGTGCAAAAGAGATCAACCTATAGATGCATGTATGGAGAGACATATATAGTGTGGGTGATAGGAAGCAAGAGTGCGTGCGAGAAAGAAATGTTGACGGAGAAACTACAGATAGATACAGATATAGAGATGCTAGATAGAGGGACATCAGCTAGTTTGAGTGTTGGAGATGACCGCCGGGTGGTTCAGAGGGTGAAGGTATGTGTGTGAGAGAGAAAGATAAAAAGAGTGCACTTGAGTGCATGTAGAGAGAAACATATATAGTGTGCATGATAGGAAGCAAGAGTGAGGGCGAGAAAGAAGGTTTATGGAGAAATAGATAAATAGAAAGATAATGATGCTAGCTAGCTAGTGTGTGTTAGAGATAGGAGTCGAGTGGATCATAAGGCTGAGTTATGTGTGTTTGGGTGTGAGAGAGATAGAGAGAGTGTGCATGTGAGTCACATACAAACAAATATCAGAGAGAAATGAGATCCCGAGAGACGGAGTTTTGTGTCTGCGAGAGAGAAAGATATTTCACAACGAGAGTGATAGCTAGAGAGACATATGAGGGAATGCAAGATATCTCTAGGGAGAGAGAGTGTGTGTGAGCGATATACAAGAGAATGGTGGAGAGATATGAGACCCTGGGAGACAGTTTGTGTGTGAGAAAGAGATCTTTAAGAGGAAGAGTCGTAGCTTCTCATAGCTAAGGAGCGAAAGACATCTCTGTGTGAGAGGGGGCGTGCGAGTGGCACACAGGGGAATAGTAGAAAGAAATGAGACCCCGGGAGATGAAGTTTGTGTTTGTGTGAGAGAAAGAGATTTCACATGGAGAATCATAGTTAGAGACACATAGCAGGGAGAGAGATATACTTAGAGAGAGATAGAGTGATTGAAGGTCGAGGGAGAGAGTACCGTCAGTGTGTTGCGAAGATAAAAGGTCATTGTCGACATACAGGTAGCACGAGAGATACCCGAGAGACGATGAACACGTATAGATCTAGAGAGATACTCCTATATAAGCATGAGTGATAGCTATATGAGACGAATATCTGGATTAAAGGGGATTCAAATATCTAAACTGGAGTTCACGACATCGATAATATCATAACGCAAATTGGTGTATGAAACATGCATATTCATTTGAATTTGGGGACATGTGTAATGTTATATAGTTTATCAATATTAGTGATCCATAGATTCTTTAATTAGAGACAATGCATGATTTATATGCAATTAATGTCTAAACGGGATTACACTATATGTTGCGCGTGTGAAACACATTATACATATTTGAGAAGTAAAAACATCGCATGAAACACACATTAATTAGAGACAGTTAGCGAGGAATGCATACATTGGATTCCAACATAAAGTGGTTTCAAATATTTGGAAATCCAAATTAAGATGGATACAACCTTATGAATCTGAGATCATGCCATTTGTAAACCATATTTATGTATAAAGGGTGTTGTGCTTTTGAAAGTATATATATAAAAATGATGTATATAAAATTTTATTCCAGTCGCAAATGGATCCTGCCCAAACAAAAATAGAATACAAACTGGATTCGAATTGAGTTGGCATGGTAAACGTGCACTCTTGCTCTGCAAAAATTTGAACGAAGCGGGGAAAGTCGCAGTAACCGCCCGAAATCAAAATCTGCGAGATGGAAATTACTGCCTATCCCTGACACGCAAAGCCTATCGGCTCGATTTCTATAGGTTTATGTCAGATTTCGGTTCCGGCAAAACCCTTGAGGTTCGAACACTGGGGTGCGCATGAAGATTTCCCCCTACCTAATCATGCCCTCAGCCTCACCACGATCTCAAAGCCTAGCTCGACGAACCCGCAACACAAGAGACACGAGATTTATACTGGTTCAGGCCACCGTTGTGGTGTAATACCCTACTCCAGTGTGGTGTGGTGGATTGCCTCTTGGGCTGAGGATGAACAGTACAAGGGGAAGAACAGCCTCCTGAGGCAAGGTGTTCTTGTGCTTGGTGAACTTGTGTGGGTGAGGATGATCTAAATCCGTCTTTCTCAGACCAGTTGCCTCCTACTGTGGTGGCTAGTCCTATTTATAGAGGCCTTGGTCCTCTCCCCAAATATTGAGCGGGAAGGGAGCCAACAACGGCCAATTTGAAGGGGGACAGCTAGTACAAGCTATCCTGACTAAAGGTGGTGTTTGCCTGCCAAAGGCTATGGTGGTGACGCCGTCTTGGGCTCCACGGTGACCTCCGTCCTGCCGTCCAGCTAGTCTTGGTCTTGTTGCACCAATATGGAAACCTTTGCCTGACGCCTCGGCACTCCTCGCCTGCTCTTGTCTCCTTAGCACCAAAGAGGAAACAAGGACACTGTGCGCGCTGGTGCCCGCCTGGCACCCACCTGGTCTTGGTCGTCATGGCTTGCGTCATTGGAACCTCGCGAGGTTCGCCTTGCCTTGATCTCTCCGCCCCTCGCGAGCCAGCCTAGTGAGGCCGCTCCCGAGGAGGTCTTGTGTCGTCCGCCTCGCGAGGGTCTTGAGCGTTTGCTGGTGAAGATGGGTCATACTGGGCCGCTGGTAGAGCCACACCGTGGGCCGCAGGCAGGCAAGTCTGGGGACCCCCGTTCCCAGAACACCGACAGTAGCCCCTGGGCCCAAGGCGCGCTCGGACTTGGTTTCGAGGCGAAGCCAAAGGGCAAGTGCGGAGCGCCGCTGGCCCCAACGGCCTGCGGCCCCGCTTGACGCATGGCGATTGATTGGACGTGGGCGTCTTCGCTTCCCCACGCTGCCTTGGCAACTGCCCGTCTGACAAAAGGCTGGCGCGGGCTACGCTTGCCTTCATTGCTTTCTTCCGCCTTGATCCAGATCCCCTTTCTCGCCCCTCACTTCCAAAATCTCCAGATCTGCTCCCATCCCCTTCCAAATCAGCGACCAATGGCACCCTGAAAGGTCAAGGTTTCTTCGTCGCCTGCCTGGTATGAGCCGGCTCTGGATGCGCCCAATGTCTCAGAGAAGAACCTCGCCGTCACGCGCCTACTGACAGCGGGAGAGAGCAACGAGAGGGGGAAGACCGAGCTCCGGGCTGGCTCTGCCGTGCTGGAGCCTGCGGGAAGCACCTTCTTCCCCTTCTTCATGAGCAGAATCGTTGCGGGGCTAGTTACCCCCTTCAACGACTTCTTCTATGAGGTCCTTGGCCATTACGGGCTGCAGGCGCTGCATCTTCATCCCAACTCTGTTCTCCTTCTGTCGATCTTCGCCTTCTACTGCGAGGCGTATGTCCGCGTGATGCCGTCCGTGGCTCTGCTGCGCCACTTCTTCTTCCTTCGCATCAACGATAGTCGTACCTCCGGGTGTGCCAACTTCATTGCGGCCGGCAAGGCTAACTCGATCTCGAAGGCTGGGAAGAAGGCCGGCGGCTTCAGGAGCAAGTGGGTCATGATCGACGCCAAGTGCGTCCACCCACGCTTGGTCCTGCCAACGGAGATGCCCCAGTCTGACGCGAGGTGGTCGGGTGCGAAGCTCACTGATGACCGGGCGACGTCGGTGCTGGAGAAGATGAACGCCGACCTGAAGCCGGGCAACGCGAAGGCGGCGAAGGTGACTGGAGCCATGCTCCTGAGGGAATTCCTGATGCTGCGTGTGGCCCCGCTTCAGGCACGTACACGCCCCTTATGGAGGCTTGGGGGCAAAGAAGACAAGCTTCGCCTGAGCTCGGAAGCCTTGCCTGACGAAGAGCTGGCCGCGGCTCTCCACCTCCTGGTCGGGGACGACCAGGAATACCCACCGAGTGCCTTCGTTCCCTTGTTCCGCCGCAAGGACGGGGCACAGATCGTGGCTGCCAGGCCAACCTTTGATCGGCGCGGGCTGGTGCCGCCAACGCCCCCTGTAGTCCCGGTTGTGACGGTGCCGGTGGAAGTGTCTTCTGACGACTCCAGCAAGGAGGGGGAAGAGGAGGAAGACGAGGAGCACGACTCGGAGGCGGCCCCCGAGGGGATGGGGGAGACCTCCCCCTTGTGCAAGGCTGACCTCCTCCGCACCATGCCTAACGACGACAACGGGACCGATGACCTCCAGAGGGGGGAGCCGCCCGTGATCCCGACAAGGGGCAGGTCGGCATTGGTTTCCCGAGATGACGCTCCTGTTCCGACGCCGCCTGGGGCTGCTTCTGGCCCGTCTACTGCTCCTTCCTCTGTCCCCGGAGCCCGTGCGCCCGCGCCCCAGGCTGGGAGGCTCTCGGGCTTCAAGCTTAGCAAGAAGAGGGTGGACTACACCGCGGTGGACCAGTAAGTGCTCTTTCCTTGTTTCGTTCTTGCTTCTGCTGCTTGACCTTGACGCTTCCCCACTGTGCGATTAGGCCGACGCCTGCAGCGAAGAAGAGGAAGGAGGAGGCGGTGGTGCTGCTCGGGACCAACCTGCGTGCTCCAGCTGCGCCTCCCTCCATGGAGAAGGGCAGCGTTGGTGCTCATGTCTCTCCGGCTAGGTCGTCCTCGCGAGGCCTGGGGGAGAATCCTCGGGAAGAGTCAGCCCCGTGGCCCCGCTGGCTTCGGAGGCACCAGTGTCCGGCTCAGCTGCTGAGGTCTCCAAGGCTCAGGAGCCCCCAGTCTCCCAGGCTATGGTGACGATACCTTATCCTCCTCCTCCCGCTGCACCGCTGATTCCAGGTCCTTCTGCCTCCCCTGACATCTTGGAGCGCGCTCTTTCTGAGATGACCCAGCTGCGAGAAGATCTTCAGGGCGCCGACCCCCACCTGGTGGCTGGGCGCCTGGAGCAAGTCTCTGGCTGGCTCCTTTCTGACATGTCCGTTTGGGCGGCGCTGAGCCAGGCCACGGCGACCTCTGAGAAGGAGAAGCAGGCCGCCGCCCAAGCAGCGGCTGCTCGCGAGGCGGCGCTGAAGGATGTCGAGGCCGCCCAGGATCGCTACCGGGCGCTGGAGGCCGAGCTGAAGACCCTGTGCAACGAGCGTGTAGAAGAAGCCCGTAACCGCAAGGCGGAGGAGGAGAAGATGAAGGCCCGGGAAGATGCCATCAAGGGTCGCGACGCCGAGCTGGAGCAGTCGGCGAAGGCGCAGGCCACTGAGCGCGGCCGGCTGGAGAAGCTGGAGCGGAAGGTGAAGGCGGAGAAAGCCGAACTTGACGCCAAGGCGAAGGTTCTGGCCGAGGACCGCACGGCCTTCACGCTCCTCGAGGAGAGGTCTCACGTGGCACTGAAGGCGCTCTATGAGAAGGGCTTGGAGAAGCCACTGACCACCGACGAGGACGACCCCGCCCAGCTGCTTCCCTACTAGGTCGAGGCGCTTGAGGAAGTCGTGAGCGGCATCGGCCCCATGGCAGAGGAAGAGGCTCACGTCCTTTCTTCAGCTGCGCTGACGCGCGTCTTCAGCCACCTCCATCTTCGCGATCCTGCCGCCCGCCTTGACGAGATGCCGGAGCCTGTGGACGACGAGCACTGTGCAGCCGCTGCCGCAGCCGTGAAGGGTCAAGTGGAGGCCCTGCTGAAGAAGTTCCGCGCCTTCGCTCCCGCGCCTTCGACCGGCGGTGCTACTAATCCTGCAGCCCCGGGTGGTACAGGTGAAGGCGATGCTACCAAGGAAGGAGCGCCTCTTGTAGGCGCCAGCGGTGTCCAGGGATGACTTGCTCGCGGCTCCTTTCCTGTTTAAACTCCTGCAATATGTACCGTGCCTCGTGGAGGCGTTTAAACTTGCGTTTGATATTCGGAGAACAATATGTCTTGTAATATTTGGTTTGATATTTTGCAATTTCCTTCCCATTTGCTTTACGTTCTATGTCGGCAGAGCCCGACAACGCACATACCTCAGCCGCCGTTGGGTCGTCCGAATCACCAGGACGAGACCAAGGAGTGAGGGGCTACGTGGCCAGTTAGGCTCCTGAGTCGCGATGCTCAGGAGTCCCCCTTGACGCGCAAACAGCTTATGGAAAGGAGATGCAAGGGTAGGTCTAGTGTTCTGCGTCGGCAGGGCCCGACCCCGCGCATACCTCAACCGCCGTTGGGTCGTCCGGATCACCAGGATGAGTCCAAGGAGTGAGGGGCTACGTGGCCAGTTAGGCTCCTGAGTCGCGATGCTCAGGAGTCCCCCTTGATGCTCAAACGACCTTCATACCTTTGTCCTCGCCGAGGCTCAGCTCGGGACGGGCGCGCGATGACCAGGTCCGGGGGACCTGGCTGGGTGGCGTACCCTTGGGCTTGACCCAAGCGCAGCCCCTGTGCCCAGCCCCCTCGCGCGACTCTCCCGAGGGGAGGTGTTGCGATGAGGCCAGACACTGAGCTCAAGGGCTCCCAGAGGTTGATGCGGCCGCGAGGCCGCCCTTAGTTGTTTATCACCAGCGTGGAGCATGGCGCTTCCGCACTTGCACGCGCATAGCCGCTCCTCGGCGGTGTCGGCGGCCAGCGCGGAGCATGGTGCTTCCACTAGTACGTGGGAGGGGACTCCCTACTGCGGAGAGCCCCCGGGGCGTGTACAGCCCCGCCCTGACACGTGGCTTCCACGACAGGGCTAGACGAGGTGTGTCTGGGCACTCGTGAGCTAGCGTGGGACTCACGAGGCCCTACCTCAAGGTAGGTTGCGCCTGGTCTTGATTCTTGATGGCTGTGGTGGTCCTGCGAGGTGGTTAGACAACCTGCGCCGAACGAATCTCCTGAGGCTACCGCATGAGAAGGCCAAGCACCAACGACCCTAGGAGGTGACGTGAATGGGGCCAGCCCGCCAGACAGAGCTCAGCCGTTGGATTTATCGACGCTGCAGGGACGGGCCCGAGCACAGACGCCGTTCCTAGCCTACTTATGCGAAGGATCCTGAAGAAAGACGCTCGGCGCGCGACTCCCATGGTGGGCGGCAATCAAGTAGGCGATAACCGTAGATAGATTATGCATAAAAAGCAGATGAGCTTAGGTAAATGCACGAACGATATAGGCCACTAGGTCAGGCCCGAGATGCAGCCTGAGGGGCGCCCCCAGCAAGGTAAGCAAAAGATGTAAAGGGATACATGCCACAGGGACGGACCCACGCGGCCTGGGAATGATGTAGCCCGAGGGGCGCTCCCAGCTAAATAAACTTGGAAAATGTCACCTGGTTCTGTTGTTGGCGGAATGTTGAGGCAGCTGAAGGTGCGTGATGAAGGGGTTGCTCCTCATGAGCCACCGGGACCCTGAGCCTCGGGAGGCTCTGGGGGTCCGGGCGGTTCCTTGAAGACCGTCTCCATCTCCGCCAGGACTGCAGGGTGCCTGGCCTCCTGAGCCGCCAGGATGCTTTGCAGGTTGCGCTGGAAGGCGGACGCCACGCTCGGCAGGCCAAAAGGCATGCGAACGTAGCTGTGAGGCGGGCCCTCGCAGCGTCGCACTCGCGAAGGCCAGAAAAGCTCCTCAGATGCAGCCCTGTTGAGCCCTGGGATGTCGATGCAGATGCGCAACCCGCCATCCTCGCCTGGATGGGGAGCTGCGCCAGGTGAGCGGCGGTCACCGCGCATGGCTCCCGCGTCTTGCAGTTCCTGAGTGGTCTTGGTGATGAACTCCTGAGCATTGGGCGCTCCTCGCCCGGGGTCCTCCTGAGGGAACCGTGCTGCGAAGCACGCCTCCACGTGGTGCCCGAGCGCCTCCCTCGTGATGTTGGCAAGGTCGGACGCCCTCCAGAAGAGAGCCCCCGAGCCCTGCCCGAGGAGGGCGCTGGGCATGCCTTCCTATGCGAGGGAGGGAGGCGCCCCAGGCGTGGGCGCCGATCCTGATGAGGCACCACTTGCGTCGCCGCTCTCTTGAGGCCCGATGCGGAGTAGCTGCTTCTTCTTCTTGGGGACGACCTCAGGAGGGTACTGCTTTGCATTGTTGTCGGGGTCTTTGATTGACGCTGCTTGGAAGGCGCGCTCGAGGGTGCACACCACAACTCTTTCTTCACAGGGGACCATGATGATCCCGCCGCTTCCTGGCATCTTGAGGACGTTGTAGCCGTGGTGTGTCACTGCCATGAACTTGGCCAGGGCCGGGAACCCGAGGATGGCGTTGTACGGTAGGCGGATGAGGGCGACGTCGAAGTCGATGAGCTCGGTGCGGTAGTTGTCGTGGTGTCCGAAGGTGACAAGGAGGCAGACCTGCCCTATCGGCATGGTGGAACCATCGGTTACTCCTGAGAAGGGCTTGGTAGGCTAAAGCTGATCGTAGGGCACTTGAAGGCTGTCGAACATCTCAACGGACAGGACGTTAAGCCCTGCGCCGCCGTCGATGAGGGTCTTGGTAACTTGTACGTTGCTGATGACAGGCGAGCAAAGCATCGGGAGGGCGCCAGCGGTGGCCATGCACTTGAGCTGATCTGCCGAACTGAAGGTGATGGCGCACTTGGACCACCTGAGCGAGCGCGTGGCGTCGAGCCTGGGGGGATTGCGTTCACCTCACGAGCAAACTTCTTGAAGATTCACTGAGAGGCTGGGGCTTGAGCTCCGCCACAGATGCAGGCGATAGCTCGCGGCTCCTGGAAGCCCCCAGCCCCCTCGTCTTGATGGTGGTCGTCGTTCCTTCTTGGTGGTGGCGACAGCGAAGGAAGACCAGCGTTGCCTTGGGGGCGGTCCTCTTGAGGCTGATCCCTCCAGACGCCCTCGCGAGGCTGTTCTTACCAGCAGTCCTCACGAGGCCGGTCACGCCACTCTTGGCGAGGGCCACGGCCGTCCCAGCATCCTCTGCCACGTCCTCCTCCTCGGCCGTAGCCCCGGTCGTTGCGCTCGGGGCATCGACCGAGGCGTCCATCTCGAATGGCCCTGAGCTCTTGACAGTCATTGGTGTTGTGGCTGTGAACGTTGTGGAAGGCGTAGAACGGCCGGCTGCTCTTGGATGACTCGGGCTGGTCCCGGCCGCGCTTCATGTCTAGCTCCGCCGCAAGTACGGCCGCTCCCCTGCGCTTTGTGTCTAACTTATTTATCCCAGCAAGAAAATAGATCGCCACTACTTTAGTCTGATTTCTTGTCCATCACTTACTTGCTAGTTGAAAGCAAACATTGGTTGTGAAGTTGCCTTTGTCCGGTTTGCACCTTCAGATCTGCCATGGCACACTCAACACTATACTCGCAATGCTTATGGTTTTCCCCTTTTATATTCCACACTAGTTAAATGATAGTAGACTAAATTTCAAAATTGGGTCAGTCGATTTTTCAGAGCTCGCCGGAGTTCACCGGTGCGAATGAAGGGGCTCGTGTGGGGACGGTGGTTGTGGGGGTGGTGATCGGGCCTCGCCGAACGAAGAAAACACGACGCGGGTGGGGGCGGGGTTGGGGGTGGGGTGGCGGAGGAACACAGGCGGTGGGGGGCGGTGGTTCGGCCGGCGGCCCGTGCGGTGTTCAGTATGGGAAGAATCAGAGACGAGGAAGAAGAAGGGTTAGGAGACGTAGGATCTTCATCCAACAGTCTGAAATGGTCCACTGACCCAAATGACAAAAGTCACGCGACTTGCATGCAGACATGCAGAATATGCGTCCTCTTCTATTCTTTAACATGTTCCTCTTCTGTTCTTCTTTAGTAAGCACAGTATGTTCCTTGTCAGGAAGGGGAGCAGGGACATCTACAATCGACACCTTGATACGTCTCCAACGTATCTATAATTTATGAAGTATTCATGCTATTATATTATCCATCTTAGATGTTTTATATGCATTTATATGCTATTATATACGATTTTTGGGACTAACCTATTAACCTAGAGCCCAGTGGCAGTTTCTGTTTTTTCCTTGTTTTTGAGTTTTACAGAAAAGGAATACCAAATGGAGTCCAATTGACGTGCCAATTTTTGTTGATTTTTTATGGACCAAAAGAAGCCCCTGGAGCAAAAGAGTTGGGCCAGAAGAGTCACGGGCTGTCCACGAAGTTGGGGGGCGCACCCACCCCCTGGGCATGGGCCCCTGCCTCATGGACGACTTGGGAACCTCCTTGACGTGAAACAAACGCCAAAAATTCCTATAAATACAGAAACCCCCAGAAAATAACCTAGATCGGAAGTTCCGCCGCCGCAAGCCTCTGTAGCCACGAGAAATCAATCTACGCCCTCTCTGGCACCCTGCCGGAGGGGGCCATCATCACCAGAGGCCATGGAGGAGGATCCCGGAGGGGCCATCGTCGCCATGAAGGCCAAGGACCAGAGGGAGAACCTCTCCCCATCTAGGGGGGAGACCATGGAGGAGGAAGTACAAGGGGGAGAACCTCTCCTCTTCTCTCTCGGTGGCGCCGGAGTGCCATCGGGAGGGGAATCATCGCCGCGGTGATCGTCTTCATCAACATCACCATCATCATCATCATCCTCCTCATCTATTTTACGCAGTCCACTCTCCCGCACCCCGCTGTAATCCCTACTTGAACATGGTGCTTTATGCCACATATTATGATCCAATGATGTGTTACCATCCTATGATGTTTTGAGTAGATATCCTTTGTCTTTGGGTTGATTGATGATCTAGATCGGTATGAGTTGTATGTTTTATTATTGGTTCTGTCCTATGGTGCTCTCCGTGTCGCGCAAGCGTGAGGGACTCCCGCTGTAGGGTGTTGCAATACGTTCATGATTCGCTTATAGTGGGTTGGTGAGTGACTGAAACACAAACCCGAGTAAGGGGGTTGTTGCGTATGGGAATAAAAATGACTTGATGCTTTAATGCTATGGTTGGGTTTTACCTTAATGATCTTTAGTAGTTGCAGATGCTTGCTAGAGTTCCAATCATAAGTGCATATGATCCAAGAAGAGAAAGTATGTTAGCTTATGCCTGTCCCTCATATGAAATTGCAATGACGACTATCGGTCTTGTTAACAATTGCCTAGGACAATTCCGCACACCAATCCATCATTATTCCACACTCGCTATTTATAATATTTAGTAATATATTCTAACTTTATGATAACAGCACCTACTTTTATATTTTAGCTCTCCGATATCATGCAAAGTTATCCTCTTCATACCCACAACATAGTTTTATTTCTCGTATCTAGTTGGAAGCAAACGTTCGGTGTATATAGAGTCATATCAGTGGCAGATAGGACTTGAGAGAATATTGATCTTACCTTTAGCTCCTTGTGGGTTCGACACTCCATACTTATCACTTCCACCTTTGGAAATTGCTACGATGACTCCCTACACTTGGGGATTATCAAGCTCTTTTCTGGCGCCGTTGCCGGGGTGCAATAGCGTGGGGTTGATATTCTCGTGTGTGCTTGTTTGCTTTCTTCACTAAGTATATTTTTTTCCTTTTTGTTTCTATTTAGTTGTGGGTGAAACATACAAAAAAATTTAAAGAATGAAAATACCAAAAAAATTATTTGCCTCTCATGCCTAATTTTTTTTTCAAAAAGAGAAGTGATTGGAAAGTTATGCATTGAAGAAGTGAGGGTCGACCTTGAGCACTTGTGTTCATGCTCACGGAAACAATGTAGAATTTTTCATGGAAGTTTCTCTGTAAATAATTATCCCTTGTATATATCCATTGTATTATAAAAATACTGTGCCAAGCTTTGGTTTTAGGATGATTAGATTGCTTGTTTACTATGTGCAGAACAAAAACAGAAACTTTGGCTGTAGTGCGTGATTTTAAATTTTTTACTAGAAGGTCAAATGGGTCTGAAACTTTTTGCACATTACTTCTGTACAATTTTTTTAAATTTTCAAATTTATTTCATAATTTTAGGAGTTACAGAAGTTTCCTAGACTTCCAGATTACTACAGACTGTCCTGTTTTTGACAGATTCTGTTTTTTCGCGTGCTGTTTGCTTATTTTGATGAATCTATGGCTAGTATCGGGGGGTATGAACCATAGAGAAGTTGGGATACAGTAGGTTTAACACCAATATAAATAAAGAATGAGTTCATTACAGTACCTTAAAGTGGTAGTTTGCTTTATTACACTAACGGATCTCACAAAGTTTTTGTTAAAGTTTTGTGTGCATGAAGTGTTCGAAGAACGAGGAGTTACCGATGTGAGAATAATAAAGAGAGGCAAGAGTTAAAGCTTGGGGATGCCCAAGGCACCCCAAGTAAATATTCCAAGGATACTCAACCATCTAATCTTGGGGATGCCCCGGTTGGCATCCCATCTTTCTTCTTCAACAATTATCGGTATACCTCGGTTTTTGTTTTGTTCACATGATTTGTGTCCTTTGTGTTTTTATTTTTCTTTAAGAACCATGATAGTATGAGATGTCCCTTCATAAATTTATAGAATACTTCATGTGCTTCACTTATATATTTTAAGTATGATCTTATAGAATTGCTCTTTGTGCTTCATTTAAATCTTTTGAGTATGGTTTTATAGAATGCTTCGTGTGCTTCACTTATACATTTTGAGCTTGGATATTGGTTAGTCTATATTAATTGTAGAATGCTCCATGAACTTCACTTATATCTTTTGGAGTATGCATAATACCATCATCTGAAGTGGGTTTGGAAGAGTGTCAACTTTGGGAATTAGTGATCCCACTATTCCGAATGAGAAGAATTTTGCTTATGTGAAGAGTAGAAAAATTTCTATGCTTATAGATCATGAAAAGAATGCTTTATGTGATGGTTATATTGTTGAATTAATTCATGATGCTACAGAAAATTATTATGAGGGAGGAATATGTGCTTGTAGGAGTAGCAATAATACCAAGTTTCCTCTCTATGTGCTTAAAGTTTTGAAGTTATACTTGTTTTGCCTTCCTATGCTAGTTGATTCTTGTTCCTATAAATTATGTGCTCGCAAAATCCCTAGGCATAGGAAGTGGGTTATATTAAAATGTGTTAGTCATATTCTTCATGTTGTTCCCTTTATGTCTCAATTCTTATCTTTTATGTGAGCATCATTGAAATCATCATGCCTAGCTAAAAGGCATTAAAGAAAAGCGCTTGTTGGGAGACAACCCAATATTTACCCTTACTGTTTTTGTGTGTTTACATTATTAAGCTACTGTAGTAATCATGTTTTATAGCTTTTGTTTCAATAAAGTGCCAAGTAAGACCTTTGGGAAGACTTGGGTGAAAGTTAATATGATCTTGCTGTAAAAAAACAGAAACTTTGTGCTCACGAGATTAGCTACCATTTTTTACAGAAGAGTGATTTTGAGTTGATTCTTTTTGAAGAATATTAATAGACAAATTCCTCACGTCCACAAATTTATTTCATAATTTTTGGAGTGGCAGAAGTATGGTTGCTGTTCAGATCATTACAGATTGTTCTGTTTCTAATAGATTTTGTTTTCATTGCATAGTTTGCTTGTTTTCTAGTTTCTATGGCTTATATTTCTCAATATAAATTGTAGAAATGATATGGTACAGTAGACATTGTGTGGGAACAATTATGAACCTTGTCTTTGACAGTACCAAAGTGAATGGTTTACTCTTTATCATACTAACCTATCTCACGAAGTTTCGTTAAGTTTTGTGTGATTGAAGTTTTCTAGCTTTGGGTGAGATATCGATATGAGGAGAATAAGGAGTGGAAAGACCCTAAGCTTGGGCATGCCCAAGAAACCCCAAGGTATGTTCAAGGAAGACTCAAGTGCCTAAGCTTGGGGATGCCCCGAAAGGCATCCCCTCTTTCGTCTTCAAAACTATCGGTATACCTTACTCGGAGCTAAATTTTTATTCATCACATGATATGAGTTTTGCTGGGAGCGTATTTTAAATTTTACTTGCTGTTTGAATAAAATCATTGGATCTGAAATCTTGAATGAAAAAGAATCCTCCCATGGCTAGTTAATTATTTGACTACTCAGTGTTCTTCACTTATATCTTTTTGGAGTAGTTTCACATTTACTCACGTGCTTCACATATATCCTGTGAGTAAATGGTTGAATGAATTGAATATCATAAATCTGAATTTATCTATGTTTCATATGCTTATACCATGGGGAGTAATGACTTCACACAGAATAAGTATAGGTAGTAAACTTATTGAAAGTTAGCAAACACAGAATTGGTCACTTGAACAATTCATGAAAGAATATTGAAGGAAGAGAGATTTCACATATAAATATACTATCTTGGACATCTTTTGTAATTGTGAGCACTCATTAAAATATGACATGCTAAAAGGTTGATGTTGGACAAGGAAGACAACTTAATGGGTTATGTTTTCCTATATCCGAAATGTTATATTGTCTTGGATCATCCAACATGTTGGGCTTGCGTTTCCCTCTCATGCTAGCCAATTTTTTTGCACCAAGTAGAAATACTACTTGTGCTTCCAAACATCCCTTAAACTAGTTTTTCCATGAGAGTCCATCATACCTACCTAAGGATTGAGTAAGACCCTTCAAGTAAGTTGTCATCGGTGCATGCAATAAAAATTGCTCCTTAAATATGTATGATCTATTAGTGCGAAGAAAATAAGTTTTATACGAACTTGTGATAGGGAAGAAATAAAAGCGACGGACTGCATAATAAAGGTCTTTATCACAAGGGGCAATATAAAGTGACATTCTTTTGCATTAAGATTTTGCGCATCCAACCATAAAATCTCATGACAACCTCTGCTTCCCTCTGCGAAGGGCCTATCTTTTACTGTTACCTTCTACCCTTATACAAGAGTCATGGTGATCATCACCTTTCCTTTTTACACTTTTTCCTTTGGCAAGCACTTTGTGTTGGAGTGATCCGGATATATATATATATCCACTTGGATGTAGGTTTTGACGAGTTATTACTATTGACATTACCCTTGAGGTAAAAGGTTGGGAGGCAAAACTATAAGCCCCTATCTTTCTATGTGTCCGATTAAAACTTTGAACCCATAAATATCACGCGAGTGTTAGCAATTGTGAAAGATTAAATGATAGTTGAGTATGTGGAGTTTGCTGAATCAAAGCTCTGACATAGGCCCTTCCTGAAAATAAGATGAACTGCAATTGTTTGATGACTGAGAATATTGTTTGTTAGTTTTCAAGAAAGTTTATGATCTATACTTTAACATGTGAATAGCTTGTTACTTGATCATGAAAAGTTTTATGAGATGAGCTACTGTTATGACATATAATGATGCTAGAAAAGGTGATTGAAATTATAATTGATCAAACTTGCGCACCTGCTAGCATTCACACTTCATAAATTATTTCTTTTATCATTTACCTACTGGAGGACGAGCAGGAATTAAGCTTGGGGATGCTGATACGTCTCCAACGTATCTATAATTTATGAAGTATTCATGCTATTATATTATCCATCTTAGATGTTTTATATGCATTTATATGCTATTTTATATGATTTTTGGGACTAACCTCTTAACCTAGAGCCCAATGCCAGTTTCTGTTTTTTCCTTGCTTTTGAGTTTTACAGAAAAGGAATACCAAACGGAGTCCAATTGACGTGCCAATTTTTGTTGATTTTTTATGGACCAAAAGAAGCCCCTGAAGCAAAAGAGTTGGGCTAGAAGAGTCTCGGGCTGTCCACGAGGGTGGGGAGCGCGCCCACCCCCCTGGGCGTGGGCCCCTGCCTCGTGGACGACTCGGGAACCTCCTTGACGTGAAACCAATGCCAAGAATTCCTATAAGTACAGAAACCCCCAGAAAATAACCTAGATCGGAAGTTCCGCCGCTGCAAGCCTCTGTAGCCACGAGAAATCAATCTAGGCCCTCTCTGGCACCCTGCCGGAGGGGGCCATCATCACCGGAGGCCATGGAGGAGGATCCCGAAGGGGCCATCATCGCCATGAAGGCCAAGGACCAGAGGGAGAACCTCTCCCCATCTAGGGGGGGGCCATGGAGGAGGAAGCACAAGGGGGAGAACCTCTCCTCCTCTCTCTCGGTGGTGCCGGAGTGCCATCGGGAGGGGAATCATCGTCGCGGTGATCGTCTTCATCAACATCACCATCATCATCATCCTCCTCATCTATTTTACGCGGTCCACTTTCCCACACCCCGCTGTAATCCCTACTTGAACATGGTGCTTTATGCCACATATTATGATCCAATGATGTGTTGCCATCCTATGATGTTTTGAGTAGATATCCTTTTTCTTTGGGTTGATTGATGATCTAGATCGGTATGAGTTGTATGTTTTATTATTGGTGATGTCCTATGGTGCTCTCCGTGTTGCGCAAGCGTGAGGGACTCCCGCTGTAGGGTGTTGCAATATGTTCATGATTCGCTTATAGTGGGTTGGTGAGTGACTGAAACACAAACCCGAGTAAGGGGGTTGTTGCGTATGGGAATAAAGAGGACTTGATGCTTTAATGCTATGGTTGGGTTTTACCTTAATGATCTTTAGTAGTTGCGGATGCTTGCTAGAGTTCCAATCATAAGTGCATATGATCCAAGAAGAGAAAGTATGTTAGCTTATGCCTCTCCCTCATATGAAATTGCAATGATGATTATCGGTCTTGTTAACAATTGCCTAGGACAATTCCGCACACCGATCCATCATTATTCCACACTCGCTATTTATAATATTTAGTAATATATTCTAACTTTATGATAACAACACCTACTTTTATATTTTAGCTCTCCGATATCATGCAAAGTTATCCTCATCATACCCACAACATAGTTTTATTTCTCGTATCTAGTTGGAAGCAAACGTTCGGTGTACATAGAGTCGTATCAGTGGCAGATAGGACTTGAGAGAATATTGATCTTACCTTTAGCTCCTTGTGGGTTCGACACTCCATACTAATCACTTCCACCTTTGGAAATTGCTACGGTGACTCCCTACACTTGGGGATTATCACACCTCTATTGGGTCAGTTCTGCTAAATGATTTCGCGCATCGAGTTGGTCTGCCATAATACCCCGGAAATGGTGGGAGCCACGCGGTCTTTGATAGTCTAAACTGATAGTAACAGTTGTGCGCCTTCAGATGAATAGAGCTAGCCTGTTGGTGATCGATAGGCTGCATATTAGTAGCGGCAAAACCCTATGTTTTCCAGCCAGTTCCGCTTTCCCGATTTATTTATGGTGGTTATGGTGTACCCCTATTATCTACACTACGATCTGCCTATTGGCTCTGCGCTCTCGTTATCATGGTTTGGCAATAAACTTTCTATACGGTATATTATGAACCTATCATCTGCCAACTATCCTTACATCTGGGGCCCCCAACAGGGAGCTTATTTTTTTTGTAGTTGTGCCATATTATATTAATCTACTCACCATATTACAGCACACATGGGCTCTCTCATCAGAATCCAGTGATAGCACACAAGGGTTTACAGGGAGCCTCTATTATATTACAATATCCTCTGCATTACAAAGATAATCTCACTACTATTTGTGTTTCATGCTTTACAGATATTGTGCATAATCACAATGAATATAAGAATGTGCACATCAAAAGAATATTGAGGAACAGTTCAATGGGTAAGAAACTTGGCATCAAGGGATTGAGGTCCATTGTGGATGCAATGAAACCCACATGCTCCCGACCTATAGATTCATATTCAGAATATGATCCTAATGACTATTCTGAGCTCAAGGAGTCAAAGGCAGATGGCCTATCCTGTTCACCTAATAAGGTGCCTGTTCTAATTTGGCAAGGTTTTATTGGTTGCACATATCTTGCATAAGGTGTCTTGCATTTCTTTTTGCTTCGCTGCACCGCCATCTGCTTAGTTTACTCATGATATATGTGAAGATGCCATGCCCATCCATTATCAACACCTATTCCATTTGTCGTCATACCATGTTTTTCCATTCAAATGTTGTTCTTGTGTTTCAGACATCCAAAAGGAAGAGGGTGATTGCAGAACCTGAAGGAGTACAAGCAAAGTCCTTGAAAAAGGTGGTGCTACCAGACAAATCACATAGCACCCGACGTATATTGGCGATCGAACCAGCACCGCAAAACCTAGGATATCGCAACTATGCTGGTCGCTGCTTTGCTCTTGTGAGTACCTATTGTCATATCGTTGCCCTTACATTCTTACCTGGTGGATTATGTGACATCGTTGTGCATTATAGCTTGCTTATCCACTGTTCGCTCCAAATTATCAGATCTATATTAATGCTTAAATTAATGTAGAATAAACCCAATGCCTATGAAGAAATTTAGTTCTGCATTGTTCTTGTAAGTATCTATTGTCCTTCATCACTGTACTTATATTTGTCAGCTAGTTCTTCATGTACACTTTGCAGCTTATTTTCCCTTGTCCTCCATTTTTCTACACATCAGATCTACATTTACTCTTGCCAAAATATTGAATAAAACCAATGTTACTAAAGAAGTTTAGCTCCGAATTGCTCTTGTATTTACATTTGTACTCTGCATCTTAAGTTCAATAATCGCCATTTGTTCCTATATTTTCACATCTATATTTACTCTTGACAAAATGTAGAATAAAGGCAATACTCTTGATGAAGAGTGTGCGGTAAAATTCTTGAATTGCCCCCCCCCCCATCAATATGGAAAAGGCCTTTATAGAGCATGTCTTCACTACTAATGTAAGTTTGTCCTCCTTGAGCCTTCAAACTTTGTTGTTTATATTTGGATAGCTATGGGTGCCAATGTTGTTTATTTTTGTCGTCTGCATCAAATTCCTTATTCAAAGTTTATAAAGTAGAAGTACATAAACATAAGTTGGTCCTTCTCAATTTCAATCTTTAGTTGTACAATCTAGTTCCTTGTTCGTACCATGTAAATTAAACTAAACATAGCAAGTTATCTTCTTTAGCACTATGTGTATGCTTGTGTTCTTGATTTGTAATCCAGTGGTGTGGTGAGACTACCAACGACAACACAATGTCATATCCTGCTATGTCTCAACTATGAACAATGCCATATTATATTTATGTTATTTAAATCATGTCTCTTTATTTACCAATCTGAAATGGTATAAATTGACAGTGCACTCACCATTCATGCTTATACGTTGTTTAGAACTACATTTATGCTTGTGTTCTTGATCTGTAATCCAGTGGTCTGGTGAAGCTGGCCGCTCCTGCACAATGCCATTTCCTGCCGTCTTAACTATGAACAATGCCTATTATGTTAATGCTATTTTAAACCGTGTCTCTTTATTTCTAACAAAGAAATGAGATGAATTGACAGCGCTGATGCTTATACGTGCAAAACCTGTTATCTACCTACTTGTTTCTCTTTCAGGGTGACAACACCGCTGCTAGGAAGAACTGCCACAATGATAGTGAGACGTACCCATTGTTTGTCCCTCTAACACATATTCCAGAGGAGAAGGCAACACATATTGAGGGTAGGGATACAACCACGAAGTCACATCTTGATGTAGTGTCAAACTTACTCAGTGACACAAGCTCGATGAAGTCACCGCCTGAATCTGTTCGACTTCTTCAGTCTGAAATTCAAGTAGAAATACATGCTTCCGCTCAAATACGACTGGAACTCCAATCTCTATGCAAGATTAACCGTATGTACATCACGTTTATTGATGCTATGCAGCTTAAGTTGCTGGACTTGAGCTGCAGCTCCTGGGCCGGGCTAACCTTTCTTGAACTGTGTTGAAGTGTTGTCGGTTCTGTCTATTATTTTGTCCGCCTGTTAACTTCCACTGGTGGCGACCTGCCCAGTTTATGTAATCTGCTGTCTGGTTGCCCTTTATTATCACTGGCACCGAACTTTGATGCCGAGGGGATGTAATATGCTGTAATTTCTTTGTTGTATAGTCTAGGTTTATTCTTGGTCGGTATGCTGTAATTTAGGCCGGAAGGTTCAGTGGATCTCAGTGTTGTCGGTCTTCAGGCTGGCCCGTTACTCATATGGGCCAAAACCTGGGCCTATAATCATATTGGGCCATTAGCAGGTCTAAACCTATAGTTGTTTCCCGCCTTTAACAGGCCGAGTAAAGTTCTGTCCAGCTGGGCCAGAGAATACCATGGGCTTTTAATAGGCTAAAACCTAGATTGGGCTAGCATTGAGGTGAAAAAATCATGGGCCAATACAGGCCAAAATTGCCTAAGGCCCATGTTTGGCCCAAATAGGACGAGCAGTTAACAGGCCAAAATATATCTCGGGCCTGTTTGGCCCAATAAAATTATGGGCTTTAAGCAGGCCGGTATCTACGTGGGCCATAGGCCTAAAAGTGTCACGGGCCATTATCAGATGGGCTATAAGCAGGCCGGATTCAACGCGGGCTGTAATTAGGCCCAACTGTTACACGGGCCATTAACAGGCCGATAGGCCAGTTGGGCTGAAATTTATCCACGAAGACTACGGGCTGTTAAGAGGCCTAAAGTTACTTCGGACAAGAAATAGCCCAGTTTCTGCATGGGCCGTTAAATGGCCTAAAGTTAAACCGGGCCGACAACGTCCCAGATGCACCATGGGCCGCTAACAGGTCGAAACTATTATCGGGCCGAACTGGTAAATGGGCATTTAATAGGCTGAAATACAAACCTGTCTTAGTACGGGCCCAAAAGAACAGTGGCCTGTTAACGGGCCTGATCCGATATGGGCTGTAATTTGGCCCGAAACGCGACAGGCTGTGAACGGGCCTGATCTGGTATGGGGCTCAATTTGACCCAAAACATGGCAGGTTGTTAACGGGCCAGCCCACTAGTGTCTGAAAATGGCCTTTAGCTGAGCCGCCTTTTCACCAGAATGGGCCTCTGTTGGGCCGTGCCACATGTCGACATATCATAGGCGCCTCCTGTCCAATGAGTGGATGACATCTGTCCGAACATTGAGCCAACACGTGTTTCCTCCGGCCAATGAGAATTTTACACGTGGAAAATCCCCATTGGTCTTGGCTGTTAACGGGTTATCGGATCCAAAACCGGACCTGATAGCTTAACGGCGAGCCGTTATGGTCGATGCCACGTGTCGGTCACCCTTGAAGAAAGCACTTCTATGACGCGCAATTTATCGTCATGGAAGTGGACACTTTCGTGATGATAATTTTGGTAATGTCATGGAACACTTCTACGACAGCACAGGTGATAAGCACATTTCACATACATAATTTGGCACTCAAAAATACCATCTGTTGTGATTTATTCATTCATTCTTGCTATGTTAGATTGACTGTTTGCTTGATAATCACAAAAAAAGGATCATTTACTAGTCTTTGGTCTATCTTGCAGAAATGTGTGCAAAGGCACTAATAATCGTCAAGATTCCGTCTATGTGGCTATCGAGAAGAGTGAAGAAGAGAAGAGAAGGAAGAAGAGACCATGGAGTAAAAGAGTTGGGCCAGAAGAGTCCCGAGCTGCCCACGAGGGTGGGAGGCGCGCCCACCCCTGGGCGTGCCCCCTACCTCGTGGACAGCCCGGAGACCCCCCTGACTTGTTCCCGACGCCAAGACCTCTTATATATACAGAAACCCCCAGAACATAACCTAGATCGGGAGTTCCGCCGCCGCAAGCCTCTGTAGCCACCGAAAACCAATCTAGACCCGTTCCGGCACCCTGCCGAAGGGAGGATCCCTCACCGGTGGCCATCTTCATCATCCCGGCGCTGTCCATGACGAGGAGGGAGTAGTTCGCCCTTGGGGCTGAGGGTATGTATCAGTAGCTATGTGTTTGATCTCTCTCTCCCTCGTGTTCTTGAGGTGATACGATCTTGATGTATCGCGAGCTTTGCTATTATAGTTGGATCTTATCATGTTTCTCTCCCTCTACTCTCTTGTAATGGATTGAGTTTTCCCTTTGAAGTTATCTTATCGGATTGAGTCTTTAAGGATTTGAGAACACTTGATGTATGTCTTGCATGTGCTTATCTGTGGTGACAATGGGATATTCACGTGATCTACTTGATGTATGTTTTGGTGATCAACTTGCGGGTTCCGTAACATTGTGAACTTATGCATAGGGGTTCGCACACATTTTCGTCTTGACTCTCCGGTAGAAACTTTGGGGCACTCTTTGAAGTACTTTGGGTTGGATTGAATAGATGAATCTGAGGTTGTGTGATGCATATCGTATAACCATACCCACGGATACTTGAGGTGACATTGGAGTATCTAGGTGACATTAGGGTTTTGGTTGATATGTGTCTTAAGGTGTTATTCTAGTACGAACTCTTGAATAGATCGATCCGAAAGAATAATTTTGAGGTGGTTTCGTACCCTACAATAATCTCTTCGTTTGTTCTCTGCTATTAGTGACTTTGGAGTGAATCTTTGTTGCATGTTGAGGGATTGTTATATGATCTAATTATGTTATTATTGTTGAGAAAACTTGCACTAGTGAAAGTATGAACCCTAGGCCTTGTTTCAACGCATTGCAATACCGTTTGTGCTCACTTTTATCACTAGTTACCTTGTTGTTCTTATATTTTCAGATTACAAAAACCTATATCTACCATCCATATTGCACTTGTATCACCATCTCTTCGCCGAACTAGTGCACCTATACAATTTACCATTGTATTGGGTGTGTTGGGGACACAAGAGACTCTTTGTTATTTGGTTGCAGGGTTGTTTGAGAGAGACCATCTTCATCCTACGCCTCCCACGGATTGATAAACCTTAGGTCATCCACTTGAGGGAAATTTGCTACTGTCCTACAAACCTCTGCACTTGGAGGCCCAACAACGTCTACAAGAAGAAGGTTGTGTAGTAGACATCAAGCTCTTTCCTGGCGCCGTTGTCGGGGAGGTTAGTGCTTGAAGGTATATCTTTAGATCTTGCAATCGAATCTTTTAGTTTCTTGTTTTATCACTAGTTTAGTCTATAAAATAAAACTACAAAAAATGGAATTGAGGGTACCTCATATGTTTCATCTTTTTAATATCTTTCATGAAAATAAGGATTCCGATAATTGTGCCAAAATGTTAGAAGAAGAATGCATTAGAATGTTTGGCACTAAATATTTGAATGATGAGCATGATTGCAATGTTGTTAGTATGAATTCTTTGAATATCCATAGTACTAATGATGATTGCACTAGTCATGATGAAAATGTGTTTTATAAGCATGTCAACTTTTGTGGAATACATAGAGCTTGCAAGTACACACCAAATAGGGAAGATAGATTTTGCAAGAGGCATAAGTATTTGGAAACTAAATGGTTGCAAGAAAGGCTAGATGATTGTGCTGAAAGATTCAATATTTATCACCATCCTTGTGAACTTTGCAATGAATATGGTCATTTAAAGCTCCAATGCTATTTGTTTCATGATCAAATCGTGTCCAAAAATTGTGATAACTTGATTACCCTTGAGCATCATAAAGAGCTTAGCCTTCTTTTGGGGTATGAAGAAATGAAACGTATAACAGAGGGTATTCCAAAATTTAATCTTGACAGATTTCTTCATTTTGATCTATAAGAAATTTTTATGTATTGTGCGGTGAATTGCATTGAAAATCCTTATATTGCCCATTACATAAAGACAAGAAAACAAATAGAAGATGAAGGGAATACTAATGAAAGGGAAGGGACTTCCCAATATCTTCCTATTATTTCTTATGATGAATCAGGTAACGAGGATGAGCCTTCTATTCAACCAATCTCATTAATAAGGAGCTCCAAAAAGAGGATTAAACCCACACATAATGTGAAGAAGAAAAAGAAAAGACAGAGAAGCAAAGGTGAAAAGGTATCCCTCCCAAATGATATTGCTCCTATTACTCATTGTGATGATGATAATTGCTATACTATTGGTGCTATCCATACTATTAATGATGAGAATGATTATGCTTATGATATGAAAAGGCCCAAGCTTGGGGATGCTATGTTTGATGAGAATGACATGTTTGAGAATATATTTGCTGCAAGTAATGTTTGTCCCAAGCTTGGGGATGCTATGTTTAATGAAGATGATATTTTTAGCCTCCCAAGTTTTGATGAGAAAATTTATTATGATGATAGCATGCCCCCTATTTATGATGGTTATATTGATGAAAGTGGGTTTGGAATAGTGTCAACTTTAGGAAGTAATGATCCCACTATTTTGGACGGTGTTGAATCTTATAATATTTATGAAAGTGGATTTGGAGAGGTCATGACTTTATTTAGTGATGAATCCACTATTTCAGAAGAGGTTTCAATTGATTATGATGAGAACAAAGTTGATACTTATGATGATTATTGTGATGAAACTTATGCCATAAAAAGTAGTGATGATTATATTTATAAAACTTGTCATGACTATGATTACCCTTTTTCTAAACATTACTCTTTTAATATGAAACAATTTATAGTATTCGAGTTTCTTATGATACCCCCACTATTCCGAATGAGAAGAATTTTGCTTATGTGGAGAGTAATAAAATTTCTATGCTTGTGGATCATGAAAAGAATGCTTTATGTGATGGTTATATTTTTTAATTCATTCATGATGCTACTGAAAATTATTATGAGGGGGGAACATATGCTTGTAGGAATTGCAATAATATCAAGTTTCCTCTCTATGTGTTGAAAATCTTGAAGTTATGCTTGTTTTGCCTTCCTATGCTAGTTGATTATTGTTCCCATAAATTGTTTCCTCACAAAATGCCTATGCATAGGAAGTAGGTTAGACTTAAATGTGCTAGTCATATTCTTCATGATTCTCTCTTTATGTTTCAATTCTTATCTTTTAGGTGAGCATCATTGAAATCATCATGCCTAGCTAGGGGCGTTAAACGTTAGCGCTTGTTGGGAGACAACCCAATATTTACCCCTACTGTTTTTGTGTGTTCACATGATTAAGCTACTGTAGTAATCATGTTTTATAGCTTTTTGTTTCAATAAAGTGCCAAGTACAACCTTTGGGAAGACTTGGGTGGAAGTTAAGGTGATCTTGCTGTAAAAAACAGAAACTTTGCGCTCGTGAGTTTAGCTGTAATTTGTTACAGAAGAGTGATTTTAAGCTGATACTTTTTGCAGAAGATTAATAGACAAATTCCTCAGGTCTACCAATTTATTTCATAATTTTTTGAGTTCCAGAAGTATGCGTTTGATACAGATTACTACAGACTGTTCTGTTTTTGACAGATTCTGTTTTCTATGTGTTGTTTGCTTATTTTGATGAATCTATGAGTAGTATCGGAGTGTATGAACCATAGATAAGTTGGAATAAAGTAGATATTACACCAATATGAATTTAGAATGAGTTCACAACAGTACCTAAGTGGTGATTTATTTTCTTATACTAACGGAGCATAGTTTTCTGTTAAGTTTTGTGTTGTGAAGTTCTCAAGTTTTGGGTAAAGATTCGATGGACTATGGAATAAGGAGTGGCAAGAGCCTAAGCTTGGGGATGCCCAAGTCACCCCAAGGTAATATTGAAGGACAACCAAGAGCCTAAGCTTGGGGATGCCCCGGATGGCATCCCCTCTTTCGTCTTCGTTCATCGGTAACTTTATTTGGAGCTATATTTTTATTCACCACATGATATGTGTTTTGCTTGGAGCGTCATTTTATTTTATTTTGTTTTACTTGATGTTTGAATAAAATACCAAGATATTAAATTCTTAAATGAGAGAGAGTCTTCACATAGCTACATAATTATTTAACTACTCATTGATCTTCACTTATATGTTTTTGGAGTAGTTTGTCATTTACTCGTGTGCTTCACTTATATCCTATGAGTAAATAGTTGAATGATTTGAATATCATAAATCTGAAATTATATATGTTTCATATGCTTATCCCATGGGGAGTAATGACTTCACATATAAGAAGTAGAGGTGGTAAATTTATTGAAGGTTAGCAAACATTGTATTGGTCACTTGAACAATTCATGAAAGAATATTGAAGGAAGAGAGATTTCACATATAAATATACTATCTTGGACATCTTGTATGATTGTGAGCCCCATTAATTATTTTCAAACCTGAGCAAATTAGTTGAAGTTGGACAAGGAAGACAACATAATGAGTTGTGCTTGGGTATATTTGTATAGAAGTTATATTGTTATGGATCCTCTAACATGTGGTGCTTGCTATTTAGAATCCTTTGCTAGCCAAAATATCTGTACTAAGCGGGAATACTGCTTGTGCATCCAAATTCCTTGAACCAAGTTTATTCCATGAGTGTCCACCATATCTACCTATATGCGGTATTTACCTGCCGTTCCAAGTAAATTTGCATGTGCCAAACTCTAAACCTTCAAATAATAATCTGTTTTGTATGCCCGAATCGCTCATGTAGCGACTAGGGGCTGTCAGTATCTTCCATGCTAGGTGGATTATTCTCACGATGAGTGGACTCCACTCATCATGCACGAGAAAATGGCTGGTAACTAGGATGCCCAGTCCTATGATCAAAAGATCAAAAACAAATTCACAAATAATTTAAACAAACTCCCCCAGGATTGTTGATAGTTGGACGGCACCCGTTGTTTCGGACAAGCCGTGGAGTGTGATTGTTGGTGGAGGGGGAGTAAAATCTTTACCTTTCTGTTTGGGAACCGCCTATAATGTATCTAGTATGGAAGATATTGGGAACTCTTGGTCGATACATTGAGAATGAAAGCATACCTCTCAAAATTATTTTCATCTCTGTTTTAGCTTCGGGCTCTAGCACCTCTGCAAATCCCTGCTTCCCTCTGCGAAGGGCCTATCTTTTACTTTTATGCAAGAGTCAGTAGTATTCCTTCTCGTTCCAACCTAATTTTTAGTTGGAAAGCATCATGTGGTGGAGAAAGATCTAAGCATATATGGCCATTCAAATATATTTGATCATGAATTATTATTGTTGACATTACCCTTGAGGTAAAAGGTTGGGAGGCGAAACATTAAGCCCCTATCTTTCTCTGTGTTCGATGAATGCTATTTGTTCTAAAAATATGCTTTGAGTGGTAGAAATCATGGAAGAATATATGATAGTTGATTATGTGGGATTTGCTAAATCAAAGCTCTTACATAGACCCTTCCTGAAAATAAGATGAATTGCAATTGTTTGATGACTGAGAACATAGTTTGTTAGTTTTCAAGAAAGTTTATGGTCTATGCTTTAACATGTGAATAGCTTGTTACTTGATCATGAAAAGTTTTATGAGTTTGGCTACTGTTATGGCATATAATGATGCTAGAAAAAGTGATTGAAATTATCATTGATCAAACTTATGCACCTGCTAGCATTCACACTTCATAAATTATTTCTTTTATCATTTACCTACTCGAGGACGAGCAGGAATTAAGCTCGGGGATGCTGATACGTCTCCAACGAATCTATAATTTATGAAGTATTCATGCTATTATATTATCCTTCTAGGATGTTTTATATGCATTTATATGCTATTTTATATGATTTTTGGGACTAACCTATTAACCTAGAGCCCAGTGCCAGTTTCTGTTTTTTCCTTGTTTTTGAGTATCGCAGAAAAAGAAATCCAAACGGAGTCCAATTGACCTGAAACTTGACGGAGCTTATTTTTGGACCAGAAGAGGCCATGGAGTAAAAGAGTTGGCCCAGAAGAGTCCCGGGCTGCCCACGAGGGTGGGAGCCGTGCCCACCCCCTGGGCGCGCCCTCCTACCTCGTGGACAGCCCGGAGACCCCCGGGCTTGTTCCCGACGCCAAAACCTCTTATATATACAAAAACCCCCAGAACATAACCTAGATCGGGAGTTCCGCCGCCGCAAGCCTCTGTAGCCACCGAAAACCAATCTAGACCCGTTCTGGCACCCTGCCGGAGGGGGGATCCCTCACCGGTGGCCATCTTCATCATCCCGGCGCTCTCCATGACGAGGAGGGAGTAGTTCACCCTTGGGGCTGAGGGTATGTACTAGTAGCTATGTGTTTGATCTCTCTCTCTCTCTTTTGTTCTTGAGGTGATACGATCTTGATGTATCGTGAGCTTTGCTATTCTAGTTGGATCTTATGATGTTTCTGTTGGGGAACGTAGCAGAAATTCAAAAAAATTCTACGCATCACCAAGATCAATCTATGGAGTAACTAGCAACGAGAGAGAGGGGAGTACATCTTCATACCCTTGAAGATCGCGATGTGGAAGCATTGCAAGAACGCAGTCGGTGGAGTCGTACACGAAGCGATTCAGATCACGGCCGAATCCGATCTAAGCACCGAACAACGGTGCCTTCGCGTTCAACACACATGCAGCCCGGTGACGTCTCCCGCGCCTTGATCCAGCAAGGGAGAGGTTGAGGTTGGGGAAGACTCCGTCCAGCAGCAGCACGATGGCGTGATGGTGGTGGAGGAGCATGGCACTCCAGCAGGGCTTCGCCAAGCACTGCGAGAGACGAGGAGGGAGAGGGGTAGGGCTCCGCCAAGACAGAGGGAGACTCGTGTCTATGGCAGCCCCAAAACCCCCACTATATAGAGGGGAAGGGGAGGGGCTGCGCCCCCATCTAGGTTTCCCCCCTAGGGGTGGCGGCCAGCCCTAGATGCACCTGAGGGGGCGGCCAGAGGGGGAGAGAGGGGGGCACCCTAGGTGGGCCTTAGGCCCATCTGAGCCTAGGGTTTTCCCCCTTCCCCTTTCCCTGCGCCTTGGGCCTCTTGTGGGAGGCGCACCAGCCCACCTAGGGGCTGGTCCCTTCCCAAACTTGGCCCACGCAGGCCTCCGGGGTTGGTGGCCCCTCCCGGTGGACCCCCGGAACCCTCCGGTGGTCCCGGTACATTACCGGTGACGCCCGAAACTCTTCCGGTGGCCAAAACCTCACTTCCTATATATTATTCTTTGCCTCCGGACCATTCCGGAACTCCTCGTGATGTCCGAGATCTCATCCGGGACTCCGAACAACATTCGGTAACCACGTACATCTATTCCCTATAACCCTAGCGTCATCGAACCTTAAGTGTGTAGACCCTACGGGTTCGGGAACCATGCAGACATGACCGAGGCGTTCTCCGGCCAATAACCAACAGCGGGATCTGGATACCCATGTTGGCTCCCACATGTTCCATGATGATCTCATCGGATGAACCACGATGTCGGGGATTCAATCAATCCCGTATACAATTCCCTTTGTCAATCGGTATGTTACTTGCCCGAGATTCGATCGTCGGTATCCCAATACCTCGTTCAATCTCGTTACCGGCAAGTCACTTTATTCGTTCTGTAATGCATGATCCCGCGACTAACTACTTAGTCACATTGAGCTCATTATGATGATGCATTACCGAGTGGGCCCAGAGATATCTCTGCGTCATACAGAGTGACAAATCCCAGTCTCGATTCGTGCCAACCCAATAGACACTTTCGGAGATACTTGTAGTGTACCTTTATAGCCACCCAGTTACGTTGTGATGTTTGGTACACCCAAAGCATTCCTACGGTATCCGGGAGTTGCACAATCTCATGGTCTAAGGAAATGATACTTGACATTAGAAAAGCTCTTAGCAAACGAACTACACGATCTTGTGCTATGCTTAGGATTGGGTCTTGTCCATCACATCATTCTCCTAATGATGTGATCCCGTTATCAATGACATCCAATGTCCATGGTCAGGAAACCATAACCATACATTGATCAATGAGCTAGTCAACTATAGGCTTACTAGGGACATGTTGTGGTCTATGTATTCACACATGTATTACGGTTTCCAGTTAATACAACTATAGCATGAACAATAGACAATTATCATAACAAGGAAATATAATAATAACCATTTTATTATTGCCTCTAGGGCATATTTCCAACAGTCTCCACTTGCACTAGAGTCAATAATCTAGTTCACATCACTATGTGATTGCAATGAATCCAACACCCATGGTGTTTTATCATATCACGCTTGTGAGAGAGGTTATTAGTCAACGGGTTTGAACCTTTCAGATCCGTGTGTCCTTTACCAATCTCTATGTCATCTCCTAGATGCAGCTACCACACGCTATTTGGAACTATTCCAAATAACTGCTCCACTATACGAATCCGGTCTACTACTCAGAGTCATCTAGATTAGTGTCAAAGTTTGCATCGGCGTAACCCTTTACGACTAACTCTTTTACCACCTCCATAATCGAGAAAATTTCCTTAGTCCACTAGTTACTAAGGATAACCTTGACCGTTGTCCTATGATCCATTCCTGGATCACTCTTGTACCCCTTGACTGACTCATGGCAAGGCACACTTCAGGTGCGGTACACATCATAGCATACTGTAGAGCCTACGTCTAAAGCATAGGGGACGACCTTCGTCCTTTCTCTCTCTTCTGCCGTGGTCAGGTCTTGAGTCTTACTCAATACTCACACCTTGTAACACAGCCAAGAATTCCTTCTTTGCTGATCTATTTTGAACTCCTTCAAAATCCTGTCACGGTATGTATTCATTTGAAAGTACTATTAAGCATTTTTTATCTATCCTTATAGATCTTGATGCTCAATGTTCAAGTAGCTTAATCCAGGTTTTCCATTGAAAAACACTTTTCAAACAACCCTATATCCTTTCCAGAAATTCTACATCATTTCCGATCAACAATATGTCAACAACATATACTCATCAGAAATTCTATATTGCTCCCATTCACTTCTTTGGAAATACAAGTTTCTCATAAACTTTGTATAAACCCAAAATCTTTGATCATCTCATCAAAGCGCATATTCCAACTCCGAGATGCTTACTCCAGTCCTTAGAAGGATCGCTGGAGCTTTGCATACTTGTTAGCATCTTTCAGGATTGACAAAACTTTCTGGTTGTATCACATACAACCTTTCCTCAAGAAAATCATCGAGGAAACAATGTTTTGACATCCTATCTGCAAGATTTCATAAATAATGCAGTAACTGCTAATATAATTCCAACAGACTCTTAGCATCGCTACGAGTGAGAAAGTCTCATCGCAGTCAACTCCTTGAACTAGTCGGAAAACATCTTAACGACAAGTCGGGCTTTCTTAATGGTGACACTTACCATCATTGTCCGTTTTCCTTTTAAAATCCATCTGCACCCAACAGCCTTACGACCATCAAGTAGTTCTTCCAAAGTCTATACTTTGTTTTATACATGGATCCTCTCTCGAATTTTATGGCCTCGAGCCATTCGTCAGAATCCGGGCCCACCATCGCTTCTCCATAGCTCGTAGGTTCATTGTTGTCTAGCAACATGACTTCCAAGACATGATTGCCGTACCATTATGACATAGTACGCATCCTTGTCAACCTACGAGGTTTGGTAGTGACTTGATCCGAAGTTTCATGATCACTATCATCAATTTCCACTTCAATTGGTGTAGGATCCACAGGAACAACTTCCTGTGCCCTGCTGCACACTAGTTGAAGTGACGGTTCAATAACCTCATCAAGTCTCCATCATCCTCCCACACAATTCTTTCGAGAGAAACTTTTCCTCAAGAAAGGACCCGATTCTAGGAACAATCCCTTTTGCTTCCGGATCTGAGACAGGAGGTATACCCAACTGTTTTTGGGTGTCCTATGAAGATGCGTTTATCCGCTTTGGGTCCGAGCTTATCAGCCTGAAACTTTTTCACATAAGCATCGCAGCCCCAAACTCTTAAGAAACGACAGCTTAGGTTTCTCTAAACCATAGTTCATACGGTGTCGTCTCAACGGAATTGCGTGGTGCCCTATTTAAAGTGAATGCGGTTGTCTCTAATGCCTAACCCATAAACGATAGTGGTAATTCGATAAGAGACATCACGGTATGCACTATATCCAATAGGGTGCAGTTATGATGTTCGGACACACCATCACACTATGGTGTTCCAGGCGGTATTAGTCGTGAAACAATTTCCACAATGTCTTAATTGTGTGCCAAACTCGTAACTCAGATATTCATCTCTATGATCATATCATAGACATTTTATCCTCTTGTCACGACGATCTTCAACTTCACTCTGAAATTACTTGAACCTTTCAATAATTCAGACTTGTGGCTCATCAAGTAAATATACTTAGCATCTACTCAAATCATCTGTGAAGTAAGAACATAACGATATCCACTGCGTGCCTCGGCACTCATTGGACTGCACACATCAAAATGTATTACTTCCAACAAGTTGCTCTCTTGTTCCATCTCACTGAAAATGAGGCCTTTCAGTCATCTTGCCCATGTGGTATGATTTGCATGTCTCAAGTGATTCAAAATCAAGTGAGTCCAAATGATCCATCTGTATGGAGTTTCTTCATGCATATATACCAATAGACGTGGTTCGCATGTCTCAATCTTTTCAAAAACAAGTGAGTCCAAAGATCCATCAACATGGAGCTTCTTCATGCGTTTTATACCAATATGACTCAAATAGTAGTACCACAAGTATGTGGTACTATCATTACTATCTTATATCTTTTGGCATGAACATGTGTATCACTACGATCGAGATTCAATAAACCATTCATTTTAGATGCTAGACCATTGAAGGTATTATTCAAATAAAAAGAGTAACAATTATTCTCCTTAAATGAATAACCTTATTGTGATAAACATAATCGAATCATGTCTATGCTCAACGCAAACACCAAATAACAATTATTTAGGTTTAACACCAATCTCGATGGTAGAGGGAGCATGCGATGCTTGATCACATCAACCTTGGAAACACTTCCAACACATATCGTCATCTCATCTTTAGCTAGTCTCCGTTTATTCCGCAGCTTTTATTTCGAGTTACTAACACTTAGCAACCGAACCAGTATCTAATACCCTGGTGCTACTAGGAGTACTAGTAAAGTACACATTAATATAATGTATATCCAATATACTTCTGTCGACCTTGCCAGCCTTCTCATCTATGAAGTATCTAGGGCAGTTCTGCTTCAGTGACCGTTCCCCTCATTTCAGAAGCACTTAGTCTCGGGTTTGGGTTCAACCTTGGGTTTCTTCACTAGAGCAGCAACTGATTTGCCGTTTCATGAAGTATCCCTTCTTGCCCTTGCCCTTCTTGAAACTAGTGGTTTTACTAACCATCAACAATTGATGCTCCTACTTGATTTCTACTTTCGTGGTGTCAAACATCGCGAATAGCTCAAGGATCATCATATCTATCCCTGATATGTTATAGTTCATCACGAAGCTCTAGTAGCTTGGTGGCAGTGACTTTGGAGAACCATCACTATCTCATCTGGAAGATTAACTCCCACTCGATTCAAGCGATTGTAGTACTCAGACAATCTGATCACATGCTCAACGATTGAGCTTTTCTCCCTTAGTTTGCAGGCTTAAGAAACTTGTCAGAGGTCTCATACCTCTTGACATGGGCACTAGTCTGAAATCCCAATTTCAGTCTTTGGAACATCTCATATGTTCTGCGATATTTCAAAATGTCTTCGGTGCCTCAATTATAAACCGTTTAACATTACGCACTGAACTATCACGTAGTCATCAAAACGTGTATGTCAGATGTTCGCAACATCCACAGACAACGCTCGAGGTTCATCACACTGAGCGGTGCATTAAGGACATAATCCTTCTGTGCAACAATGAGGACAATCCTCAGTTTACGGACCCAGTCCGCATAATAGCTACTACCAACTTTCAACTAAATTTTCTCTAGGAACATATCTTAAACAGTAGAACTAAAGCGTAAGATACGACATAATTTGCAAAGACCTTTTGACTATGTTCATGATAATTAAGTTCATCTAATCAAATTATTTAATGAACTCCCACTTAGATAGACATCCCTCTAGTCATCTAAGTGATACATGATCCGAGTCAACTAGGCCGTGTCCGATCATCACGTGAGACGGACTAGTCATCATCGGTGAACATCTTCATGTTGATCGCATCTACTATACGACTCATGTTCGACCTTTCGGTCTCTTGTGTTCCGAGGCCATGTCTATACATGCTAGGCTCGTCAAGTCAACCTAAGTGTTTCGCATGTGTAAATCTGGCTTACACACGTTGTATGCGAACGTTAGAATCTATCACACCCGATCATCACGTGGTGCTTCGAAACAATGATCCTTCGCAACGGTGCACAGTTAGGGGGAACACTTTCTTGAAATTTTAGCGAGGGATCATCTTATTTATGCTATCGTCGTTCTAAGCAACTAAGATGTAAACATGACAAACATCACATGCAAATCATAAAGTGACATGATATGGCCAATATCATCTTACGCCTTTTGATCTCCATCTTCGAGGCGCGGCATGATCACCTTCGTCACCGGCATGACACCATGATCTCCATCATCATGGTCTCCATCATCGTGTCTTCATGAAGTTGTCTCGCCAACTATTACTTCTACTACTATGGCTAACGGTTAGCAATAAAGTAAAGTAATTACATGGCGTTTTTCATTGACACGCAGGTCATACAATAAATTAAGACAACTCCTATGGCTCCTGCCGGTTGTCATAATCATCGACATGCAAGTTGTGATTCCTATTACAAGAACATGATCAATCTCATACATCACATATATATAATTCATCACATCCTTTTGGCCATATCACATCACATAGCATACCCTGCAAAAACAAGTTAGACGTCCTCTAATTGTTGTTGCATATTTTACGTGGCTGCTATGGGTTTCTAGCAAGAACGTTTCTTACCTACGCAAAAGCCACAACGGTCATATGCCAATTGCTATTTACCCTTCATAAGGACCCTCTTCATCGAATCCGATCCGACTAAAGTGGGAGAGACAGACACCCGCTAGCCACCTTATGCATCAAGTGCATGTCAGTCGGTGGAACCTGTCTCACGTAAGAGAACGTGTAAGGTCGTTCCGGGCCGCTTCATCCCACAATGCCGCCGAATAAAGATAATACTAGTAACGGCAAGCAAATTGACCAAATCATCGCCCACACCTACTTTGTGTTCTAAACGTGCATAGAATCTACTCATAGACCTAGCTCATGATGCCACTGTTGGGGAACGTAGCAGAAATTCAAAATTTTCTACGCATCACCAAGATCAATCTATGGAGTAACTAGCAACGAGAGAGAGGGGAGTACATCTTCATACCCTTGAAGATCGCGATGCGGAAGCGTTGCAAGAACGCGGTCGGTGGAGTCGTACACGAAGCGATTCAGATCGCGGCCGAATCCGATCTAAGCACCGAACAACGGTGCCTCCGCGTTCAACACACATGCAGCCCGGTGACGTCTCCCGCGCCTTGATCCAGCAAGGGAGAGGGAGAGGTTGGGGAAGACTCCGTCCAGCAGCAGCACGACGGCGTGGTGGTGGTGGAGGAGCGTGGCACTCCAGCAGGGCTTCGCCAAGCACTGCGAGAGACGAGGAGGGAGAGGGGTAGGGCTCCGCCAAGAGAGAGGGAGACTCGTGTCTATGGCAGCCCCAAAACCCCCACTATATATAGGGGAAGGGGAGGGGCTGCGCCCCCATCTAGGGTTCCCCCTAGGGGTGGAGGCCAGCCCTAGATGCACCTGAGGGGGCGGCCAGAGGGGGAGAGAGGGGGGGGGGGCAAGCTAGGTGGGCCTTAGGCCCATCTGAGCCTAGGGTTTTCCCCCTTCCCCTTTCCCTGCGCCTTGGGCCTCTTGTGGGAGGCGCACCAGCCCACCTAGGGGCTGGTCCCTTCCCAAACTTGGCCCACGCAGGCCTCCGGGGTTGGTCGCCCCTCCCGGTGGACCCCCGGAACCCTCCGGTGGTCCCGTTACATTACCGGTGATGCCCGAAACTCTTCCGGTGGCCAAAACCTCACTTCCTATATATTATTCTTTGCCTCCGGACCATTCCGGAACTCCTCGTGACGTCCGGGATCTCATCCGGGACTCCGAACAACATTCGGTAACCACGTACATCTATTCCCTATAACCCTAGCGTCATCGAACCTTAAGTGTGTAGACCCTACGGGTTCGGGAACCATGCAGACATGACCGAGACGTTCTCCGGCCAATAACCAACAGCGGGATCTGGATACCCATGTTGGCTCCCACATGTTCCATGATGATCTCATCGGATGAACCACGATGTCGGGGATTCAATCAATCCCGTATACAATTCCCTTTGTCAATCGGTATGTTACTTGCCCGAGATTCGATCGTCGGTATCCCAATACCTCGTTCAATCTCGTTACCGGCAAGTCACTTTACTCGTTCCGTAATGCATGATCTCGCGACTAACTACTTAGTCACATTGAGCTCATTATGATGATGCATTACCGAGTGGGCCCAGAGATATCTCTCCGTCATACGGAGTGACAAATCCCTGTCTCGATTCATGCGAACCCAACAGACACTTTCGGAGATACTTGTAGTGTACCTTTATAGCCACCCAGTTACGTTGTGACGTTTGGTACACCCAAAGCATTCCTACGGTATCCGGGAGTTGCACAATCTCATGGTCTAAGGAAATGATACTTGACATTAGAAAAGCTCTTAGCAAACGAACTACACGATCTTGTGCTATGCTTAGGATTGGGTCTTGTCCATCACATCATTCTCCAAATGATGTGATCCCGTTATCAATGACATCCAATGTTCATGGTCAGGAAACCATAACCATCCATTGATCAACGAGCTAGTCAACTAGAGGCTTACTAGGGACATGTTGTGTTCTATGTATTCACACATGTATTACGGTTTCCAGTTAATACAATTATAGCATGAACAATAGACAATTATCATGAACAAGGAAATATAATAATAACCATTTTATTATTGCCTCTAGGGCATATTTCCAATAGTTTCTCCCCCTCTACTCTCTTGTAATGGATTGAGTTTTCCCTTTGAAGTTATCTTATCGGATTGAGTCTTTAAGGATTTGAGAACACTTGATGTATGTCTTGCATGTGCTTATCTGTGGTGACAATGGGATATTCACGTGATCTACTTGATGTATGTTTTGGTGATCAACTTGCGGGTTCCGTAACATTGTGAACTTATGCATAGGGGTTGGCACACATTTTCGTCTTGACTCTCCGGTAGAAACTTTGGGGCACTCTTTGAAGTACTTTGGGTTGGATTGAATAGATGAATCTGAGGTTGTGTCATGCATATCGTATAATCATACCCACGGATACTTGAGGTGACATTGGAGTATCTAGGTGACATTAGGGTTTTGGTTGATATGTGTCTTAAGGTGTTATTCTAGTATGAACTCTTGAATAGATCGATCTGAAAGAATAACTTTGAGGTGGTTTCGTACCCTACAATAATCTCTTCGTTTGTTCTCCGCTATTAGTGACTTTGGAGTGACTCTTTGTTGCATGTTGAGGGATTGTTATATGATCTAATTATGTTATTATTGTTGAGAAAACTTGCACTAGTGAAAGTATGAACCCTAGGCCTTGTTTCAACGCATTGCAATACCGTTTGTGCTCACTTTTATCACTAGTTATCTTGCTGTTTTTATATTTTTAGATTACAAAAACCTATATCTACCATCCATATTGCACTTCTATCACCATCTCTTCGCTGAACTAGTGCACCTATTCAATTTACCATTGTATTGGGTGTGTTGGGGACACAAGAGACTCTTTGTTATTTGGTTGCAGGGTTGTTTGAGAGAGACCATCTTCATCCTACGCCTCCCACAGATTGATAAACCTTAGGTCATCCACTTGAGGGAAATTTGCTACTGTCCTACAAACCTCTGCACTTGGGGGCCCAACAACGTCTACGAGAAGAAGGTTGTGTAGTAGACATCAGTGGGCATTTCATAAACCGATGATTGTTCATTGAGTGTGACGTCATCTATTTCATGTAGATAAGCCTACTATATAATGTAAGTGGATTTTAAAATTTTCATATATACGTTGATAACCCGTTCGCTACGTTGTGATTCATAAACACCACTGCAAACATCAATGTTCTGCTTATCACAGATAAATTTGATTAATACTCATAACAATCCATGTCCTTAACAAAGGGTGCATGCACGTATAGGTTGAGTGTGTGACTTGCGTCGTGTGTTGTGTGCATGCAGGCGTGCGAGTGTTGCGTGCGTGCATGTGTACGTTTCAGTGTTGCATGCATGTGTGCGTGCGTGCGTGTATTCACGAGTGCATGTGTACGTGTTAGTGTTGGATGCCTGCATGTGTGCGTGTGTTCGTTATGTGTACGTGTCAGTGTTGCATGCCTGTATGCGTGCGTGTGTTCGTGCGAGTGTTGCGTGCGTGCATGTGTACGTGTGGGGTGAGGCTACACGTCAGTCGACTGACTTTTTCATCTCTGGTCAGTCAATTTTCCAGCCGTTGGATATGAAATCAAGGGCCTGCAGTTTATCTTCAACCTCCACCCCCCTGAGCCACCAGCCACCATAGGCCGAACCGTCGGCCCCCGCCGCCTCACCGCCCTCCCGCCTCGCCCGCCCCGAAACCACTCCCCACCGTCGGTCTGCCGCCGCCCTGGGCATCCCTCTAGCCCCCCCCCCCCGCGCCGAGCTTTTTCTCCGGCGATCCCCATGCCAAAGCCCAATCACCGCCCCCCCCCCCACCGTCGGCGAATGCCAACCAGAGTTCTCACGACTTCGAGTCCCCACCGACCACTAATTTATTACCATTTCTGTCTTTCATATACGCGCTGACGGGTGGGCCCTATGGTAATGTGCACTGCTAAATGTGGACCGTTTGACTGGTCAATTGATCGTGTCATCCACAAATTACGGAGCTGTATGGTGAGCCAGTGACCGTATGATCACCCTAAAATGTATTTTATTAACACGGTACAGACTCAAACTACCATTTCTTTCTTTCATATACGCGCTGACAGGTGGGCCCCACGGTTACGCTCGCCGATGGTGCAACACTAGTTGCGCTACGTGGAACGTTTGACTGGTCAATGGATTGTGTCATCAACAAAATATGGAGTTGTATGGGTGAGCCAGTGACCGTATAATCACGGCATGTATTTTTTTAACACGATACAGATGCAAGCGCTCATATATACGCGCAAGCACTCACCGCTACACAGACCCTACCCCTATGAGCACCTTCGAGAGAGTGAGCCAGCATATGATCTTGAGATTTTACAAAGTCACCATAGGTGCCTCGTAGTCGAGGGGAACGTCTCCTCCCACTGAACGCACATTGCCGGAAAATACTGAAATTAACCCAGGATAAATGCGAGCACCAGGACTTTAACCCTGGTGGAAACCACTGTCCTCCTAACCATCCAACCACAGGTTGGTTAGCACCACAAAATGTATGTGGTGACCATGATACCTTATTCTGAAGTCCAGTGACCATATCATGTTTTCGCTTCAAATAAAATGACAGTAAGTATCATCAACAAAATATAGAGCACGCATTAAATACAATGTCTGTCATTGTCATCAACAAAATATGGAGACGTATCATGAGCTAGATACTGTATGATCACTACGAGAACGTATACGGTGACCGTAATGAGCATATTTTGAAGTCCAGTGACCGTATAGTGCTTTCGCTTGAAATACAGTGACTGTCACGCGTGAATGTGTCAGGGGCATGCATACTTTTAGAGGGCCGAGAGATAGTTCGTGTGCGTACATGAAAGTGGTGTAGAAAGAGGGGGTGTCCGGTGGAGACAAGGAGAGATATGCCCTTCGTTTCTCTTTCCCGTGACTAATACTTTAGGAGAAAATATAAACATTTACAATGCAGAACAAATATTTTTGGATGCACCATGCAATTAACTTTCATGTATAACATTGTACTATTGTATATGCTTATTTTCTTAGTGGCCGATTGCATGTGTGGTGTGGTGCGCACATCATTTCTAGTTGGGGTGGGCACATCATATCTAGTTGTGGTGGGTCAACATGAGGACTCATGGGTCGGTTCCATCCTGCGCCACATAGGTTGGACCGAGACGCATTATACGAAGGCCCATGTGGAGGACTCGGCGTACAAGACGAAGCTACCAGAGTCATCGAGGACTCTATCCCCACTGATGATAAGACGACTATATATGATTTGTAACCCTAGGCCCCGAGTATGTTATAGAAGCCCGGGGGCTAGTTCGTCGATAGTATACACACACGCACAATGCATGGTATTCACGTGTACTTTGTACACACCCCTATCACTAATATACAGTACCAAGAGTAGGCTTTTTCCTCAACTGCAAGGGCCCGGACTTGGGTAAAACTTTGCCTCGTATTACCATCCAGCCTAACAGTCAGGGATATCCTACCGAATGATCTGATGGAATCATATCTGCCAACTACTAAGAGAGAGGTGTGTCTGTGGGCTGGTGCAATGTGTGCGAGAGAGGCCTAAAGATAATGTGCGTGCGGGAGACACGTAGGCACATATATGTGCGTATAGAGTGCTAGTAGAGACCGTGCGTGTGTATATATGCATGTGAGAGAAATAGTGTTTCCCAACTGAGATTAGTGAAAAGAGTGGTACATAGTAGTCAGAAAGAGAGAGGTAGATATATAGAGAGTGTGTGCGTGAGACACCCCGACACCCCGGGAGAGATTGTGAGCATGTGTGAAAGAGAAATGCCGATGGTGTGTGCACTTATGCGTTAGATATAGAGAGATATAGCGTGTGTGTGAGAACGGCGAAGGAAATATGCCCTAGAGGCAATAATAAAGTTGTTATTTATATTTCCTTCTATCATGATAAATGTTTATTATTCATGCTAGAATTGTATTAACTGGAAACTTGATACATGTGTGAATACATAGACAAAACAGAGTGTCCCTTGTATGCCTCTACTTGACTAGCTCGTTAATCAGAGATGGTTAAGTTTCCTAGCCATAGACATGTGTTGTCATTTGATGAACGGGATCACATCATTAGGATAATGATGTGATGGACAAGACCCATCCATTAGCTTAGCATAATGATCGTTAAGTTTTATTGCTATTGCTTTCTTCATGACTTATACATATTCCTCTGACTATGAGATTATGCAACTCCCGAATACCGGAGGAACACCTTGTGTGTTATCAAACGTCACAACATAACTGGGTGATTATAAAGATGCTCTACAGGTGTCTCCGAAGGTGTTTGTTGGGTTGGCATAGATCAAGATTAGGATTTGTCACTCCGTGTATCAGAGAGGTATCTCTGGGCCCTCTCGGTAATGCACATCACTATAAGCCTTGCAAGCAATGTGATTAATGAGTTAGTTGCGGGATGATGCACTACGGAATGAGTAAAGAGACTTGCTGGTAACGGGATTGAACTAGGTATAGTGATACCAACGATCGAATCTCGGGCAAGTAACATACCGATGACAAAGGGAACAACGTATGTTGTTATGCGGTTTGACCGATAAAGATCTTCGTAGAATATGTGGGAGCCAATATGAGCATCCAGGCTCCGCTATTGGTTATTGACCGGAGATGAGTCTCGGTCATGTCTACATAGTTCTCGAACCCGTAGGGTCCGCACGCTTAACGTTCGATGACGATCGGTATTATGAGTTTATGTGTTTTGATGTACCGAAGGTTGTTCGGAGTCCCGGATGTGATCACGGACATGACGAGGAGTCTCGAAATGGTCGAGACATAAAGATTGATATATTGGAAGGTTATGTTTGGACACCGGAAAGGTTTCGGATAGGTTCGGGCATTTTTTGAAGTACCGGGGGGTTACCGGAACCCCCCGGGGGGTTAATGGGCCTTCATGGGCTTTAGTGGAAGAGAGGAGAGGCGGCCAGGTGGAGGTGTGCAGCCCACCAAGCCCAATCTGAATTGGGGGGCCGACCCCCCTTTCCTTCTCTCCCTCTTCCTCTTTCCTTCCCCTCCTAGTTGGACTAGGAAAGGGGGAAACCTACTCCTAGTAGGAGTAAGATTCCCCCCTTGGTTCGCGCCCCTTGAGGCCGGCTGGCCCCCTCCTCCACTCCATTATATACGGGGGAGGGGCACCCCATAGACACACAAGTTGATTTCTTAGCCGTGTGCGGTGCCCCCCTCCACAGATTTCCACCTCGGTCATATTGTTGTAGAGCTTAGGCAAAGCCCTGCATCGGTAACTTCATCATCATCGTCGCCATGCCGTCGTGCTAATGGAACTCTCCCTCGGCCTCAGCTGGATCTAGAGATCGAGGGACGTCACCGAGCCAAACGTGTGCAGATCGCGCAGGTGCCGTGCATTCGGTACCTGGTCGGTTGGATCGCGAAGACGTTCGACTACATCAACCGCGTTACTATGCATCTTCTTCCTCTTCTTCTTCCTCTTCTTCTTCTTCTTCTTCCGCTTTTGGTCTACGAGAGTACGTGGACACACTCTCCCGCTCGTTTCTATGCATCTTCGAGATAGATCTTGCGTGATCGTAGGATTTTTTTCAAATTACTGTGTTCCCCAACAGTGGCATCCGAGCCAGGTCTATGCGTAGATGTTATATGCACGATTAAAACACAAAGAGTTGTGGGCGATAATAGTCATACTGCTTACCAGCATGTCATACTTTGATTCGGCGGTATTGTTGGATGAAGCGGCCCAGACCGACATTACATGACCGCATTCATGAGACTGGTTCTACCGCCGTGCTTCGCAGATAGGTGGCTAGTGGGTATCTGTTTCTCCAACTTTAGTTGAATCGAGTTTGACTACGCCCGGTCCTTGTGGAAGGTTAAAACAACACACTTGACGAAAAATCGTTGTGGTTTTGATGCGTAGGTAAGAAAGGTTCTTGCTAGAAGCCCGTAGCAGCCACGTAAAACTTGCAACAACAAAGTAGAGGACGTCTAACTTGTTTTTGCAGGGCTTGCTATGATGTGATATGGTCAAGACGTGATGATATATAATTTGTTGTATGGGATGATCATGTTTGGAATAGTTATCGGCAACTGGCAGGAGCCATATGGTTGTCGCTTTATTGTATGAAATGCATTCGCCATTTAATTGCTTTACTTTATCAATAAGCGGTAGTGATAGTCGTAGCAGCAATAGTTGGCGAGACGACAACAATGCTTCGATGGAGATCAAGGTGTCAAGCCGGTGATGATGGTGATCATAACAGTGCTTTGGAGATGGAGATCAAAGGCACAAGATGATGATGGCCATATCATATCACTTATATTGATTGCATGTGATGTTTATCCTTTATGCATCTTATTTTGCTTAGTACGGAGGTAGCATTATAAGATGATCTCTCACTAAATTTCAAGGTACAAGTGTTCTCCCTGAGTATGCACCGTTGCTACAGTTCGTCGTGCCGAGAAACCATGTGATGATCGGGTGTGATAAGCTCTACGTTCACATACAACGGGTGCAAGCCAGGTTTGCACACGCAGAATACTCGGGTTAAACTTGACGAGCCTAGCATATGCAGATATGGCCTCGGAACACTGAGACCGAAAGGTCGAGCATGAATCATATAGTAGATATGATCAACATAGTGATGTTCACCATTTGAAACTACTCCATCTCACGTGATGATCGGACATGGTTTAGTTGATATGGATCACGTGATCACTTAGATGATTAGACGGATGTCTATCTAAGTGGGAGTTCTTAAGTAATATGATTGATTGAACTCTAATTTATCATGAACTTAGTCCTGATAGTATTTGCATAACTATGTTGTAGATCAATAGCTCGCGATGTAGCTCCCCATTTATTTTTGATATGTTCCTAGAGAAAAACTGTGTTGAAAGATGATAGTAGCAATGATGCGGACTAGGTCCATGATCTGAGGATTATCTTCATTGCTGCACAGAAGAATTATGTCCTTGATGCACCGCTAGGTGACAGACCTATTGCAGGAGCAAATGCAGACATTATGAACGTTTGGCAAGCTCGGTATGATAACTACTTGATAGTTTAGTGCACCATGCTTTACGGCTTAGAACCGGGACTTCAAAAACGTTTTGAACGCCACGGAGCATATAAGATGTTCCCAGAGCTGAAATTGGTATTTCAGACTCATGCCCGAGTCGAGAGGTATGAGACCTCTGACAAGTAATTTGCCTACAAGATGGAGGAGAATAGCTCAACTAGTGAGCATGTGCTCAGATTGTCTGAGTACTACAATTGCTTGAATCAAGTGGGAGTTAATCTTCGAGATAAAATAGTGATTGACAGAGTTCTCTAGTCGCTATCACCAAGTTACTAGAACTTCGTGATGAACTATAATATCCAAGGGATGACGAAAACGATTCCCGAGCTCTCTGTGATGCTGAAATCAACAAAGGTAGAAATCAAGAAAAGCATCAAATGTTGATGGTTGACAAGACCACTAGTTTCAAGTAAAAGGGAAAGGGAAAGAAAGGGAACTTCAAGAAGAATGGCAAGCAACTTTCCACACCCATGAATAAGCCCAAACCTAGACCCAAGCCTAAAACTGAGTGCTTCTACTGCGAAGGAAATGGTCACTGGAAGCAGAACTGCCCCAAATACTTGGCGGATAAGAAGGATGGCAAAGTGAACAAAAGTATATATGATATACATGTTATTGATGTGTACTTTACTAGTGTTCATAGTAGCCCCTGGGTATTTGATACTGGTTCATTTGCTATGATTAGTAACTCGAAACAGGAGTTACAAAATGAACAAAGACTAGGTGAGGGCAAGGTGACGATGTGTGTTTGAAGTGATTCCAAGGTTGATAAGATCACCATCGCACACTCCCTTTAATTTCGGGATTAGTGTTGAACCTAAAATAAATGTTATTTGGTGTTTGCGTTGAGCATAATATGATTGGATCATGTTTAGCAAGAAACCTAAGCTGCCGTTTCTTAAAGTTTGGGGCTGTGATGCTTATGTGAAAATGTTTCAACCTGATAGGCTCGAACCCAAATCAGAGAAATGCATCTTCATAGGATACCCAAAGGAAACTGTTGGGTACACCTTCTATCACAGATCTGAAGGCAAGATATTCATTGCTAAGAATGGATCCTTTCTAGAGAAGAAGTTTCTCTCGAAAGAAGTGAGTGGGAGGAAAGTAGAACTTCATGAGGTAATTGTACCTTCTCCCAAATTGGAAAGTAGTTCATCACAGAAATCAGTTCCAGTGATGCCTACACCAATTAGTGAGGAAGTTAATGATGATGATCATGAAACTTAAGATCAAGTTACTACCGAACCTCGTAGGTCAAACAGAATATGTTCTGCACCAGAGTGGTACGGTAATCCTATTCTGGGAGTCATGTTACTAGACCATGACGAACCTACGAACTATGAGGAAGCGATGATGAGCCCAGATTCCGCGAAATGGTTTGAGGCCATGAAATCTGAGATGGGATCCATGTATGAGAACAAAGTATGGACTTTGGTTGACTTGCCCGATGATCGGTGAGCCATTAAGAATAAATGGATCTTCAAGAGGAAGATGGATGCTGATAGTAGTGTTACTATCTACAAAGCTTGAATAGTCGCAAAAGGTTTTCGACAAGTTCAAGGTGTTGTCTACGATGAGATTTTCTCACTCGTATCGATGCTTAGAGTTTGTCTGAATCATGTTAGCAATTGCCGCATTTTATGAAATTTGGCAAATGGATGTCAAAATTGCATTCCTTAATGGATATCTCAAAGAAGAGTTGTATATGACGCAACCAGAAGGTTTTGTCAATCCTAAAGGTGCTAACAAAGTGTGCAAGCTCCAGCGATCCATTTATGGACTGGTGCAAGCCTCTCGGAGTTGGAATATACGCTTTGATAGTGTGATCAATGCATATGGTTTTATACAGACTTGTAATGAAGCCTGTATTTACAAGAAAGTGAGTGGGAGCACTACAGCCTTTTTGATAAGTATATGTGAATGACATATTGGTGATCGGAAATGATGTAGAATTTTCTGGAAAGCATAAAGGAGTTTTTGAAAGGAGTTTTTCAAAGAAAGACCTCGGTGAAGCTGCTTACATGTTGAGCATCAAGATCTATAGAGATAGATCAAGACGCTTGATAAGATTTTTCAATGAATACATACCTTGATAAGATTTTGAAGTAGTTCAAAATGGAACAGTTAAATAAGGAGTTCTTGCCTGTGCTGCAAGATGTGAAGTTGAGTAAGACACAAAGCACGACCACGGTAGAAGATAGAGAGAGAATGAAAGTCATTCCCTATGCCTCAGCCATTGGTTCTATAAAGTATGCCATGCTGTGTACCAGACCTATTGCATACCCTGCCCTGAGTTTGGTAAGGGAGTAAAATAGTGATCTAGGAGTAGATCACTGGATATTGGTCAAAAATTATCCTTAGAGGACTAAGTAAAGAGTTACGTCGATGCAAGATTTTATACCGATCCAGATGACTCTGAGTCTCAATCTGGATACATATTGAAAGTGGGAGCAATTAGCTAGAGTAGCTCCTTGCAGAGCATTGTAGACATAGAAATTTCAAAATACATACGGCTCTAAAAGTGAAGGCCCATTGACTAAGCTTCTCTCACAAGCAAAGCATGATCACACCTTAGTACTCTTTGGGTGTTAATCACATAGCGATGTGAACTAGATTATTGACTCTAGTAAAACCCTTTGGGTATTAGTTACATGGCGATGTGAACTAATCACATGGTGATGTGAACTATTGGTGTTAAATCACATGGCGATGTGAACTAGATTATTGACTCTAATGCAAGTGGGAGACTGAAGGAAATATGCCCTAGAGGCAATAATAAAGTTGTTATTTATATTTCCTTATATCATGATAAATGTTTATTATTCATGCTAGAATTGTATTAACCGGAAACTTGATACATGTCTGAATACATAGACAAAACAAAGTGTCCCTAGTATGCCTCTACTAGACTAGCTCGTTAATCAAAGATGGTTAAGTTTCCTGACCATAGACATGTGTTGTCATTTGATGAACGGGATCACATCATTAGGAGAATGATGTGATGGACAAGACACATCTGTTAGCTTAGCATAATGATCGTATAGTTTTATTGCTATTGCTTTCTTCATGACTTATACATGTTCCTCTGACTATGAGATTATGCAACTCCCGAATACCGGAGGAACACCTTGTGTGCTATCAAACGTCACAACATAACTGGGTGATTATAAAGATGCTCTACAGGTGTCTCCGAAGGTGTTTGTTGGGTTGGCATAGATCAAGATTAGGATTTGTCACTCCGTGTATCGGAGGGGTATCTCTGGGCCCTCTCGGTAATGCACATCACTATAAGCCTTGCAAGAAATGTGACTAATGAGTTAGTTGCAGGATGATGCACTACAGAACGAGTAAAGAGACTTGCCGGTAACGAGATTGAACTAGGTATAGTGATACCAACGATCGAATCTCGGGCAAGTAACATACCGATGACAAAGGGAACAATGTATGTTGTTATGCGGTTTGACCGATAAAGATCTTTGTAGAATATGTGGGAGCCAATCTGAGCATCCAGGTTCCGCTATTGGTTATTGACCTGAGATGAGTCTCGGTCATGTCTACATAGTTCTCGAACCCGTAGGGTCCGCACGCTTAATGTTCGATGACGATCGGTATTATGAGTTTATGTGTTTTGATGTACCGAAGGTTGTTCGCAGTCCCGGATGTAATCACGGACATGACGAGGAGTCTCGAAATGGTTGAGACATAAAGATTGATATATTGAAAGGTTATGTTTGGATACCGGAAAGGTTTCAGATAGGTTCGGGCATTTTCCGAAGTACCGAGGGGTTACCGGAACCCCCCGGGGGGTTAATGGGCCTTCATGGGCTTTAGTGGAAGAGAGGAGGAGGCGGCCATGTGGAGGTGCCCCCCCCCAAGCCCAATCCGAATTGGGGGGGGCTTTCCTTCGCTCCTTCTTCCTCTTTTCCTTCACCTCCTAGTTGGACTAGGAAAGGGGGAAACCTACTCCTAGTAGGAGTAGGATTCCCCCCTTTGGGGCGCACCCCTTGAGGCCGGCCGCCCCCTCCTCCACTCCTTTATATACGGGGGAGGGGGCACCCCATAGACACACAAGTTGATTTCTTAGCCGTGTGCGGTGCCCTCCTCCACAGATTTCCAGATCGGTCATATTGTCGTAGAGCTTAGGCGAAGCCCTGCGTCGGTAACTTCATCATCACCGTCACCACGCCGTCGTGCTAACGGAACTCTCCCTTGGCCTCGGCTGGATCTAGAGATCGAGGGACATCACTGAGCTGAACGTGTGCAGATCGTGGAGGTGCCATGTGTTCGGTACTTGATCGGTTGGATCGCGAAGACGTTTGACTACATCAACCGCATTACTTAACACTTCCGCTTTCGGTCTATGAGGGTACGTGGACACACTCTCCCGCTCGTTGATATGCATCTTCTAGATAGATCTTGCATGATCATAGGAATTTTTTTGAAATTACTGTGTTCCCCAACATATCATCCATCACAACGACAATCTATAAAACAGCCTAGCTAGAGAGGGTACTATGGTACCTATATCTATACCCCTATACACTGTGCGAATAACTTTGAAAGTTGGTCGTGGGATGAAGCCAATCGACGGTACAGAGATGGAAAATCTGAGCACTACTGGCCGTTGGATATATCATCTACATTCCACCAGATTCTTCCACATGTACAATCTAGAAGACTCCATGGTTGAACTTAAGCATAATGCACAAACCTCAAAATACAAGCACTTCTCCTTTGTTCTGGAATCTTCCATATCTTAATTTCCCAAACTTTTTTTTCTAAGTGAATTGTCACTGTTTTTTTACTTTATGCTTTATAATGCACAATTCCATGAATCTTAAAATAGATTTTTTATAAAACTAACTAATTTTGAATGAGATGAACTATAAGAATTAAAGAAACATCTACAACTTGCATATATGACTCAAAGCTTACATGCTATAGTGTGGTATTTATTCATAATTTGGTTACCAAATCTCATGCGTGCAATGCATGTGTACCTTACTAGTATGTATCGTGAGCGACCGATCATAGTGCCACTGCACACGACTGTGTGTGTGATCGATTCGTCCAATATTCGTAAGTTATGCATGGTTGTGTGATGTCTAATGGTGGTCGTCGAAGGCTAGCTGGCGACAAGAGCGGTTGCATGGACGCCCGGTTGTCAATACGTGATGCATAAGCTCAAAGGCTCGTCATCCATGAGTTCACATTTTACCACCACGCCAGCGTCTGACCGCCCTGGCCTACTGAAACCCCTTCCATCGCTAGTGCGTGCTTCCCGCCTGAAACGGTCACCATCTCTCCAGAACGTCAATGCCGCATTCACGGGACTTAACTGCAGGTGCAATTGGTGTGTCACTGACATGCGGGCTAGATGCCTGTTGGGCCACATCTCAGTGACCCAACTGCAGCTACAGTTAAGTCACTGAAGCAGCATCCGCATTCACGCCCGACGCGACCTCTCACTTGCGCCGCATTGCAGCAGCGCGGCGGCCGAGAGAGCGCCACCCACGCGGCATCCCGGTGCAAGCGACTGCTCCGCGTTAACGACACCACGGCCATCCTTCTGTCCGCCGCCCACATTAATAACACGCGGCTGCCGACGAACCTACTCCGGCGCCAGCCGTCCATCCGTCTTCCACGGCTCATTGCCATCTGCATGCTATATTAACTTGAGCCCCAGCTCCCAGCCATAGCCAAAGACCCACACTCATTCTCCTCCGGTCCTTTCCTTCTGTCGGCACCACTCCAGCCATGGCCTCCTGGCGCTCCAAAGCTCTCTTGGACGTACTGTCCCAGGAGCATACGAAGGACATTGGCGGCTCCGCTCCAGGCGTGCTCCAAAGCTCTCTTGGACGTACCATCGTAGGAGCAGACAAAGGAGATCACCAGCTCCCCCCGGCCGCCCTCCGCCGCCACGACCACGAAGCCGACGCGCGTGCGTGGGTGCAGCCGGCAGCGAGGAAGAGTATTACACGGTAGGTTGCCGCCGCTCTGGTCCCAGGAAGGCTACCGCTCCTCCACTCAGTCGACGCCAAGCTTGGTGGGATAAACATCGGCGGCCGATTAGCCGCTTGTGTAGCGATCCGACCTCAAACAGTCAAATCTCTGTGTATAAGTGTCATCCCTGGATCGGTAATGCTGACACACATAGTACTTGAAGGATTTATAACAGAGTGCAATCACACACTTATTACATCGAATGTCTCAAAAGAGAACTTATTACAATAATATGGCTTAAGGCCATCTAAATAAGATAACAGCAGAAGACTTGGAAGATAAAGTGAGTCCATCAACTCCAACGGCATAGCTGAGTGCACAACAACGACCTAGCGCACCTTACTCTTCGTCTGAAAAGTCTTCAACATGATATGTTGCAGCCCGAAACGGGTCAGCACATGGAATATGCTGGCAATATAACACAGTAGAATAATGAACAGAATAAATGCTATCACTACATGCATATATGGCTGGTGGAGGCTCTATGGTTATAATGCTTTTGCGAAAAGCCAATTTTTTCCTACAACAAAGGAATATATTTTGTTTAACTACCATGGTAGTTGATAAACATTGAGAATGGTAACCCCATCTCAATCCCAATTAAGCAGTAATTAACAACCCAACAAATTTATTTAGAGTGATGAGATCAACATGATAATCCAAGAACAAGATACTCAAGATGTCCATAACCGGGGACACGGCTAACCATGATTAGTTCGTACACTCTGCAGAGGTTTGCGCACTTTTTCCCACAAGACTCGATCTCCTCCGTTGGATTTCTCGCACTACATGGTGTTTGAGAAACGGATGACCGAGACACAGTCTTTCAGAAACATTAACTCTTTACTCTGGGTGGACAGTTACACCTGCTTCCCCCTACATCTGCTAGCCCACCACTGAAAGAGGTCATGCAACATACTCAACTATGCTAGAGCCCATAATAGCTTGTGGCTGCACACGGAAGTTTCTAGCATGAATAATCTTATGATCCCTTTGAGCCTGGGTGGCGAACCAAAGAACACCATTGGTATATCCCCATGTGCCCGCAACCAATCCACCCAGATGTGTATTTAAGTAGCCACCTTAAGTTAACCATTAATTAATAATCTCACATCTATCATGGATCACTCAAACCAAACCACCTCTATGAGCATAGCATAGCGATATAAGCATAACGTAGAAGTAACTCCCAAGGGTTTGATAATAAAAAGGGCAATAGGTTCTACCTCATCATCTACTTCCCAATACCCACGAGTTAATCACATCCTAACCATGCAGTGTTTGAGGATTGTAACTAATGCATAAAAACTGGGTATGAAAAGAGTATGATCAATGTGCTACTTGCCTTGCTGACGATCTGCAAAACCTAGAGACTCGTAGTAGCACGATTCGCACTCCGGGAATTCTATCGCAAACAAACAATATCATGCATAAGCACTCAAGCATAGATGCAAGGGTAAAAATCAAATAAGAAGATCCAATCTGAAAGTCCAACTGAAGAGCTTCGATTTGCAAAAAGAATCAATCGAATCGGAGCTACGGAACTGAAACTACGGTCAAAAGAACTTCGAATTCAAATCTGCATGAAACCAAATTTTAAATTGTCAAAACCATGTTCAAGTTGATTAACCAGAAAGAGGGGCTCTAGATGAAGATTTTGGCGTTGGTTTCACTGGATTTGGACAAACGGTTAAAAAGTTGCGAGGGTTTGAAGATCATGGGCTAATCTGTGACAAAAAATCGCGGATAGGTCCCTGGCCGAAAATAAACGGAAAAAGAAAAATCTATCGGACGAACGTCCGCTAACTGAGACGAACAGGCGAATTCGTTCGTTAAAACGAACGAACAAACGTTCGCAAACACAACTAAACCGAGAAAAACCGAACCGATCTAAAAAACCGATCTAGGGTTTTAAAAAATCCGAACGGTTATACCTAAACCGGAGAGAAAGTCCGCGGCGAGATCCGGCGGGTGGCGGCGCGTTCCGGCGAGGCGGGGCGGCGTGCGGCGGCGCGGGGCGGCGGCGGCAAACGGCGACGGCGACGCTCGGCAGCGGCGGTGGCAGCAGTGGCGGCGGCGGGCGCGAGTTGCGGCGGTGGGCGGCACTGGCGGCGGAGGTGCTGCGGTGCGGGACGAGGAGAGGGGCCGCGGCGGCAGGTATTTAAAGGGGAGGGGCGAGGCCGGCTTGCGGGAGGGGGCGACGCGGGCGGCTCGGAGCCGGACTCCGGCGGAGTCCGCCGCGAGCACGGCGGGGAAGGCGGCGCGCAGCGGGCCGGCTGGGCCTTCGGCCCAGTTCGGTCCGGAAACATTTTTTTTAATAAATTCCGCCGAAAGGAAAAAATCCTAAATAAATATAAAAAAATTCTAAAAATGCCAAAAACAATTTTCACCGTCTAAATAAAATATTTAGAACAAAGTGAACATTTTCTTCGCCTAGAAATGCAATTTTTAAAAATGCATGTTTTTCTAATTCAAATAAAATAGCAATAAAATCCAAATACAATTATTTATTTGATTTTAATATTTTTCCTCCAATATTTTTATTTTTATTTTTGGAGAAGTCATATTATCTCCTCTCATTTATTTTTATATTGGAAATATTTAGGAAGAAAATAATTAAAACCAAAATGATCCTCTTTTCAAATTTGGGAAAAATTCAAATATGAAAATAATGAAATCCCCAAATCTCTCCGTGGGTCCTTGAGTTGCTTAGAATTTCTAGGATCACAAACGAAATGTTGATAAAATATGATATGCATACGATGACCTATGTATAGCATTCCAAATTGAAAATTTGGGATGTTACAAGCCTACCCCCCTTAAGATGAATCTCGTCCTCGAGATTCGGGTTGGCTAGAAAATAGGTGTGGGTGGTCTTTCCGTAGGTCTTCCTCTCGCTCCCAGATGGCTTCATCCTCGGTATGGTGGCTCCACTGAACTCTGCAAAACTTTATAACCTTGCTGCGGGTAACTCGGCTGGCAAACTCGAGAATCTTGACAGGTTTCTCCTCGTAGGTTAAATCACTATCCAACTAAATTGCTTCCAGGGGCACTGTATCTCTTAGAGGGATATCGGCCATCTCAGCATGGCACTTCTTCAACTGAGAAACGTGAAACACATCATGGACTCCTGACAGTCCTTCGGGTAACTCCAACTTGTAGGCCACCTCTCCCATACGCTCAAAAACTCAGTATGGTCCTACAAATCTCGGGGCTAACTTTCCCTTAACCCCAAAGCGTTTAACACCTCGCAGAGGTGACACACGAAGATATGCTCTGTCTCCGATTTCATAGACTACCTCCTTGCACTTTGAGTCTGCGTAACTCTTCTGTCTGGACTGAGCTACCTTCAGTCTATCTCGAATCAACTTAACCTTCTCTTCAGACTCTTTTATCAAATCTGGTCCAAACAACTAAAGGTCTCCAACTTCATCCCACATCAACGGTGTCCTGCACCTCCTTCCATACAAAGCTTCGAAAGGGGCCATCTTCAAACTGGCTTAATAACTGTTGTTGTATGAGAACTCCGCGTAGGGAAAATTATCATCCCAACTAGATCCATAATCTAGCGCACAAGCTCTCAACATGTCCTCTAGAATCTGATTGACTCTCTCGGTCTGTCCATCTGTCTGTGGATGAAAAGCTGTACTGAACTCTAGCCTAGTACCCAAAGTCTGGTGCAACTGGTGCCAAAACTTCGAGGTAAACTGCGTTCCTCTATCTGATACGATGGTCCTCAGAACTCCATGCAGACATATGATCCTGGTCATATATATCTTGGCCAACTTCGCACTCGTATAGGTGGTTTTCACTGGGATAAAGTGAGCTACTTTGGTCAAACGATCCACTACTACCCAGATAGAATCATATCCCAATCGGGTCCTGGGTAATCCGGTGATGAAATCCATGCCAAGCTTATCCCACTTCCATTCGGGTATCGGCATAGGCTACAGTAATCCTGCTGGCTTCTGATGTTCTGCCTTCACTCTCTGACATACATCACATACGGCTACATACTCGGCAATATCCTTCTTCATTCATGTCCACCAGAAATGATCCTTCAAATCCAAATACATCTTGGTGTTTCCGGGGTGTATCGAGTATGGCGAGTCATGAGCTTCCTGGAGTATCAACTTCCTGATCTCTGCATTATTGGGTACATAAACACGGTCCTCAAACCACGAGGTGTCGTGCTCATCCTCACGAAAACCTTTGGATTTTCCTTTGCTCATCTTCTCCTTTATCTCAGCAATCTCCTTATCACCCTTCTGAGCTTCTCGAATCTTTCCCAATAATTTTGACTGAACCTCCATCGCTACAACAAAACCTCTAGGGACTATCTCCAGTCATAGTTCCCTGAGATCTTCGGATAACTCCTTTGGTAATCCTCCGCTTACGAGGGTGTTGGCATAACTCTTCCGGCTCAAAGCGTCTGCTACGACATTGGCCTTGCCTGGATGATAGTGCAACTTCATATCATAATCCTTTATAAGCTCCAACCATCTCCTTTGCCAGATATTCAGCTCCTTCTGAGTGAAAATGTACTTCAAACTCTTATGATCCGTGTACACATCAAAATGGTTTCCAATAAGAAAATGTCTCTAGATCTTGAGCGCATGGACTACAGCTGCTAACTCCAAATCATGCGTGGCATAATTCAACTCATGCGGTCGAAGTTGACGTGAGGCATATGAAACAACTCTACCGTCCTGCATAAGTACACCTCCAAGTCCTAAGCGAGAAGCATCGCAATACACTTGGAAATCCTTGCGTATATCCAGCAGAATCATCACTGGGGTTGTTACTAATCGTTTCTTCAGCTCCTGAAAACTTGCTTCACGTTCATCTGTCCATTTGAACTTGATGTCCTTCTTCAACAACTCCATCATGGGCTTCTCAATCTTGGAAAAATTCTCAATGAATCTCCGATAATATCCCGCGAGTCCAAGAAAACTGCGGATCTTTCCTACTGAGGTGGGTGCCAACCACTCAGTGACAGACTGAACCTTGGTAGGATCTACTGCTATACCTTCTCCTGATATAACATGGCCAAGAAATCCAACTTCCTTCAACCAAAACTCACACTTGCTGAACTTGGCATACAACTGATGTTCCCTGAGCTTCTCGAGAACTAAACGCAAATGCTCCTTGTGCTCCTCTTCATTCTTCGAGTACACCAAGATATCATCCATGAACACGACAACAAACTTATCCAAGAACTCCATGAACACCTTATTCATCATACTCATGTAATAGGCAGGGGCATTAGTCAACCCAAATGACATAAGCGTGTACTCATATAGCCCATACCTTGTGGTGAAGGCTGTCTTGGGTATATCCTGTTCTCGAATCTTCAGCTGGTGGTATCCTGATCGTAGATCGATCTTGGAGAATACTTTAGCTCCTTGCAGCTGGTCAAACAAATCATTGATCATTGGCAGTGGGTACATGTTCTTGATCGTCACTTCATTCAATGCACGATAATCAACAACCATTCTCAATGATCCATCCTTCTTCTCAACCAAGAGCACTGGGGCTCCCCACGGTGATGAACTTCGCTGAATGTAACCTTTCTCCAATAACTCCTTAATCTGCTTCTTAATCTCCTCCAGATCATTTGCGGGCATCCGGTATGGTCGCTTGGATATCGGTCCGGTGCCTGGCAACAGCTCTATCAAAAACTCAATGTCTCGATCTGGCGGCATGCCTGGTAGCTCCTCTGGAAATACATCCGGGTAATCCTTCACTACGGGCACTTCCTCCTGAACAACTCCTGAAAGGGAATTTACTTGGGTCCTCCTAGGCGCATGTCTGGATACATACTTAATACTTTTTCCCTCCGGGGTGGTGAGCAGAATTGTCTTACTGGCGCAATCGATGTTTCCTCAATACATCGATAGCCAATCCATGCCTAGTATCACATCCAATCCTTGCGACTCCAGAATTATTAAGTCTGAGGGGAACACGTGCCTACCTATGGTCAATGGCATCTGAGAACATCCTTGGCTTGCCATATACTCCGCTCCTGGCGAGCTTACTAACATAGGTGTCCTAAGAACTTTAGTGAGCAACTTATACTTATCCACAAATCCCCTTGAAATGTATGAATGCGATGCACCAGTATCAAAAAGAACGATTGCAGTAAATGACTTAACCAAAAACTTACGATAACTGCATCTGGCTGCTCTTCAACCTCCTCCACATTCACGTGGTTCACTTGTCCCCTGTTAAAAGGGTTGGGCTTCTTCCCAGAGCTTCCATTGCCATTTCCATTCTTTGCTTCAGGACACTCATTGGCATAATGTCCAGTCTTCCCGCACTTGAAACAAGTAATGTGACTTTGGTCCTTCTTAGCGGGTGTGGCTGGGTTAGAGCGGTTCTAATTGCTACCTGCTCCATTCCCATTCCCATTCTTGGAGCCACTGTGGTTATGTGAACTTCCTCCATTGTGAGTGTGGCCTCCATGGTTATGGGTATATCCTCCCAAGTTTGGGGTAAAACGAGGCTTCTGCTGAGCTCCTGAATTGTACTTCCCTTGTCCATACTTCCTCTTGCGACCCTCTATCTATTGCTGCTTCCCTTCAAGCATAAGAGCCTTGTCTACCAACTCCTGGAAGTTAGCGAATGTCGCTACCATCAACTGCATACTCATCTCATCATTCAACCTTCCATAAACTTCTCCTGCTTCGCGGCATCGGTGGCCACATCATCCGGGGCATAGCGAGCTAACTTACTGAACTCATCCACGTACTTCCCCATAGTACGATTTCCCTGGCGTAAGTTGAGAAACTCACGCTTCTTCATGCTCATAGCTCCCGTTGAGACATGTGCAGTGCGGAACGCTTGCTGAAACTGATCCCAAGTGACATTGGCTATAGGGAAAGTGGCTGTGTAATTCTCCCACCATGAGGCCGCGGGTCCATCCAATTGATGTGCGGAAAAACGCACCTTCTCAGCATCTGTGCAACCTGCGGTGGTCAACTCCCTTCCAATCCTGCGTAGCCACTCATCAGCAACTATCGGCTCGATGCTACTGGAAAACACCGGCAGCTGCAACCTCAGAAAACGGGCTAAGTTGTCAACTGGAGGTGGTGGTGGTGGGTTATTGTTGTTGTTGTTGCCTTGGTTCTGGACTAGTAGCTGCATCAATGCATTCTGCTGTTGGATCAACTGAGTGAGCTCCGGTGGGAAGACAAATCCGGGGTCACGTCTTGGAGGCATCTGGTAGGTTTATAGGGGAGAGATTAGAATAGAGTGAGGTCTAGTGAGAAAGCACGACCCATATGCACATGAGACAAACACATTCATATCACACCAATCAATTCAAACAAGGGCATACAATCAATCTAACTATCGTTACAGAAGTGCTCGGACTACTACTATATACATGGGGGAATACTGCTAATAATATGGTGGTCTACTAGAAATTTTGATCGGTGGAAGACTCCATGATATCCGCTCCAGCTTCGTCTTCGTAATCATCATCACTACTGTCGGGGTCAGAGTCAGTGTTGTCGATGATGATGTAGTCCTCGGGATGGTCGTCATCTCCTCCTGGCGCGGGGTCTCCCATGAATACTCCTAGCTTCCTTGTCATGTCGTCATTCTTCTCCACTAGTATTGCGATTTCCTCCTCATACCCGTCGCGTGTAGACTCTAGTTCCTCTTCTAGCTCCGTGTTCCTGGTCACCACCTTCTTCAAATCTATCATGCTTGCGCACATCTGGTTCTCCTGTCGACGAATGTGCTGGTTTAACTCCTGGATGAAAGCTGCAATGGACCTGTCCTCCTGGTGCTGATCATCTCCCATTGCTCATCTCGGCGCCCACATATCTGGTAGATGGTGTCCTTAAGATCCTTGTGATAAACTTCGCCGATGCGTCCCATGGCGATGTGGGCTGCCATGCTCTTACCTAAACTCCAGGTTGGTGCATCAAAGGAAAACTCTATGGGCTCAGTAACTGGCATGAATGTCCTTCCTGGAACTTGAAATCGAATCATCCAATGCTCCTCTTCTGGTAAAGTGGCGGTGTAGGTCCCGGTGAAGCTTGGTATTCCGGTGTTCAAGTACCTAGTGACTTCCTTCAAGTGTCTCCCAAAAGGTGTGTCTTCATCCGGTTGTGCAAATTTGTTCCTTGAGTCCGCCATCCTATAGAGTAGAAAATGGAGAGGAGTCAGAAATGGGTAGAGAAGAGTGACCTATGGCTTTTCTTAGTGGTCGTGTCCTACAATCAGCGTGTGCTCTGATACCATCTTGAAGCGATCTGACCTCAAACACTCAAATCTCTGTGTATAAGTGTCATCCCTGGATCGGTAATGCTGACACACACAGTACTTGAAGGATTTATAACAGAGTGTAATCACACACTTATTGCATCGAATGTCTCAAAAGAGAACTTATTACAATAATATGGCTTAAGGCCATCTAAATAAGATAACAACGGAAGACTTGGAAGATAAAGTGAGTCCATCAACTCCAACGGCATAGCTGAGTGCACAACAACGACCTAGCGCACCTTACTCTTTGTCTGAAAAGTCTGCAACATGATATGTTGCAGCCCGAAACGGGTCAGCACATGGAATATGCTGGCAATATAACACAGTAGAATAATGAACAGAATAAATGCTATCACTACATGCATATATGGCTGGTGGAGGCTCTATGGTTATAATGTTTTTGCGAAAAGCCAATTTTTCCCTACAACAAAGGAATATATTTTGTTTAACTATCATGGTAGTTGATAAACATTGAGAATGGCAACCCCATCTCAATCCCAATTAAGCAGTAATTAACAACCCAGCAAATTTATTAGAGTGATGAGATCAACATGATAATCCAAGAACCAGATACTCAAGATGTCCATAACCGGGGACACGGCTAACCACGATTAGTTTGTACACTCTGCAGAGGTTTGCGCACGTTTCCCCACAAGACTCGATCTCCTCCGTTGGATTTCTCGCACTACATGGTGTTTGAGAAACGGATGACCAAGACACAGTCTTTCAGAAACATTAACTCTTTACTCTGGGTGGACAGTTACACCTACTTCCCCCTACATCTGCTAGCCCACCACTGAAAGAGGTCATGCAACATACTCAACTATGCTAGAGCCCATAATAGCTTGTGGCTGCACACGGAAGTTTCTAGCATGAATAATCTTATGATCCCTTTGAGCCTGGGTGGCGAACCAAAGAACACCATTGGTATATCCCCATGTGCCCGCAACCAATCCACCCAGATGTGTATTTAAGTAGCCACCTTAAGTTAACCATTAATTAATAATCTCGCATCTGTCATGGATCACTCAAACCAAACCATGTTTACGAGCATAGCATAGCGATATAAGCATAACGTAGAAGTAACTCCCAAGGGTTTGATAATAAAAAGGGCAATAGGTTCTACCTCATCATCTACTTCCCAATACCCATAAGTTAATCACATCCTAACCAAGCAGTGTTTGAGGATTGTAACTAATGCATAAAAACTGGGTGTGAAAAGAGTATGATCAATGTGTTACTTGCCTTGCAGACGATCTGCAAAACCTAGAGACTCATAGTAGCACGCTTCGCACTCCGGGAATTCTATCGCAAACAAACAATAGCATACATAAGCACTCAAGCATAGATGCAAGGGTAAACTCAAATAAGAAGATCCAATCTGAAAGTACAACTAAAGAGCTTCGATTTGCAAAAAGAATCAATCAAATCGGAGCTACGGAACTGAAACTACGGTCAAAAGAACTTCGAATTCAAATCTGCTTGAAACCAAATTTTAAATTGTCAAAACGATGCTCAAGTTGATTAACCAGAAAGAGGGGCTCGATACAAAGATTTTGGCATTGGTTTCACTGGATTTGGACGAACGGTTAAAAAGTTGCGAGGGTTTGAAGATCAGGGGCTAATCTGTGATAAAAAATCGCGGATAGGTCCCTGGCTGAAAATAAACGGAAAAAAGAAAAATCTATCGGACGAACGTGCGCTAGCAGAGACGAACGGGCGAATTCGTTCATTAAAACGAACGAACGTTCGCAAACAGAACTAAACCGAGAAAAACTGAACCGATCAAAAAATCGATCTAGGGTTTAAAAAAAACCGAACGGTGATACCTAAACCGGAAAAAAGTCCGGCGGCGCGTTCCGGCGAGGCGGGGCGGCGTGCGGCGACGTGGGCGACGGCGGCGGCAGCTGTGGCAGCGACGGGTGCGGGCTGCGACGGCGGGCGGCGCTGGCGGCGGAGGTGGTGTGGTGCGGGACGAGGAGAGGGGCGGCGGCGGGTATTTAAAGGGGAGGGGCGAGGCCGGCTTGCGGGAGGGGGCGACGCGGGCGGCTCGAAGCCGGACTCCGGCGGAGTCCGCCCCGAGCACGGCGGGGAAGGAGCCGCGCAGCGGGCCGGCTGGGCCTTCGACCCAGTTCGATCCGGGAACATTTTTTTAAAATAGATTCCGCCGAAAGGAAAAAATCCTAAAAAAATATTAAAAAATTCTAAAAATGCCAAAAACAATTTTCACCATCTAAATAAAATATTTATACAAAGTGAACATTTTCTTGGCCTAAAAATGCAATTTTTTTAAAATGCATATTTTTCTAATTCAAATAAAATAGCAATAAAATCCAAATAAAATTATTTATTTGATTTTAATATATTTCCTCCAATATTTCTTTTATTTTTGGAGAAGCATATTATCTCCTCTCATTTATTTTTATATTGGAAATATTTAGGGAGAAAATAATTAAAACCAAAATGATCCTCTTTTCAAATTTGGGAAAAATTCAAATATGAAAATAATGAAATCCCCAACTCTCTCCGTGGGTCCTTGAGTTGCTTAGAATTTCTAGGATCACAAACGAAATGCAGATAAAATATGATATGCATACGATGACCTATGTATAACATTCCAAATTGAAAATTTGGGATGTTACAGCTTGACGGCGATGTGGAGGCGGAATTTTTCAGAACCTTGTGCTCCGGAGGAGGAGGTTATCAAGGCGGATGAGGAGGAGGCAAAGGAAATGGCCGGCTTTCTCGGGGTTCATGGCTGGACATGGTGGTCGGGCGCCGGCGATCGTTTTGATTAGGTTTACAGTAGGTTTTAGTACGGTTTGTGCGAAATATGTAATGAATCTCGTCCAGTTTATAGGAAAAGTTTTTGAGATGTAATGAATTTCATCCGGTTAATTTGAAATTTGCTTTGTTTGCATGAATTTCGTCCGGTTAGTTCATATAGTTGTCGAAAGGTATGCGGGCAGCATTGGATAGCATCCTCTGGCATCAGTGTCCTCGGACAGATGCGGGTGTAAATTTGTGGGCCAGCGCTGGAGATGCCTTAACTATCATGCTATAATCGCTAACAGTGCTCCATTATTTCACAGGGAACAGTTATCCCTCGATCAAAATCAGATCCGCCGTGTTTCGCACTCCTCCCACGTAAGAGTGTAGACTCTTGCTTACATAAAAATGGAGCAAGTGGATGGCACTGTAGTACGTCATATCACTCAAACTAGCCCGCCTAACGTGCAGGAAAGCCCCACCCTCGTCATTTTGTTCTGGATTTCTATCGATCGATCGCACGAAAATGTTACGCTTTGCAAATTCAAAAGGAAAAGGCGGCACACTTACAACTCGTATGCGTCGCGTTCGCGTCGCACCCCCTACAGTCCGGCTTGCACGCCGCTCACCAGAGGGTACACGCGTTGTCTTGCATTTTCACTGACATGTGGGACTGCAATTGAGTAAACTGTCGATAGACGAAATCTAATCGCTCGGCGGGCGTCGGCTAAGAAGAGAGAGACGGTGGAGGGAGAAGAGATCGCCCGCCTGCCGTGCATGGACTCCAAGAAATATATGGTGATAATGTGAGGTGGGCCATGCGGGAGTCCGGCCCGCTTCCAAGCCCGCTTTTGACCGCCCTGGCCCACCAGAAAACCCATCCCCCCCCCCCCCGCGCGCGCTCCCCCCTCAGACGCCAGCTGCCCGCATTCATAGCAAGTAGTACTAGTAAAATACTGGGCTTGCCCGCTTATGTGGAGGAGAGAGAGGCATTGACAAAGTCAAGGAGTGGGCTCTGCAAGAGCCCGTCTCTACACGTGCTCCTAGGTATAAAAAAACTAATTCTAAAAAACAGAGGCATAAAAAACAATTGTGTCTAAAAAAGAAAGGTAAAATACATTTCAGAGAAAATAGATAGAGAGAAAGTGAGAAAAGTTGTAACCTTATAGCCAACCTTATATCAACACTATGGTAGTATTACATGAGGAAGGAGGGAGTGGTGCACATGCCAAGTTCACTGGGCTGCCGTGTTTCACACTCCTCCGTCGTAACAGTGGAGACAATAGCTTTCATAAAACATAAACAATGAATACTCGTTGCTCGTCCTCTATATTGGAAAGAATACTTTCATTCGCCGACATGTGGGACATCGACCATCCTGGTCCACCTGCCATGCACAAAATTATCCTGGTCCACCCCGGTCGTAGCGCAGGCCCAACCTTTCCCACTGTAAGTTGGTCGGACGAAGAAACCATCATGACTTCATTGAATTAGGTTTGTTCAAGAAAACTTACTGTACCCGCAATACTGCTACCACATGTGAAGACTGGACGGCACTGTACCACGTCATATCACTGAAACCCACTAGGCCAAACTAGCCCGCCTAGGATTTGTACTCCCTCCGTTTCAAAGTTAGTAGTAGTACAAAGTTGAGTCATCTATTTTGGAACGGAGGGAGTACGTCTTTGTACTGCTATGATTTTGTGTTCTCAAAAAAGTACGTCTCTATACTTTTGCTATGATTTTCCTACCCTATGAACCAAATGAGGCCTGAATGTATCTGTGTCGACTATTGTCTGATCGATCGCTAAGCCTACAATTTAGGAGCTTGGGCTATTGGCCGATCGACGATGGATCAGACCTATAAGGGTACCACGAGCCCATCAGCCCCAACGTTTCTCTTCAGTGAGTGTTTTGCAAGTACTATAGCTCGCACAATAGCTAGCCTACTAACACCAAGAATCATCAAACAAGCCCTGCTGATATGATAAACAGTTCAAACTTACATCTAAGCATGCCATATATTACATCAAAAGCTGGTGAGGATACATCTGTTTCCATAACTCAAAGAGGGTTCGCATGATTCACTATCAAACAAAAGTAGCAAGTACCGCCCACACAAGACAGTGCACTAGCCCTAAGATGGTTTGATAACACGCATCGTTTTGGTAATTAAACACAATGCAAACTACCCTGGAGGACTAGCGCAACCAACTATTTCTTCTCATCGATCTCTTGGGCAATGACCACAGCACGGACAGCGGCATGGGAATCGATCTTTGGGGGGATGTTCACAGGACGGACCGCGACATCCGAATCGATCTCGGGGGCGATGTCCACAGGATGGACAGCGGCATCGGGATCGATCTCCGGGCCGATAACCACAGGACGGACCGCGACATCGAAAACGATCTCTGGGACATTGTCCACAGGACGGGCCGCGACATCGGAATCATCAAGGACGTCTATCGGCACCTGCACAACCCTAACATATTAGCAAGCACATTGCAAATAATCAAAAACCACTACTATGGTAAGCCATTATTTTTTACCTTGTGCCGCTCACCTGGGGATCCCATCCCTCCGGGGGCCATCTCCTCGTCCTCAATGGGGGCCATCACCTTGCCAGGGGACTACTGCTTCTCAACAGCGACTATCTCCTCAAACTCGGCCTTGAGCCTCGCATAGGTAGCCCTTAGAGTTTCTAGGGTAGGCACAGTGGGGCCCCTGCTGTTCTTCCAGCTATCTTTGAGGAGTTCATCCGCCAACGTCATCAACTCTTTGGCCAGTGCTTGTTTCTTGGAATTGTTTGTCTCCATGGGTTGGCCCGCCAACATGGTCAACTCGTTGGTCGGTGCTCGCTTCCTGGAGATCGCTGTCTCCAGTGGGTTGTCCGCCGGCAACTCTTTGCCTAGTGCTCCAGGATCCATCAATGAACTGACAAACAAAAATCAATTGAAAGGAAACCACAACCACAATGAAAACGGGAAAAGAACAGGCTGTGGGAATCGGTCGGTGCTTCGCAAAAAGAAGATTCTTGGAATGAAAATATAGTAGCATTACTGATTCGCCCACCTTTCCTTCGTCGGTACAGAAGAAAAATGGCAGAAGTGAGTAGCCTGGAGTGAGGTTTTCTTGAAGAAAGGGGAGAAAGGGCTTCAACGAGCGTTCCAGTGAAATGATGGTTGCTTCGTCCAGTCCAACTTTGAGGCCACTTCGAGGCCACTTTACCACTGCTAGTAAAGGTGTGGGTTTTGTGATATGACGGGTCATGAAGGCCACACCGGGGTGACTGGTGAGTCTCGACTGTAGCACCTCGCTGTGATTTGGTGGATGGCACGCGGGCCCGGATGCTTTGATGTCCCGCATGTAGATAGAGCGGCTAGTCATATACTCAATATTGTGCACCGCGACCAAGGTGGAGAGGAAAACGAGAGAACTATGTATTTATTTACAGTGTAGATTCACTCATTTTGCTCCATATGTACTCTAGTCACTTGTTGAAATCTCTAGAAAGGCAAATACTCCTTTCCGGTTTGCAGGGCTATACTAGCAAGTACTACAATAGTGCGCTCACATAGCAATTTTGTCTCATGCAAGAGACTGGCTATATGCGTGCTCCAAGGCTCCGCATCATGCCCCACCCCTACACAAAGACTGCCACGCGAGCGTTCGCAACTGCCACGTTCGGGTTGCGCTTGGCTCTTCGCCTCTTCGAGAAGACGAACAATGATGTTACTACTACTTCTACAGTATCGAATCCACTGCTGCATGTCCGTCCACCGCGTGCGGGAGGGATAGCTTGTTGTAGTACTCTGGTGTGGCCACGAGCCACCGCACCCATGGGCGAGGGAGAAGGTGTGTAGTAGTAAAATCAAGCTTCTCCTCATTGTATGAGTTGATGCGACACATCATAGCACTAGCCCCACATGCTTGCCACTAAACTTGGCTAAAAGACCCGTAGTGTACAATATATTTGCTGCAACCTCTAACATTTACCCCACCACAAATTAAAATATATATCCCTTTCTTGACCAGATGAGCGTGCAAACTACAATCACCAGGATGACAGGTAGGGCCAGAAGATTATTTTAATAAAAAAATGCTTCGAGACGGCCTCATAGCATGGAGCCGACCCCAACGATTTTAAGCTTACAGGCATGGTACACGCTATCCTAGACTACTCTATACATGAAACTGCCACACGAGCGCCCGGGCTGCGCTTGGCTCTTCGCCTCTTCGAGAAGTCGAACAATGATGGAGTACTACTGCAGTGGAGTACTACAGTATGCTTCTGGCCATCTGACACTGAATGAACTGTTGCATGTCCACCGCGTGCGGGAGGGAGAGCATGTAGCGAAAGCTTCTCCTAGTCCTGCCAGCCACCACGCTCATGGGCGAGGGAGGGACGTGATGTCGCTTGAAGCTACGTCGGTATTTCCCCAAAGAGGAAGGGATGATGCAGCACAGCGGCGGTAGGTATTTCCCTCAGATATGAAACCAAGGTTATCGAACCAGTAGGAGAACCAAGCAACAAAATGTAAACAGCCCCTGCACACAAATAACAGCCACTCGCAACCCGACGTGTTAAAGGGGTTGTCAATCCCTTTCGGGGTACGACGCCAGAAATGGTGCGTGGACGGGAGAAAATTGTAACAGATTGAAATAATAGATCGCAAATAAAATAAAGTGCAGCAAAGTATTTTTGTATTTTTGGATTAGTAGATCTGAATAAAAATGCAAAGAAAAAGTAGATCGCAAGCAAATATATGAGAAAGAAGACCCGGGGGCCGTAGGTTTCACTAGTGGCTTCACTCGAGAAAATAGCAAACGGTGGGTAAACAAATTACTGTTGGGCAATTGATAGAACTCCAAATAATTATGACGATATCCAGGCAATGATCATTACATCGGCATCACGTACAAGATTAGTAGACCGACTCCTGCCTGCATCTACTACTATTACTCCACACATCGACTGCTATCCAGCACGCATCTAGTGTATTAAGTTCATGGAAAAATGGAGTAATGCAATATGAGCAATGACATGATGTAGACAACATCCGTTTATCTATTGCGTTAGATATAGATCCCATCTTTTTATCCTTAGTAGCAACGATACATATGTGTCGGTTCCCTTTCTGTCACTGGGATCAAGCACGGTAAGATCGAACCCACTACCGGGCACCTCTTCCCATTGCAAGATAAATAGATCAAGTTGGCCAAACAAAACCCAATATCGGAGAAGAAATACGAGGCTATAAGAGATCAGGCATATAAGAGATCAAAGAATCTCAAATAACTTTCATGGATATAAAAAGATATAACTGATCATAAACTCGAAGTTCATCAGATCCCAACAAACACACCGCAAAAAGAGTTACATCATATGGATCTCCAAGAGACCATTGTATTGAGAATTCGGCGAGAGAGAGGAAGCCATCTAGCTACTAACTACGGGCCCGAAGGTCTACAAAGAACTACTCACGCATCATCGAAGAGGCACCAATGGAAGTGGTGAACCCCTCCGTGAGGGTGTCTAGATTGGATCTGGTGGTTCTGGACTCTGCGGCGGCTGGATGAATATTTCGTCAACTCCCCTAGGGTTATGGTATTTTTGGGGTATTTATAGAGCAAAGAGGCGGTCCGGGGGCACCTGAGGTGGGCACAACCCACCAGGGCGCGCCTGGGCCTCCTAGCGCGCCCTGGTGGGTTGTCCCCTCCTCGGGACTCCCCCCCAGGTGCAACCAGGGCCCAACTTCTTCCTTTTGGTCCATAAAAAATCATCGTGAAGCTTCGTTGCATTGGGACTCCATCTGATATTGATTTCCTGTGATGTAAAAAACATGGAAAAACAGCAACTTGCACTTGGCACTATGTCAATAGGTTAGTACCAAAAATGATATAAAATGACTATAAAATGATTGTAAAACATCCAAGATTGATAATAAAACATCATGGAACAATCAAAAATTATAGATACGTTGGAGACGTATCAGCATCCCCAAGCTTAACTCCTACTCGTCCTCGAGTAGGTAAGTGATAAAAACAGAATTTTCGATGTGGAGTGTTGTTCATCAAGTCATATAATATTCTTTTCTTTATAGCATGGACATTTGGAGTTTTATGTGATTCAAAGCAATAGTCTAGTTTTGACATAATAATTTAGATACTCAAGCATATCAACAAGCAACCATGTCTTTCAAAATATCAATGCTAAAACAAGTTATCCCTAGCCCATCATGCTCAAACATTGATCCATTCATGAAACACACTCGAATATTAGCTATACCCAATACTTAAGAACGATCAGATTGCCTCTTAGTTGGTGCTTTTATAAGAGAAGATGGCGACTCAAATTAAAAATAAAAATTGCATAAAGTAAAAGAAAGGCCCTTCGCAGAGGGAAGTAGGGATTTGTAGAGGTGCCAGAGCTCAAAGCGAAAAAAATAGGGATAAAAACATTTTGGGAGGTGTATCCATCCCACCAACAAAAACGACGTAGAGCTACAAACACTTTCCATGCTAGATATGTCATAGGCGGTTCCCAAACAGAAAATAAGGTTTATTCCTTTTTCCACCATTCTTTCACTTTCCATGGCTAGCCGTATCCACGGGTGCCTTCCATACCAACACTTTCCAAGGAATTTATTATTTGACAACATAAAGTAAATTCATTTTTGCAATTCGGGACTGGGCATCCCTAAAACCTTTGCCTTACTCTTGTGCAATGACAAGTGAATAAACACTCATCTTGAGAATAACACATCGAGCATGGAAAATATTAGCCACCCGTTACCGTTCCGTGAGCGAAACAAACACACAAAAGAAAAGTTTATTTTGAAAAATAGAGATGCAAAAGAATACCGCATATAGGTAGATATAGTGGACTCATGTGGCAAAACAGGTTTAAAGGATTTTGGATGCACAAGTAGAGATCATACTTGGTGCAAAATGAAGGCTAGCAAAAAATTGAGAAGCAACCAACCAAGAAACGAATAATCTCATAAGCAAGCATTAAGCATAATTAACACCGAATAATGCACCACAAGTAGGATATAATTTTCATTGCATGATTATTGACTTTCGTGCATGCATAGGGAATCACAAACCTTAACACCAATATTCTTACTAGAGCACAATTACTCATCAACATAACTCACATATCACATCATCATATCTCAAAACTACTACAGAATCAAGATTATTTTGTCCAATGATCTTCATGACATTTTTTTCTTTATACTTCTTGGATATCTATCACTTTGGGACTAATTTTCATGTGTTGCTTTCATAAGCTCAAACAAATATAAGTGAAGATCATGAGCATAAAAATTTCTTTCTCTCAAAATAATTTAAGTGAAGCAAGAGAGAATTTATTCAAAAAATTTACTAACTCTAAAACATATCTAAGTGAAGCAAGAGAGTATTTCTTCAAAAATAACAAATCACACCGTGCTCAAAAAGATATAAGTGAAGCACTAGAGCAAGTCCTAGCTCATAAAAGATTTAAGTGAAGCACGGAGAGCAATTCTAACAAGTCATGATATAATTTTGGATCTCTCAAATAGGTGTGTCCAGCAAGGATTGATGACTTAAAACACAAAATAAAACAAGCAAAGACACATATCATACAAGACGCTCCAAGCAAAACACATATCATGTGACGAATAAAAATATAGCCTCGAGTAAAATACCGATGGTCGTTGGAAGAAAGCGGGGATGCCACTCGGGGGCATCCCCAAGCTTAGTTGGTTGCTCATTTTTGGATAATAGCTTGGGATGCCGGGGCATCCCCAAGCTTAGCCTCTTGCATCCTTCCTTCATCCATCGTAAGATAACCCAAAACTTGAAAACTTCAATCACACAAAACTCAACAAAACCTTCGTGAGATCCGTTAGTATAAGAAAGCAAACTACTACTATAAGTGATGTATAAAACCAATTAATATTTTGTTTTTGTATTATATCTACTGTATTCCAACTTTTCTATGGCAAAAACTCATCAAAGAAAACCATAGAGCCATCAAAATAAGCACACAACACAAATAAACAGAATATGTCAAAACAGAACAGTCTGTAGTAATCTGAATTTTGCGAATACTTATGTAACTCCAAAAATTCTACCAAAATAGGAAGACCTGGGTAATTTGTATATTAATCTTCTTAAAAAAGAGTCAGGGCAAAATCTCTTTCTGATAAAAAATGAGAATTGTTTTCATGAGCGCAAAGTTTCTGTCTTTTTCAGCAAGATCAAGCAACTATCACCCAAGAAGATCTTATAGGCTTTACTTGGCACAAACACTAATTAAAAATTAAAAAACACAATCATACCAGTAGCATAATTGTGTAAACACACAAGAACAGAAAGCAAAAAAGCAAAAATAAAGTTTATTCATTGGGTTGCCTCCCAACAAGCGCTATAGTTTTACGCCCTTAGCTAGGCATAAGGCAAGGATCTAAGTTTTGTCATCCTTCTTCTTCTTAGTTTTCTTAGAGGTGTTTCCATCATGAGGTTTTGTAAACAAAACATAAAATGTATTATCCATGGAAACTTTAGCATTCCTTAGTTGGTTTTCATCATAACCCCTTTGATTTCCCGCAACAATCCAAGAGTAATGTTGATTAACATTATTGAAAACTTGTTGGATTATATCTAGAACGGGGACTTCCTTTTTAAGATTCTCATCAAAGATATTATTATCCCCAAGCAAATGCCTTAATGCATAATCACTATTGTAAAGAATCTCATCTATCATGGGTTTTTCATGATTCATACCATAAAAGTCAAATATTTCCCTAGGTTCCCGAATTATGTAGTCAAACTCGTTCATAAGAACGAGAGTGGCCAACTTTTTGGCTCTAGGATTCTTTATTTCGGGAAGCTCAAAAAACAATCTTTGCAAAGTAGGATGAGTGCGGATAAATTTACTTTCAAGTTTCAGAACTAGTGCTGAAATAGCATCCGCATAAGATCTAGTAGTTTTAAGTATAGGAGCATCATCAAGACTCATATTTCCCACACAATTGAAGAATTCTTGGATACGTTCTTTTCCCATAACGTTCCCTTGCCCCAAGATAAAAGTTTTAGCATCTAGATTGCCTGTACGTCCAATCTTAGGAGTCAGGCCATCATCTGTTGGTGCCATACCGAAATCACTCATGATTGCAAGCAGAGAATAGATCTGACGAGAAAATGGCGAATGGAAAAAGAGAGGCGAATAAAATGGCAATATTTTGTGAAGTGGGGGAGAGGAAAACGAGAGGCAAATGGAAAATGATGTAAATTGCGAGGAGATGAGATTTGTGATTAGGAACCTGGTTATGTTGAAGATCCTCCCAAGCAACGGCGCCAGAAATTCCTTTTGACGCCGCTTGAAGCTACATCGATATTTCCCCAAAGAGGAAGGGATGATGCAGCACAGCGGCGGTAGGTATTTCCCCTCAGATATGAAACCAAGGTTATCGAACCAGTAGGAGAACCAAGCAACACAACGTAAACAGCCCATGCACACAAATAACAGCCACTCGCAACCCGACGTGTTAAAGGGGTTGTCAATCCCTTTCGGGGTACGGCGCCAGAAACGGTGCGTGGACGGGAGAAAGTTGTAATAGATTGAAATAATAGATCACAAATAAAATAAAGTGCAGCAAAGTATTTTTGTATTTTTGGTTTAGTAGATCTGAATAAAAATGCAAAGAAAAAGTAGATCGCAAGCAAATATATGAGAAAGAAGACCCGAGAGTCGTAGGTTTCACTAGTGGCTTCTCTCGAGAAAATAGCAAACGGTGGGTAAAAAAATTACTGTTGGGCAATTGATAGAACTTCAAATAATTATGACGATATCCAGGCAATGATCATTACATAGGCATCATGTCCAAGATTAGTAGACCGACTCCTGCCTGCATCTACTACTATTACTCCACACATCACCGCTATCCAGCATGCATTTAGTGTATTAAGTTCATGGAAAAACGGAGTAATGCAATATGAACAATGACATGATGTAGACAACATCCGTTTATCTATTGTGTTAGATATAGATCCCATCTTTTTATCCTTAGTAGCAACGATACATACGTGTCGGTTCCCTTTCTATCACTGGGATCAAGCACGGTAAGATCGAACCCACTACCGGGCACCTCTTCTCATTGCAAGATAAATAGATCAAGTTGGCCAAACAAAACCCAAATATTAGAGAAGAAATACGAGGCTATTAGAGATCATGCATATAAGAGATCAAATAAACTCAAATAACTTTCATGGATAAAAAGATATAACTGATCATAAACTCGAAGTTCATCAGATCCCAACAAACACACCGCAAAAAGAGTTACATCATATGGATCTCCAAGAGACCATTGTATTGAGAATTCAGTGAGAGAGAGGAAGCCATCTAGCTACTAACTACGGACCCGAAGGTCTACAAAGAACTACTCACGCATCATCGGAGAGGCACCAATGGAAGTGGTGAACCCCTCTGTGATGGTGTCTAGATTGGATCTGGTGGTTCTGGACTCTGCGGCGGCTGGATGAATATTTTGTCGACTCCCCTAGGGTTCTGGTATTCTGGGGGTATTTTTAGAGCAAAGAGGAGGTCTGGGGGGCACCAGAGGTGGGCACAACCCACCAGGGCGCGCCTGGGCCTCCTGGCGCGCCCTGGTGGGTTGTCCCCTCCTCGGGACTCCCCTCAGGTGCAACCAGGGGCCAACTTCTTCCTTTTGGTCCATAAAAAATCATCGTGAAGTTTCGTTGCGTTTGGACTCTGTGTGATATTGATTTCTTGCGATGTAAAAAACATAGAAAAAACCAGTAACTAGCACTTGGCACTCTGTCAATAGGTTAGTACCAAAAAATGATATAAAATGACTATAAGATGATTTAAAACATCAAAGATTGATAATAAAACAGCATGGAACAATCAAAAATTATAAATACGTTGGAGACGTATCAGGACGCAGCTTCATTGACTTACTGGTCCTGCCTTTGCGTGTATGACAGGTGGGCCCAACAGGTGGGTGGCCCATCTGTCATACAGCCAAAGGCAAGTGCAGTTAAGGCACCGGAGCTCAGTCCGCAAGGGAGAGGGTGTTGTAATCAAACTTCTCGTTGTTGTACGAGTTGACGTGACACATCAAAGCACTGCACTCAATATATTTCAATAATTTGCGTTTATCGATGCATTAATTACAACGCATGTGCATGTCGTGACTCTCCTTTTGATAATTGCATGTGTTGATTTAATGCACCTTGCCAAATTTTGAATATAAGTTTAACCAACCAAATGTTCATGCATGTCACAAAAAATTACATCATTGAAAACTATGTTGAAATACGAATCAAACGATATAATTTTTGTTAACATATGCACTAACAATTTCTCAGTTAAATCTTTGGTCAAAATTTAGCACCAATTACAAAGGGGTCCAATAAATATTGTACTCTCACATTTTGTTTTGAGGATACTCCCACATAGAAAATATAAATAATAATGCATGTTGGGGCAGCCCACGTTTTCGATAATTTTAGCCGTGGGCTTGTTCACAAATTTTACGAGGCGGTGGTTGTTCATTTAATGGAGGGTCTTGTACCAGACTTGAGCGATACAAAGTGCGACCTGGCACACCGTAACACCACTTGGAAGAAGCGGGTAGCTATCTCAAAAAACTATCAACAACTAAAAAACGGCAACCTGGCACGTAAACAATTTTAAACGATTGTTTTGATGGAGTGAAAAAGGAAAACTACCCCACTACATATGTATATAGGCCGGAGCCTCTGCGCTTGCTTGCTAGGGTTGCTCTATTCACACACTCTCGTCCTCTCCAGATCTAAACAAGATAGCGGTGGTAACACTGTCTTTCTATCCTCATCGCTGGTTAGATCCGGACATATCCCCCTCCGCTGGTGAAGGGGAGGAGGGGCCGCGTTTATGCCGTCGTCGACAGCGAGGGAGGAGACCCACTGCCGGCCGCACCATTATCTCTGGCCGAGCGCCGGCGCGGGAGGTCCTCCGATCCCTTCGTCGTTGCCCTAGTGTGGGCGGATCCGGCCTCCCGCCGCCCACCTATCCACATCCCGAGGACCTTCAGGTATATCTTCCTTCGAAACCGCCCTAGCTCTACTTCCCCAGCTCGCTACATCGCTGCATGTGCATCATTTTCTACCTCTCAGCCCCTATCGATCGGGTGGTCCAACGTCACCTTTTTTTGTATTGTTAGAGGTAAAGCTACTTCATGGAGTCGAATCTTGTAATTGGTTCAAACAAGAAATAAAGGGGGGATTTAGTATGTACATCGGACTTGTACAAACAGGAAGGAAGGGGGGTCAAAGTAGTACAGACTGGTCATCCAACCGGCCTCTTGGTCGAAAAGGGAAATATAGGAGAAACATTGTACACAATGGTATGACCAGGACTAGATTTGTTATCCACACATAGGAGTAGGTGGCTAGAGTGAACAAAAATGGGACCAACCCAGATATGTTTCTTGGATGTTTGTTTCTCGGGGCAACAAACTCTGAATCACCACTTTATGCCCCGGTTTAGGTACATGGTGCTGGACTGCTGGTGCACCCAGTATCCCATGCCCTTATACCAAATATTTAGCTGTTCTTAATCTAATGCCCCTGGTAAAATGAAGCCATGCCACTGTTATAAGCCATGACAAGTTTAGCCAAATGTTTTTGCCTGTAATTGTTTGAGACTCTGACGGTTTCCTCTGTAGCTTTTTGTGCAAATAGGGATATCCATTTCACCTGGTTGTTGTAGTGACCTTTTGGTGCACTTCACAAAACACTTCTTAAAAGAAGTGACTTTTGTGCTGTTTAACTGGAATGTCAGAATGGAACAGTTGGTTCATTTCGGTGGAACTGCACAAAGGGAGATCTTTGTTCCAATCCTCATCATCCATATTGGCACCATAACCTTCCTTTAGGTAAGAATGATATTTAATGCATGTGTTCATCTCTATTCTGCGACTGCCATGAGAAAATAATGCTATTGTTTACTAGTACACTTGTACTCCCTCACTGACAAAACCAATTCTGAAATAGAAGGCCAATCATGTACTTGGTTTCACCAACTGGTGAGGAGAAAGAGAAACAGAGCATGAAGAGGAAGAAGAAGAATAAAGAGGAAATGGAGATCACACGATGGTACCGTCCTATGTTATCCTGACATCTTGCTAGTGTTGTATTGCTGTGTTGCTACTAGTCTTAGTTTACTTGGAAGACTAGCAAGATGCCCGTGCGTTGCACGTAACATCAAGATGCATTTGTTATGGGTAGTTTATCTTGTGAGAGAAAAGGATGAACAAGGGAAGGCCTTATTTGCAAATGTGGAGAGGGTTGTGGGTACCTTTTGCAAAATTGACGTAGTTTTCTTCCTATCCGTCAGATATAAATCAGACGACCTATATTGCAGGATGGCACGCACACCATCATGACCAACACTATTTTTTATAAGAGTAGAGTAGAGATAGATAGAGAAATGCAACAGAGTAGTACTTGGCTTGATGACACATCATACTAATTAACTGGATTTTGGATGCATGTATGACCCAGCTCTACACGATCAACAGTGCTAAGGTATCTTGCTGAAGCCCAAGGCCTCAGTCGAGGCCATTCAAGGGCTCCGGCAACGTCTACCTCACATGTGAGACGATCCTCCAGGGAGCCCTTCCACTTCTGCTGTCTCTCCTGCAAGGTCACTTAATTAATTAGGAGTACTAAGTACCATTAATTTATCGCTGCCTAATTTTCCTGTCGGAGTTAAACAAATCTTTAGTAGCACCCTATGCTGAATCATGTATGTGTGTATGTGTGTCTGTGGACGTGAATCATGTGGTGGAGCAGGGAGGGAATCTTAGTAGTGTCATGACATAATAGTGCTATTGTTTTGCATGTCAATTTATTGCCATTGGTTCAATGAGGCAATGTTTTGCGTATTGTCCATCATGAATTTGATGCTACTGTTAGAGTAATATGCTAATCTCTTTCTATCCTTTCTCACTAAGCTAATGAAGGTTTCACCTTGCTCCTACTTGTGCAAACAGGGATCATGTTGTGCCAATCATACATTTTAGTGGAACTACACAAGACAATACAGTGAACTGTATCCCAGCCAGTGCTTTAACTCTGCTGGAAGTTCTTGATAATCTTTCGATATAATCTCAGCACTGGTAAACAAGAGTGATTTCAACCATACATTTGAAGTGCACACAAATATATACTATTGAGTGATTCCAGTGAGTGCTTTATCATCTCTTCTGGGACTACATGAATAAGCTTTTTTGCTCAGGTTGGTACCAGCCTAAGGCCTTCATCCATATTAGTTTGTTGTCATCTCTATTTGTATCGTGCTACTGTCATGGGAAACTCCTTTATCTTTGCATGTTAAAGTTTTGCAACCTATGATACATGGCAATGCTTTGAGTGTTGAGCTAATTGGCACTGATTAAATAAACTAATATCTCTCTTTAAGCAAGACTACTATGTTGCTAACTTTACCCATTATGATAATGAGGGTGCTTCTATTTGTTAGTGTATGTTTCATCAACTAGTCCCACTATTACAGTAATCTCACTCTCTCAATATATGTGCCAACAGGGATGCTCGATTTTGATGGAACTGCACGAAAACTTTGGGTGCTTCATTGACTCGACTGCTTCCTTCCTTTCCTGTCAGTCGCTTATCTCGGCTTGCTTCCTTCCTTTGCTGTCAGTCGCTTCGGTTATCGCGGCTTCCAGTCAAAGGAAATAGTAATTGATATGCTACCTCACACAGGTTGGTACTGGTCTTTATCCTGATTATTGTGCTTGTCATATGTATTGGTAATTTGGTATTGTGCTACTGTTTGCCGATTTCATAAAGGAGTAACTTGGAGCCTGAACTCGTAGGCAAATCATTACATTGGGCAATTTCAGTAGAACTGCACAAAAAGATCAGATGGACAGATACTTATGCTGCCGCTATGTACTCCAAAGTTCACTCAGACAAGCATCGATGTTGACAAGAAGAAGTGCCTATATTCATTCGAGTATCAACCTGTGTCAACTAGTTGTCAAACTCCAAGTATTTGGAGAGTGAATGCCAAAAATATTGCTTGGCGCATAGCCCAGAAAAACGCAGTCCAGTCTTTGGTCCCAACTTGTGCCTTTTGGTTATAGACACATATGGTAGCGAACTGTATGGCATGGAGTCTAAAGATTCCAGACAAGTTGGCTGACGCGCATATTCATCTGGCACTTAATTAGTCTGCACGCCAGGGATGCTCCATTTCAGTTGAACTGCACAAAAAATTTGGGTGGTTCATTTTCTCAACCGCCTCCTTTCTTGTCTGCAATGTAGAATTTTGGTGAGCTACAGGACCAAGATGAGCCGGTAAAATAGTTGGATGAAAGTAGTGGCCAAGTTGCTCAAACCTCCCTCGGCACGAGGCCACTATTTGAGGATAAACCTACAAGCAAAGTTCAGATTGTCTGTGCTGCCTCTTATGTACTCGAAAGTTTACTCGTACAAGCATTAATTTTAGCAAGAAGTACCTCCGACCGAACACCATTTACCAGTCTGTACCCTGGGTAATTAAAGTTCATCCATGGATGATATTGGCAATGATCTCAATCATTTGGATGCATAAACAAACTGAACATGTGTATATCTGAATCTTTTTGTGAATTATCTATGAATATTGTCGCGTGATCTATCAATCGTTTGGATGCATAGACATGCTGAACTTGTGCATATATGAGTCTTTTGAGTTGTTGATTGTGAATGTTGGCTATGAATATGAACGTGTCCTGTGAACTTGAGTTTGATACGAATGTTTACCTTTTCTGTTGTACTTGTGTGTGAACTTGTTAGTATGTCTACTGTGGGATTTGTGACGTGTGGGTGTCAATGGCACACCTTCTTCCCGAGAAGAATTGCAGCTACTTTGTTAGGGTAGCAACGGTGCATCAACTCTTTTTAATCTTTTTGCTCTATCTTCTCCCCTCCCCCGCTCAACCCCTGCTGTAATGTTTCCGGCCTCAAAACAAACATAGTATTGCGTTGTTTTTGGGGCTTGATGAAAAATCGAGTGCTGGTTTCTGTAGGTTGGCCCGCCCAGCAAATGGGCTGCTGGTCCACCACGGACTGGGAGGCTAAAATACAAGTTGTATGGTGCAGAGGCAAGGAAAAAACACCATCGAGAGCCATCCACTGAAGAAGAAGAAAATTGCGTCTGATGTGCTTCTTCAGTCGCGCCGTCGGCCCCTTCTTTAATCCAGTTTGCTCCATTCCCCAACCGGCAGCACGGGACGGAAGTTTATTTCCCCCTCGCGCCTGCCGGGGGATTGAAGAAGCGCGGCATCGAATCGAACACCGGTGATGGCTGCTTGTCCAAGTGGTTTTCAGATAAGAAACTTACATGTTTCAGAGGCAGAGCATTTAAATCAACAGGCAGTTTTCAAACATGATGCAAAGTCAAAAAGATATGCTATTTTCAAAATGGCAAGACAATGTTTTTTTTTGAAACTGGGAATGGCAAGACAATGTTGTGTGTGCGAAAAACTGGGTAAACTAGGGACGAAAGTTTGGCAAGTGTTAGATATTTTTCAACTGCACCAGTTGGAATCGAACCCAGGAGTATAGCTTTTGGGTGAGAGGGCTGCAGCCACCGGGCTAGTGCGGTATGTTCGAAAGAATGAAGGTGTCTTCCCCGGCTCTGGTTCTTTCCCGTCCATGTGCACTCACCGTGGCGCCGCTGTATGCCGTTGTCAACATGCTCAACAAACGAGAGGAGTCCGGAGAGGACTATACACCGAGAGACTGACAGTGGGGACCCACCAGGTCCAAGCCGTACGCAAGCAAGTGCCCCATTAGGAAAAAAAAGCTTCCTCCTAATTGTATCATGACATTGGGGCCCACGGTTTGTCAACCTTAGTCAATAAACGAAATAAATTTCCAACAATGACTGTCATCGGGGAGCTTTTTTCAGGGGTATCGGGGATCTTCTTTTTTGTTGTTGTTGCGGGAAAGGGGTATCGGGGATCTAGCTGGTATCATTTTTTTCAAGAGGCGAACAAGTTTTAGCTAGGCCTAGGTTTTGTTTTTTAACATGCGTAGCCCACGACATATGGAGACAGTGGTTTCAACTTATTTTTTGAGGTCCATACCGGCCTATGGGCCTCCCAGCATAGGTTTTACTTTTTCTTAAAGATCGGCAACCCAATGTATTTTTTTAATAAAACATAGATATCTATTCTATTTATCTATATATAAGAATAATAATGGTGTGTCCAATTTATGTTTTCCCTTCTAACCACATTATATATATATTTATATTATTACTATTATCGTATATTTTATAGAGACTTATATATACATTATAAAAACATCCCACGTGTTATTAACTTATAAGAGTAAATGTTTAACAGAAGTTGGTAAGGAAAATCCTGGTTGTTTTTGACTCAGGCAAGGAAAATCCTGGTGATTGCGTACAAAAGCTTGCGAAGATTTGAAGGACCAATGTAATAATAACGCGCTCATTTTTGTTTTGAGCAATAAGTCGCTAATTTGTTAATTTTATATATAAAACATCTGTCGCTCCAGTTTATTTTTTATATTAATTGCTCCTTCTAACCTAACATTATATATAGAACGAGCCCAGCTAATTCGTGTATTTCAGAAAGTGCAAATGGGCTGGGATTTCTTAGAAAATATTAAATTATTTGCTCACCCAGCCCAGCAAATGGACTATAAATTCTAGAAAACATGGGTTAAAATATATGCCACATTTTTGCAGGCTGACATGTGGGCCAATAGGTCGAAGCCTAGGCAAGGCGTTGTCAACTTGGTCAACAAATGATTATGACATCCACAGCCATTGGATTTATATCCAACGGCCGGCATGCACCTTCAATCTCTCGTCTTCTTGTTCCAGCATCGCCGGGACCGCCTGGTCCGGCCTCCGGCAGCTAGCGGCTCTGCTTAGCACGCATCGCTGCGAAGCGCTACCCTACCGCCGGCTAGGCTATCCCTCCACCCCTCCACATCTCCTGTTATTCTCCACCGACTGCAGCCCCACGTCGCACCAGAACCACTTATAACCCTTGTACTCCTCTCAATCTGCGACCCCACTGCCACGTCTTCCCATCTCCGGGTCGTTCCCGTCCGGGGCCTCGCCGTCGTCCACCGCCTCGCTGCGCTCGGCACGGCGTGGTCAACAAACGAGAGTCATCGGAAGAGGACTGTACGTGGAGAGCCTGACAGCTGGGACCCACGAGGTCCATGGTCGCACGCAAGGAAAGTTCCTCCTTATTAAGGTGGAAAAAAGATGTTTCCCCCCCCCTGACAGCTGGGACCCACCGGCTGTATCTTCGCACGGAAGGAAGTGCCTCCTTGTTATGCGAAAAAAAACTATTCCTCCCGTTGACAGCTGGGACCCGTCAGATTTGGTGGCTGACTTGTGGGCCTACTAAGCGGACGTGTACGCAGGGCTTTGTCAACTTAATCAACAAATGATTCTAGTAGCTAGACCGTTGGATGTTAATCCAACAGCCGTGCTCCTTCTTCAACCTCTATTCTTGCTCCTGTCTCCCGTGGGCGGCAGTGCTGCTGCGCACCCAAACCAGTCAAGTTTCCCACTCCTCTCCATCTGCGACTCCACTGCCGCGTCTTCCCCATCTTCGGGTCGTTCCAGTCCGGGGCCTCGCCGTCGTCCACCGGCCTTGGTGCGCTCGGCACGGTGTGGTCAACATGGTCAACAAACGAGAGTCATCGGAAGATGATTGTACGTGAGAGGCTGACAGTGGGGACGCACCACGCCCATGGACGCATGCATGCAACTGCATCCTTTTTACCCTGAAAAATAATGTTTTCTCCCCCTGACTGCTAGGACCCACCAGCTACATCTTCGCACGCAAGGAAGTGCGTCCTTATTATGGGCAAAAGAAAGATTCCCCCTGACAGCTGGGACCCAGCAGCTATATCTTTGCACGCAAGGAAGTGCGTCCTTATCCTCCCTGACAGCTTGGACCCACCTGGTTGAAGCGTACATACAGTTGTCTATCTTGTCGCGAACGTGTATGTACATACTGGTCGATCGGTCGCTCTGCAATGATGAACTGTGGCCGAGTAAGTAGCGGCACATGTCATAGTAGAGCCCCCTACATAGCAGTTCCGGCTGTCCCGTCTAAACTATGTACACGTACATACAAACACACGCCAAAAAATACGGCCACACACGTACATACGGGCGGGATCTCGAACGCCTACTCGCGCATACGTACGGCCAGGGCTTGTGTACATGGCTGAGTCGGAACGGAGAAACTGTGTCGTCGTCATGTTCATCGGGAGCCAACCGGCTTGGACGGAACAGCCGATCGAAATGTGGCCTGGCGCACCGCAGAACAGAGGAAATGGCCTTGTGTTTGACCGGCCACGGTCGAAACGGGATCGTGTTCATCGAGAGGGGTCTGGCGTACCGCAAAACGGAGGAAATGGACTTCTCTTGGACCTCCTATGGTCAAAACGGGGTCCTATTGATCGGGAGGGGTGTGGCGTATCGCAAAACGGAGGAAACGGACTTGTGTTGGAGCGCTACGGTCGAAACGGGGGTCCTGTTCATCGGGAGGGGTGTGGCGTACCGCAAAATGGGACTCCACGGGATACTGTTCATCTCCACCGTCGACTGCCTCCACGGGCTATTGTTCATCCACCATCGACCTCCTCCAGCCTCCACCTGTGACTGTTCATCCACGGGCTCCTATTCATCCAGCCTCCACCGCTCCTCCACAGGCTACTGTTCAACCAGCCCTCTCCATGGGCTATTGTTCATCCAGCCCTCCGGGGTCGTCCTATTCATCCAGCCCTCCACGGGGTCCTGTTCATCCACCCCCAACTGGCTCGATCAATCGGGGTCCTGTTCATCCAGCGGCAACGGCCTCTACTACCACGGGTCATGTTCATCCAACCCCCCACCGGGAACTGTTCATCCAACCCCCAACCCCCAACAACGCTCACTGTTCATCAAGGGAAGGAGGCAGCAGGGTTCGATCGGCTTCAGTTAGCAACACTAGCAACGGAATCGCTCGATCGGGTTCAGTTAACAGCCGGATCGATCGATCGCTCGGGTTCAGTAACGCGTAGCCTGTAGTGCAATCGCTCAGGTTCAGTTAGAGCCCAACGCCTCGCACCCACGTGCATACGTGTACGAGAGAAACGCGCATCGCTCGGCCCCCGACCACCCACCGTAACCGGGAACTCCCCGATATTTTACTCGCCCTCGCTTCTACCACGGTTTTTTTCATCATGGACGGCCCAAAGAATGTCATGCAGCTGCGTCTCCGGCCCACTCAGGACGAAAGCCCATTTTTTGTCATGATTTTTTGTCATAGAAGTATGAGCCCACGACATCTATGATGATACCGGGTTTTGTCACAATTATCGTCATAGAAGTGTCATAAGCATGACAGGAAAAAAATTCGTTCGGCCCAAAATGTCACGAATGTGTCTTTTTTTGTAGTGGGAGGAGCATCTGCATTTCCCAGCCATCCCTGTGCTCATATTTCAATATCCTAGAATCTAGTGATTTCGTGTGCCATGCATGTTGTAGAGCTATCATATGTCTCCCGTCATTTATTTCTCACCGACCTGCTATCTGCTACTTTTACACTGTACTACTTGTGCACACACTTCACCCATACTCACACTATTGTTTTTTATGCATGGGTATTTCAGACTCTGACGCAGTGTTGATCAATACACAAAAGAAAAGACAGAAGTCGCTCCAGTGTAATTCGAAGATAAGCACTAAGTGTTTCAGCGCTCTAAAGGGTGTAGTGTCAGCAGATGGAGACAGTAAGCGTAGCTCTGCAGTTGATGATCTCAATTGCCACACACAACCATCCCAGGTGCTTGCTTTAACTTCGCGCTGTCAAATGTGGTTGCATGTTGCATATGGTGTCTAGCTTGTATTGCTTCCAATTTGGTTAAATTGCATCTGCTTACTGATGTCTACTACGCAACCTTCTTCTTGTAGACGTTGTCAGAGCTTTGATTTAGCAAACTCCACATACTCAACTATCATTTAGTCTTCCATGATTGCTACCACTCAAAGCATATTTTTAGAACAAATAGTATTCATCGAACACAGAGAAAGATAGGGGCTTAATGTTTCGCCTCCCAACCTTTTACCTCAAGGGTAATGTCAACAATAATAATTCATGCTCAAATATATTTGAATGGCCATATTTGCTTAGATCTTTCCATCATATGATGCTTGCCAACTAAAGAGTAGGTTGGAATGAGAAGGAATACTACTGACTCTTGCATAAAAGTAAAAGATAGGCCCTTTGCAGAGGGAAGCAGGGATTTGCAGAGGTGCCAGAGCTCGAAGCAAAAACAGAGATGAAAATAATTTTGAGAGGTATGCTTTCATTGTCAACATAACAACCAAGAGTTCCCAATATCTTCCATACTACATACATTATAGGCAGTTCCCAAACAGAAAGGTAAAGATTTTTACTCCCCCTCCACCAACAATCATTAATCCATGGCTTGCCCGAAACAACGGGTGCCTCCAACTAACATCAAACCTGGGGGAGTTTTGTTTGCAATTATTTTTGATTTGATTTCAATCATTTGATCATGGGACTGGGCATCCCAGTTACCAGCCATTTTCTCGTGAATGATGAGCGGAGTCCACTCATCGTGAGAATAACCCACCTAGCATGGAAGATACTGCTAGCCCCTAGTCGCTACATGAGCGATTCGGGCATACAAAACAGATTATTATTTGAAGGTTTAGAGTTTGGCACATGCAAATTTACTTGGAACGGCAGGTAAATACCGCATATAGGTAGATATGGTGGACACTCATGGAAGAAACTTTGTTCAAGGAATTTGGATGCACAAGAAGTAATCCCGCTTAGTACAGATATTTTGGCTAGCAAAGGATTCTAAATAGCAAGCACCACATGTTAGAGGATCCAAAACAATATAACTTATATACAAATATACCCAAGCATAACTCATTATGTTGTCTTCCTTGTCCAACTTCAACTAATTTGTTCAGGTTTGAAAATAATTAATGGGGCTCACAATCATAGGAGATGTCCAAGATAGTATATTTATATGTGAAACCTCTCTTCCTTCAATATTCTTTCATGAATTGTTCAAGTGACCAATACAATGTTTGCTAACCTTCAATAAATTTACCACTTCTACTTCTTATATGTGAAGGCATTACTCCCCATGGGAAAGGCATATTAACCATATATAATTTTAGATCTATGACATTCAAATCATTCAACCATTTACTCATAGGATATAAGTGAAGCACACGAGTAAACAACAAACTACTCCGAAAGATATAAGTAAAGATCAATGGTAGTCGAATAATTATGTAACTATGTGAAGACTCTCTGACATTTAAGACTTTCAGATCTTCGTATTTTATTCAAACAGCAAGCAAAGCTAAAGAAAATAAAATGACGCTCCAAGCAAAAGACATATCATGTGGTGAATAAAAATATAGCTCCAAGTAAAGTTACCGATAAACGAAGACGAAAGAGGGGATGCCATCCGGGGCATCCCCAAGCTTAGGCTCTTGGTTGTCCTTGACTATTACCTTGGGGTGCCTTGGGCATCCCCAAGCTTAGGCTCTTGCCACTCCTTATTCCATAGTCCATCGAATCTTTACCCAAAACTTGAAAACTTCACAACACAAAACTCAACAGAAAACTCGTAAGCTCCGTTAGCGAAAGAAAACAAAACACCACTTCAAGGTACTATAATGAACTCATTATTTATTTGTATTGGTGTTAAATCTACTGTATTCCAACTTCTCTATGGTTTGTAAACTATTTTACTAGCCATAGATTCATCAAAATAAGCAAATAACACACGAAAAACAGAATCTGTCAAAAACAGAACAGTCTGTAGTAATCTGTAACTAACGCAAACTTCTGGAACTCCAAAAATTCTAAACTAAATTGGTGGACCTGAGGAATTTGTCTAGTAATCATCTGCAAAAATAATCAAATAAATAGCCTCTCCAGTAAAAAGTTTTAGCTAATCTCGTGAGCGCTAAAGTTTCTGTTTTTTACAGCATGGTCATAAAGACTTCACCCAAGTCTTCCCAAAGGTTCTACTTGGCACAAACACTAATTAAAACACAAAACCACATATAAACATAAGCTAGATGGATTATTTATTCCTAAACAGAACCAAAAAGCAAGAAACTAAAATAAAATTGGGTTGCCTCCCAACAAGCGCTATCGTTTAACGCCCCTAGCTAGGCATGATGATTTCAATGATGCTCACATAAAAGATAAGAATTGAAACATAAAGAGAGCATCATGAAGAATATGACTAGCACATTTAAGTCTAACGCACTTCCTATGCATAGGGATTTTGTGAGCAAACAACTTATGGGAACAATAATCAACTAGCATAGGAAGGTAAAACAAGCATAACTTCAAAACTTTAAGCACATAGAGAGGAAACTTGATATTATTGCAATTCCTACAAGCATATGTTCCTCCCTCATAATAATTTTCAGTAGCATCATGAATGAATTCAACAATATAACCATAACATAAAGCATTCTTTTCATGATCTACATGCATATAATTTTTATTACTCTCCACATAAGCAAATTTCTTCTCATGAATAGTAGTGGGAGCAAACTCAACAAAATAACTATCATGTGAAGCATAATCCAATTGAAAATTAAAATCATGATGACAAGTTTCATGGTTATCTCTATTCTTTATAGCATACGTGTCATCACAATAATCATCATAAATAGGAGGCATGCTTTCATCATAATAAATTTGCTCATCAAAACTTGGGGGACTAAACATATCATCTTCATCAAGCATAGCATCCCCAAGCTTGTGGCTTTGCATATCATTAGCATCATGGGTATTCAAAGAATTCATACTAACAACATTGCAATCATGCTCATCATTCACATATTTTATGCCAAGCATTCTATGTAATTCTTCTTCTAGTACTTGAGCACAATTTTCCTTCCCATCATTTTCACGAGAGACATTAAAAAGATGAAGCATATGAGGCAACCTTAATTCAATTTTTTTGTAGTTTTCTTTTATAGACTAAACTAGTGATAAAACAAGAAACTAAAAGATTCGATTGCAAGATCTATAGATATACCTTCAAGCACTCACCTCCCCAGCAACGGCGCCAGAAAATGCTTGATGTCTACTACACAACCTTCTTCTTGTAGACGTTGTTGGGCCTCCAAGTGCAGAGGTTTGTAGGACAGTAGCAAATTTCCCTCAAGTGGATGACCTAAGGTTTATCAATCCGTGGGAGGCGTAGGATGAAGATGGTCTCTCTCAAACAATCCTGCAACCAAATAACAAAGAGTCTCTTGTGTCCCCAACACACCCAATACAATTGTAAATTGTATATGTGCACTAGTTCGGCGAAGAGATGGTGATACAAGTGCAATATGGATGGTAGATATAGGTTTTTGTAATCTGAAAATATAAAAACAGCAAGGTAACTAAAGATAAAAGTGAGCACAAACGGTATTGCAATGCTAGGAAACAAGGCCTAGGGTTCATACTTTCACTAGTGCAAGTTCTCTCAACAATAATAACATAATTGGATCATATAACTATCCCTCAACATGCAACAAAGAGTCACTCCAAAGTCACTAATAGCGGAGAACAAACGAAGAGATTATGGTAGGGTACGAAACCACCTCAAAGTTATTCTTTCCAATCAATCTGTTGGGCTATTCCTATAAGTGTCACAAACAGCCCTAGAGTTCATACTAGAATAACACCTTACGACACAAATCAACCAAAACCCTAATGTCACCTAGATACTCCAATGTCACCTCAAGTATCCGTGGGTATGATTATACGATATGCATCACACAATGTCAGATTCATCTATTCAACCAACACATAGAACCTCAAAGAGTGCCCCAAAGTTTCTACCGGAGAATCAAGACGAAAACGTGTGCCAACCCCTATGCATAGGTTCATGGGCGGAACCCGCAAGTTGATCACCAAAACATACATCAAGTGAATCACGTGATATCCCATTGTCACCACAGATACGCACGGCAAGACATACATCAAGTGTTCTCAAATCATTAAAGACTCAATCCATAAGATAACTTCAAAGGGAATACTCAATCCATTACAAGAGAGTAGAGGGGGAGAAGCAACATAAGATCCAACTATAATAGCAAAGCTCGCGATACATCAAGATCGTGCCAAATCAAGAACAAGAGAGAGAGAGAGAGAGAGAGAGAGAGAGATCAAACACATAGCTACTGGTACATACCCTCAGCCCCGAGGGTGAACTACTCCCTCCTCGTCATGGAGAGCGCCGGGATGATGAAGATGGCCACCGGTGAGGGATCCCCCCTCCGGCAGGGTGCCGGAACAGGGTCCTGATTGGTTTTTGGTGGCTACAGAAGCTTGCGGCGGCGGAACTCCCAATCTATTATGTTCCCCGATCGTTTTAGGGTATATTGATATATATAGGCGGAAGAAATACGTCATGGGAGCCACGAGGGTGGAGGGCGCGCCCAGGGGGGTGGGCGCGCCCCCCTGCCTCGTGCCTTCCTCGTTGATTCCCTGACGTGCACTCCAAGTCCCCTGGATTGCTTCGTTCCAAAAATAACTTTCCCGAAGGTTTCATTCCGTTTGGACTCCGTTTGATATTCCTTTTCTGCGAAACACTGAAACAAGGGAAAAAACAGAAACTGGCACTGGCCTCTGGGTTAATAGGTTAGTCCCAAAAATAATATAAAAGTGCATAATAAAGCCCATTAAACATCCAAGATGGATAATATAATAGCATGAATACTTCATAAATTATAGATACGTTGGAGACGTATCACTTACTTTACACATTATACCTTTGATAATGACATGCCTTCCTGTTTTTGATACATAATACATATGTCTATTAACCATGTTCGTACATCAAACTAATGCTTTTTTGTATCCCTCATCAATCACTTATGATGAGTCAGTCACCCCAGTGGGTTACTGTGAGACGCGCTACTCGTTTAAAGAGTGCAGTGTCATCCTCCCCACATGATTATCAAGAAACAGCAAAGCTAAATGAAGATAGTCAACGTAGCTCTCTAGTTGATGACCGCAATTCCCCTACACCACCATCGCAGGTGCTTGCTCTTACTTGGCAGTGTGATGTGTGGTTGCATGTTGCATATGGTGCCTACCTTGTAATGCTTCCAATTAGGGTAAATTGCATCTGCTTAGTTAACACATTATACCTGTGAATATGACATGCCTTTCTGTTTTTGGTACATACTACGTCTTTCTATTAACCATGTTCTTACAGCAAACTACTTTTCTTGTGTATCCCTCATCAATCACTTCTGACGAGACACCTTCAAGTTGACAGTGTAATATTGGTTGCATCTTTCATATCATTTCAAACATGTATTGCCTCTAATTTGTTGAAGTGCCACTTATAATGAGACACATCTAACTTGGTAGAGTGATTTTGGTTGGATCTTTCATATGGTGTCTAGATTGCATTGCTTCCAATTTGTTGAAATGCCTTCTGCTTAGCGCTTTTCGTACATATTCCATCCTCCTACAATGTGGTTGCCATAAATAAAAGTTGTGTACATCAGTATCATGCATCAACGAATTTGGAAATGAAAATTTCATTCCTTTTTCTTGTGTGTTTACTTGACAAGGCAAAATCTAAAAGGACGAAGGCACGGAATGATGGTGGTCCTCTGGAGCAACCGAAATAGATGATCTCTGCAGATTCTCCTGCTACTCCTACTGCAGTGCAAGTTCCAAATCTCATCTCCCCTACTCCACAACCACAGGTGCTTGCTCTAACATGGCAGTGTGATATCTGGTTGCATGTTGCATATGGTGCCTAGCTTATATTGCTCCTAATTTATTAAATTGCATCTCCTTAGCTTACACATTATACATGTGAATATGACATGCCTTCCTGTTTTTGGTACATACTACCAAGCTTCAAAATATCGGATACCGGGTTCGTATCGGTTTGGCTTCGACATATCGGATGTCGGATATCGGGTGATATATCGCACGATATGTAGATATATCGGAGAAAACATGTCTAGTTTTTTTCATTATTCTTGTTCAAAACATGTATTTTTAGTAAAACAAAATGTATGATGTCAATGCTTCAACATAACACTTCTAGATTCCTAGTTTATTAACTTGTTGATTAAGAAACTATTAAGGAAAGATTCACAAAATTCTTACTCTGTGATTAAAAACAATACGATATGTATGCATTTGTACGAAACATTGTGCATGACTTTGATAATATATGCTGAAGTTGTAAGTGCATAATCTTATTTCACTGTTATTTAATAAAGAACTATTGTTATCTACGTATCGTGCTATATCGGTGGACATATCGGGCTAGACATCGGCCATATCGGTTGATATTTCGGTCCATATCGGGTGATATGTTTGAAAATGATATTTACAAAATGATATGTTATGTCTATATCGGTAGAGCCCCAAAAGTGATATATCGGTCATATCGGCCTTGATTTAAAAGCTTGCATACTACATCTGCCTATCACACCATGTTCTTACATCAAACTACTGTTCTTGTGTATCCTGCATCTATCGCTTATGATGAGACAGTCACGCCCGTGGGTTAGTATAAGACGCGCTACTCTTATAAAGAGTGCAGTTTCATCCTCTCCACATGATTCTCAAGAAACAACAAGCCTAAATGAAGATATTGAACTTAGCTCTATACTTGAAGACCGCACTTCCCCTACACCACCATCGCAGGTGCTTGCTCTAACTTCGCAGTGTGATATGTGGTTGCATGTTGCATATGGTGTCTAGCTTGTAATGCTTCTAACTAGGGTAAATTGCATCTACTTAGTTTACAGATTATACCTGTGAATATGACATGCCTTCCTATTTTTGGTACATGCTACATCTATATGTTAACCATGTTCTTACATGAAACTACCTCTCTTCTGTATCCTGCATCAATCACTTACGATGAGATACCTTTATTCGTTGCATATTGCATATTATTTCTAGCCTGCTGCCATGTATTGCTTCTAATTTGGTCAAATACATTTGTTAGGCCACCCTTTTCATTTGGCAGAGTGATATTGGTTTCATCTTTCATATGGTTTCTAGCTTGCATTGTTTCTAACTAGTTCAAACACCTTGTGCTTAGTTTACACTTTATACATCATACATGTCAATATGTCATGCCGTCCTGTTTTTCATACATATTCCATCCTCCTATCATGCAGCTGCCTTACATGAAAGTAGTGTTCGTCAGTATCATGCATCAATGAGTTCTGAAGAGCAAATTTTATTCCTTTTTCTTGTGGGTTTGACTTGACAAGGCAAAATCAAAAAAGAGGAAGGAAAAGAGTAAGGAAGGCGATGATGGTGGTCCTCTGCAGCAACGTAAACAGAGCATCTATACGGATTCTCCTTGTACTGCTAGTGCATTGCAAGTTCCAAGTCTCCACTCCCCTACTCCACCATCCAAGGTGCTTACTCTAACTTGGCAGTGTGATATCTGGTTGCATGTTGCATATGGTGTCTAGCTTGTATTGCTCCTAATTAGTATAAACTGCATCTGCTTAGCTTACACATGATACGGGTGAATATGACACGCTTTCCTGTTTTTGGTACATACTATATTTGTCTATCACACCATATTCTTACATGAAACTACTCTTCTTATGTATCCTGCATCAGTCACTTATGATGGGACACCTTTAAGTTGGCAGTGTGATATTGGTTTGCGTCTTGAATATGATTTCTAGCATGTAGTGCTTCTAGTTTGATGAACGCCACCTATGACGAGACAGCTTTAACTTGGCAGAGTGATATCGATTGCACCTTCCATATGGTGTCTAGCTTGCAATGCTTCTAATTTGTTGAAGTGCCTTCTGCTTAGTACCACATCATAGGTGTGAATATGTCAAGTTGTCCACTTTTTCGTACATATTTCATCCTCGTATCATGACTTTGCCTTTCATCAGAGTAGTGTTCATCGGTATCATGCATGAATGAGTTTTGAAGAGCGAATTTTATTCCTTTTTCTTGTCGGTTTGACCTCACAATGCAAAATCAATAAAGCGGAAGGAAATTGGTAAGGCATTGGATGATGGTGGTCCTTCCGAGCAACTGAAACGGAGGGTCTCTACAGATTCTACTCCGCCATCCTCCCAATAAGATTTGCAAGACAACGCAAGGCTAGACAGTCAAGATAGCTGTGTTGACGATGAGCACATCTCCCATACTCCACCATCACAGGTGCTTGCTCTAACTTGGCACTATCATATGTGGTTGCATGTTGCGTATGATGTCTATTTTGTATTGCTTCTAACTTTGTTGAATTGCATCTGCTTACTTTACACATAATGCCTGTGAATATGACATGTGTTCCTGTTTCTAGAACATACTATATCTGATCACACCATATTCTTACATCAGACCACTATTCTTGCATATCCCGCATCAGTCACTTATGATAAGGTACCTTTAAGTCGCCACTGTGATATTGGTTGTGTCTTGCATATGATTTCCAGCATGTACTGCTTCTAATTTGTTGAAACGCCAGACAGTTTGAACTTGGTAGAGTGATATTGGTTGCATCTTTCGTATGGTGTCTAGCTTGCAGTGCTTCTAATTTGTTCAAATGCCTTCTGCTTAGTTACCACATCATAGGTGTGAATATGTCAAGCCGTCCTGTTTTTCGTACATTTTCCATCCTCATATCATGTGCTTGCCTTTCATCCGAGTAGTGTTCGTCAGTATCATGCATGAATGAGTTCTGAAGAGCGAATTTTATTCCTTTTTCTTATCGGTTTGACTTCACAATGCAAAATCAATACAGCTGAAGGAAATTAGTCCGACAGTGGATGATGGTGGTCCTTTGGAGCAACTCAAACAGAGGGTCTCTACAGATTATACTCTGCCATCCTCCCAACAAGATTCGCAAGACAACACAAGGCTGGATAGTCAACGTAGCTGTGTAGATGATGAGCACATCTCCCCTACTCCACCATCACAGGTGCTTGCTCTAACTTGGCACTATTATATGTGGTTGCATGTTGCGTATGATGTCTAGCTTGTATTGCTTCTAACTTTGTTGAATTGCATCTGCTTACTTTACACATAATGCTTGTGAATATGACACGTGTTCCTGTTTCTAGAACATACGTGTAGATGATGAGCACATCTCCCCTACTCCACCATCACAGGTGCTTGCTCTAACTTGGACTGTTATATGTGGTTGCATGTTCCGTATGATGTCTAGTTTGTGTTGCTTCTGATTTTTTTGAATTGCATCTGCGAAGCTTACAACTTATACCTGCAACGATCACTTACCCATAAGACACATTTAACTTGGGAGTGTGATGTAGGTTGCATCTTGTATTGTCTTCTAGCTTGTACTGCTTCTAATTTCTTAAAATGGAACTTACGACGAGACACTTTTTACCTGATAGAGTGATATTGGTTGCATGTTCATATGGTGCCTAGCTTTCATTTCTTCTAATTTTGTTGAAATGCCTTCTGCTTACTATTTTTCATACATATTCCATCCTCCTATCGAATATGCAATGTTGTCTTTTTTGTATATATTCCATCCTCCTATCCTGCGCTTGCCTTACATCAAAGTAGTGTTCGTCTGTATCATGCATCAACCAGTTATGCAGAGCTAATTTTATTCATCTTCTTGTGGTTTTGACTTCATAAGGCAATATCAGAAAAAATAGGAAGGAAAAGAGTAAGTTAGGGGATGTTGGTGGTCCTCCGGACTGGCGCAAACAGAGACTCTCTAGATTTTCCACTGCTACTGCTAATGAAGTTGAAGTCCCAAGTCTACATGATAAGTTCATCTCCCGTACTCCACCATCGCAGGTGCTTGCTCTAAGTTGACAGTGTGATAATTGGTTTCATGTTGCATATGTTGTCTAGCCTGTATTTCTTCTATTTTGATTAAATTGCACTTGCTGAGTTTATACGTTATACATGTGCATATGACATGCCTTTCTGTGTCTAGAATACACTGCATCTATCTATCATATCATGTTCTTACATCGAAGTACTGCTGTTGTGTATCCCGCATCAGTCACTCATGATTGGATGCTTTTAACATGGCAGTTTGATAGTGGTTGCATCTCGCATTGATTTCTACGTTGTACTGCTTCTAATTTTCTGAAATGCCACTTATGACAAGACACTTTTAACTTGGCAGAGTGATATTGGTTGCATCTTTCATATGGTGTCTAGCTTGCATTACTTCTATTTTCTTGAAAATCCTTCTGCTTAGTTTACACATCGTAGCTGTGAATATGTCACGCCATCCTGTTTTTCTTACATATTCCATCCTCATACGATTGTCTTACATCAAAGTATTGCTTGTCTGTATCATGCATCAATGAGTTTTGAAGAGCGATTTTATTCTTTTGTGTTGTGGGTACGACTTGATATGGCAAAGTCAAAAAAGAGCAAGGAAAAGAATATAGTAGGGAATGGTGTTACTTGTCGGATGAAATGGAAAAGGATCTGCCCTCGAGATTCTGCTGGTACTTATAGTGCAGTAGAAGGTCCAAGTCCACCAGCTAAATCTACAAACACAGTATCACCTGCTCCACCAGCTGCAGCATCCGCTTCAACTGTACCAGCATCTCAATGAGTTACTCGTTCGTTTGCTCCGAAACTGCCCAGTTCCCAAGCTGCCTTCACACCTAAAACTACTTCCGAAGCACTGTTGACACAATAGGACTTGGCAAGATCAGATGAACCTCATGAGCATCAACACCAAGACGGTACCTGACCGAGTCAAGTTGCAGTTGCATGCTCCTTTATATGTACTCTCACAGTTTGATGTGCACTAACACTTTCCATATTCGTTGTCAAACTAGCACCACGGCGCAAGCGGAAACAGACATCAGGGATAATGCTTGACAGATTAACAAAATCTAAAGGAGGAAGAATGGAGATCCATTTTGAGGCAGGTTTAAAAAGGCCACGTGATGCTACAGAGTCGGCCAAGTTAGTATCAGAGGTAGCCGTTGCCATTAGGTGTCATGCACGTATCCTCCCAACGTGGATCCAGTACAGGAATGAGAAAGACAATACCCAGTTTAACACCTTCCTTGACCATTTATCCGTAAGTAATGTTATTCATCGCAATTTTGTAATATTGTCTTGCTCTGTCCCATACTTTCTAGCTTCCTCCTAATAAGACTCACATTCTTTTTTCAACATATGAGGTTCAAGTTTGATCCGAAAGATTATGCAACTAAGCAAGCATGCACTCGTGTTTTTCAGTCTGCTCTGCGACAGTATCGGTACCACCTTAGAATATCTCACTTTGAAGGCAAGGCTAACAATGAAATCGCCCAAACATCTCCAGTGGAATATATTACAGATGAAGACTGGACAACCCTTGTTAAACACTGATCTGATCCAAAGTATCAGGTAGGGTATATGTATTTGATCAGACCACATATTGAACTTGTATTTATGTATGTGCCTTACAAGTGTATCTTCTTCTAGGCTAACCGTTTGAAGAACAAGACCAACCGTTCTAAAGTGAAATTCCAACAGACAACAGGATCTCGTAGCTATATTGCACACTGTGAGGCTCTTGTAAATAGCTGCTAGTTCCTTCTTTTTCTGTGCCATATTATCATATCTATATTGACTTGTTCCAAATATAGAGGAAAGCCCATGCGGACCAAAAGAACATGAACCGAATGCAGTGCAAATCTTCAAGGATTGCCACACCAGCAAGATGAAGGGCATGAGCACACCAGTTCAAACCGCTCTTGTAAGTCCTTACTCCTCCTGCCTTTGAATTGATTGGTACTGTGATGTGTTCATTTAACTGCTTGGTTTGCAGCCAATGTGAGTTACTCTGTTCACTTTTATACACAGTTGTCTTCATGTATCATTTCACCTTACATGGTTTAAAAGAGATGAAGGATATTCTTTTGGTCTTGATCTGTAATCTAGTTGTGATGTTCACGTGCGCACACAATGATACAAATAGACTGTTTGTTGTATATTTGTTTGCCCATGATATGAATGATGTCATACTATGTTCATCCTACTTTAAACCATGTCTCTTTATCCTTAGATGTCAACGGATGTGAGGAAATAGACAATACAGTAGGCATGCTACATGGACATATGTTCCGAAAGTGATTTTATTATGTAGTTGGCACTACAATACATGCTAATGTATTACAGTAGTTCACCAAAATAAGTTATGTATAAACGTGAAACCTACTTTGTTTGTTTTTGTCTCATTAGTAACTTATCTAGTACACTAATCTACAAGTTCAAACTTTCAGCAAGCTATGGAACAAATGATTCAACAGCCACAACCACCTGAAGGTGATGAAGCTACCACAGGCACAATGTCACCTCTTGCTGCAGTGCGTCAGTATCTCTCCACTAACAATGCAAAAAGCACCTTCCTACTTAATTCTAGGTTGGTTGTCAAGGTAACCTCGTCCAAATCGCCTACTGAACAAAATCTTCCGGCTAGACAGAGTGATATATTTGTGCTCCAGACACAAGTCCAATCCCTAATGTACGTCGTTTCAGAAACAAGGATAGTGGTTGAAAAATGTTGTCAAGATATGAATGGTTTTGAAACCAGACTATCAGACATTTGCTTCGTTGTTCAAGAGCAATGGCGGAAAAAGGGGAAGATCATGCTGCTCCATCAGATTCTACAGCCTAAAACATTAGCACTTAGGTCAAATGATATGTGCTTCTATACATCTGATGGTGCTTTTATCTGCAAGGACTGCAAACTTTATGCCAACTAGCCTTTTGTTGTATGGTTGGAATTTATTTTGTTGTGATACAACATTTAGGATGCTGCCAAAGGCTATAGTAATTACGATGCTATTTTTGTATAGTGTAGGTTTATCTTAGTAATGTATTCGACCGAAAACTTCGTAGGAGCCCAACATGCCAACATTCATTGGGCCCATTCCAATTGGGCTAAAAACGATTACGGGCCGTAATTTGCATGTAGCCCACTAAAAATATCTGGGCCTAAATCAGCATAAGCTTTCATATTTTTCTGGTAGACCTATGCCCATAGTGGGCCTTTAACAGGCCTAAACATAATTTGGGCCCTCAGTAACAATAGGCCGTTTACAGATGTAAATATCTCGAGCCCATAAAAACATGGGCCTTTAATAGGCCGAAAGTGAGATTGGGCCCTGATTGTGCCAAATAACCCACTGGTCATTAGTAGGCCGAAATGATGGCCCATTTACAATGCGGATCGTTCACAGGACAAAATTCAGACGAGCCGTAAATGCGCCGACCTACTACACGGGCCTTTAACAGGCCGGAAGTTGGGCCGGGCTTGATTAGTGTCAGTTTTATATGGGTCATTAATAGGCCCGATGTGACATTGGGCCACATATGGCCCATGGATTTCGTCCGACGTTAACAGGCCGAAAATCACAATAGGCTGAAAGTGGCCCAAATCTATAGTGGGCCTCTAGCAGGCCGAATGTCAGACATGGCCGAATATGACCCAAATCCTTCACGGTCATTTATGGGCTGAAAGTTTCAATGGCCTATAAATGGGCCCAAATGAAGTAGGACCTTTAATAGGCCGGAAACACACCAGGTCGTAATTCAGCCCAAATACTTAGCGGACTGTTAACGGGCCAGAACTGACCATGGGCCGCGATGATGACAAGTTTAGGACGGGCCGTTGACGGGCCGATTTGACACTAGTCGTACGAGCCTTAACTGATAATGTTGGGCCTTTAGCTAGGCGGGCCCATTATGGTCTGCAAAATCTTGTGGGCCTTTAGCTGGGCCAGCCCATTATGGTCCGCAAAATCTTGTGGGCCTTTAGTTGGGCCGGCCCATTTAATCTTTATGGGCCACTTTTGGGCCGGTCCACGTTTCAACATATCATAGGCGCATCTCGCCCATTGGATGAGTGACACCTGTGCCAACGCGGAGCTGACACGTGGTTCCGCCGGCCAATGAGAATTTTACACGTGGAAAATCGGCATTGGTCATGGCTGTTAGCGGGTTATCAGATCCAAAACCGGACCCGATAGCTTAACGGTGACCCGTTACGGTGGATGTCACGTGTCGGTCACCCTTGACGAAAGCACTTCCATGACGCAGCATTTATCGTCATGGAAGTGGACACTCCCGTGATGATAATTTTGGTAATGTCATGGAACACTTCTACGACAGCACAGGTATGACTATCTTGATTCTGTCACAAAATCGTCATGGATGTACTATGACAGAAAACATGACCTACTGTGACAAACACATATCATCACGGAAGTGTATTTTTTTGGAGTGTCTAGATCTGATCTTGCAAGTTATATGCACCAGCTACGTGTTATGATCCACAAACCCCAGAGTGACAATAGTCAAAATACTTTCTAGTGATGACCGTAGTTTGAGGAGTACATGTATTCACTATGTGTTAATGCTTTGTTCCGGCTCTCTATTAAAAGGAGGCCTTAATATCCCTTAGTTTCCTTATGGACCCCACTACCATGGGAGGGTAGGACAAAAGATCTCATGCAAGTTCTTTTCATAAGCATGTATGACTATTTACGGAATACATGCCTACATTATATTTATGAACTGGAGCTAGTTTTGTATCGCCCTAGGTTATGACTATTATATGATGAATATCATCCAACGAATTCACCGATCCAATGCCTACGAGTTTTTCACATATTGCTCTTGCGAAGTTACTATTGTTATTGCTACTCTTGCACTTGCTATGAAACTATTGCTATCACTATTACTGATACCGTTACTGTTACCGCTGCTATCAAAACTATCATATTATTGTGCTACTGATCACTTTGTTGCGGATAATTAATCTCCAGAGTGTGGTTGAATTGACAACTCAGCTGCTAATACTTGCAAATATTCTTTGGCTCCCCTTGTGTCGAATCTATAAATTTGGGTTGAATACTCTACCCTCGAAAACTGCCGCGATCCCCTATACTTGTGGGTTATCATGACTCAAGGCAATAGTATATCATTTGATATAAATACATCAATACTCAGGCATACTAACAAACAATCATGCCCTTCAAAATAAAGAATGCTAAAGAACGCTATCCCTGCAAAATCATATAGGCCATCATGCTTAGTATTCCTAGCATAAAGTTCATTAGCCCTCGAAGCAAAGCACTACTCGGATGCCCCTAGGGGGATAGATTGGGAGGAAAAGACCATCGCTCGTCCCCGACCGCTAGTCATAAGTTAGACACTCAATAATAAATCATGCTCCAACTTCATCGCAAAACTACAGGCTATGCGTGCATGCTTCGGAAATCACAAACTTTAACGTCGATATTTTTACTAAACCACAACCATCCACTAGTACCCCCACATATTACCATCTTAATATCGCAAAACTATTGCAGGGAATCAAACATATCATATTCAGTGATCCAGAAAGTTTTTATTATATCCCTCCTGAATACTTATCCTTTATGGACTAGTCTTATAACTCGTGCAAATTGCCATTACTATTTTTAGAATCTTGAAAAGATTTAAGTGAAGCATGAGAGTGAAACTATTTCTACAAAATATAACCACCGTCGTGCTCTAAAAGATATAAGTGAGGCACTAGAGCAACTGCCTAGCTCAAAAGATATAAGTGAAGCACATAGAGTATTCTAACAAATCACGAATAAATGGGTGTCTCTCTCAAAAGGTGTGTCGAGCAAACAATGATTCTGGCAAAATAAAAAATAAAAAAAACAACAAATACTATATTACAAGACTTTGCAAGTAAAACTCATATCGTGTGATGAATAAAAATGTAGCTCCAAGTAACATACCGATAGATTGTAGACGAAACAGGGGATGGCATCGCCAAGCTAGACGCTTGGGTCTTCCTTGAATATTACCTTGGGGTGCTTTGGGCATCCCCAAGCTTAGGGTCTTGCCGCTCCTTATTCCTTCATCCATCGTGATCTCACCCAAAACTTGAAAACTGCAGCACAAAAAACTCAACAGAAACCTCGTGAGATCCGTTAGTATAATAAATAAATCAAAAACTTTAGGTACGGTTATGAACCCATTTAAATTTTATTCTCGCATAATAGCTATTGTATTCTAACTTCTTCATGACTTATACCCCCAGATATAATCCATAGCATCATCAAAGCAAGCGAACTATGCAATAGAAAACATATTATGTCTAAAAGAGAACCATCTATAATGATTTGAACAAAAACCATACTTATGTAACTCCAAAAATTCTAAAAAAAGGACAATGTGGGAATTCGTATATCAATCATGTGTAAAAAATTCAGATCAAAAACATGTTCCTATGGATATTAAAAATTCCTGGAATGAGAGGAAAAGTTTACTTTTTCCCCATAGAATCAAGTCAATTATCACCCAAATCATCCCAAAGGCTTTACTTGGCACAGACACTAATTAAAACATAAAAACACAATCATAACAGTAGCAATAATTGTGTCAACACACCAAAACAGAAATTAAAAGCAAAATTTTAAGATAACTATTGGGGTTGCCTCCCAACAAGCTCTTTCTTTATAACCATTAAGATAGGCTTGAGATTTCAATGATACTCACATGAAAGACAAGAATTGAAGCACACAGAGAGCATCATAAAACATGTGAAAAACACATTTAAGTCTAACATACTTCCTATGCATAGGCATTTTATAGAAAAACAAATTATCAAGACAAGCAATATCTAGCATATGCAAATAAGAAGAATGAAGCATTAGTGATTTCAAGACAACGAGAGGTAATTTAGTGACATGAAGATCTCTATAACCATATTTGCCTCTCTCATAATAGTTACATGTGGATCACAAAGAGAATATTTTATATGATAGCTTTTATAATCCCACTTTATCAAAAAATTCATAAGACTGAACACTCTCCGAATATGTGGGATTCTTTTTACCTAAAGTTGACACTCTTCCAAACCCACTTTCAATATTACTGCAAACATTATTATCAATATCATATTCATCTTGAGGCTTAAATAAATTTTTAAGATCATAAGAAGCATCACCCCAATCATGATTATTAGAGTGAGTAGTGGACATAACAAAATCATAATCCCCAAGCTTGTAATTTTGCATATCATTAACACAATTGACATTAATAGAATTTATAATAACATCATTGCAACCATAAATTTCTTCTTTTAACACTTCATCACAATTTCCAGATTTATAATTTTCAAGCAAAACTTCATAAGGTAATCCAGTGCACTCAACTCACTAGCAATTGGTTCATCATAATTGGATTTTTTTGAAAAGATTAGCAAGTAGATGAGGATCCATATCAATGATTTTAGCAAGCGAAGATGCAAGCAAATAGAAGGCACATGGCAACACAAGCAAAGATAGCACACAAGCGAAATAAAATATTTTTGTGTTTTTCGATTTGTTGAGGAGTGGAGGGAGATGAAAAAGAGAGGCAAATAAAAACTGGAGCAAGTAATTGATAGTTTGAGTGAAGGTACTTGATAGGACTTAATGATGTCTCCCCGACAATGGCGCCAGAAATTCTTCCTGCTACTTGTGAGCTGCGCTGTGATTTTCCCCTAAGAGGAGGGGAGATGCAGTATAGTAGAGATAAGTATTTCCCTCGGTGAGAACCAAGGTTTATCGAACCAATAGGAGAATCACGCAAAGCCTCGTGAACAACACCTAAACACACAAAAGTAAATACTTGCACCCAACACGGGCAAGAGGGTTGTCAATCCCCTTGGACTTGTTACTTGCAAGAATTAAATCTTGTATACATAGATAGATAAATTGCAAAATAAAGTAAAAGGAAATAATTGCAGCAAGGTATTTTTGGATTTTATAATATGATAAAAGTAGACCCGGGGCCATAGTTTTCACTAGAGGCTTCTCTCTCGAACGCATAGCCTACAGTGGGTAAACAAATTATTGTTGGGAAATGGATAGAAAGTGCATAGTTATGATGTTATTCATGTCAACGATCACATATATAGGCATCACATACGTATCCGGTTCTAGTTGTCATAAGGTCAAGGTACAACTCCGGGTCGTCCTTTTACCGAGGGACACGGCTATTCGAATAGATAAACTTCCCTGCAGGGGTGCACCACATAACCCAACACGCTCGATCCCCTTTGGCCGGACACACTTTCCTGGGTCATGCCCGGCCTCGGAAGATCAAGACGTCGCAGCCCTACCTAGGCACAACGGAGAGGTCAGCACGCCGGTCTAAATCCTATGGCGCAGGGGTCTGGGCCCATCGCCCATTGCACACCTACACGTTGCGTACGCGGCCGGAAGCATAACTAGCCCCCTTAATACAAGAGCAGGCTTACGTTCCAATCCGGCGCGCGCCGCTCAGTCGCTGACGTCACGAAGGCTTCGGCTGATACCACGACGTCGAGTGCCCATAACTTTCCCACGTAGTTGGTTAGTGCGTATAGACCAAATGGCCAGACTCAGATCAAATACCAAGAACTCGTTAAGCGTGTTATTTTTAAGTATCCGCGGACGCCGACCAGGGCCAGGCCCACCTCTCTCCTAGGCGGTCTCAACCTGCCCTGTCGCTCCGCCACAAAGTAACAGTCGGGGGCCGTCAGGAACCCAGGCCCACCTCTACCGGGATGGAGCCACCTATCCTTTCAGCCCCCTCATCAGAATCACTTGCGGGTACTCAACGAGCTGACCCGACTTTAGTCACCACATGTGTCACGTATATAAAGTATATAGTATATACCCGTGATCACCTCCCGAAGTGATCGCGGCCCAGTAGTATAGCATGGCAGGCGGACAAGAGTGTAGGGCCACTGATGGAACACTAGCATCCTATACTAAGCAATAGGATAGCAGGTAAGGGTAACAACTGTAGCAACAATGACAGCCTATGTAGCAGAATAGGATTAACCGAAAGCAGTAACATGCTACACTCTTTTAATGCAAGCAGTATAGAGAAGAATAGGCGATATCTGGTGATCAGGGGGCTTGCCTGGAAGCTCTGTTGTACAGGAAGAAGGGTCGTCGGTGACGTAGTCGTACTCAATGGCATCAGCGCCGGTCTCGGGGTCTACCGGAGAAGAAGAGGGGGAAGACACAGTAAATACGGAGCAAACAAAGCATCACAAAACATAACATGGCAATACGCGGTGCTAGGTATGCCCTAACGCGGTGGAAGGTGATACCGGCGAAGGGGGAAACATCCGGGAAAATATCCCCGGTGTTTCGCGTTTTCGGACAGATGAATCGGAGGGGAAAAGTTACGAGTTTGCTATGCTAGGGATGTGTGACGGACGAACGGGCTGCGTATCCGGATTCGTCTCGTTGTTCTGAGCAACTTTCATGTACAAAGTATTTTCATCTGAGCTACAGATTATTTTATATTAATTTCTAAAGATTAAAATCATTTTTAGGATTTATTTAATTTTTTGAATCAACATTATCCAGAATAGTGTGTGCTGACGTCATCATGACGTCAGCAGTCAACAAGGCGTTGACTGGGTCAAACTGACATGTGGGACCCACCTGTCATACTCTGTTTAGTTTAATTAGGATTTACCTAATCTAACTACTGTTTAATTAAACTAACTAGTTAATTAGATTAATCTAATTAGGATTAATTAAGTTAACTAATTATTTAATTAATTAGTTAGTTAATATTTTAATTACTTTTATTTATTTAATTTTAATTTTAGTTAATTATTTTTTTAACAAACGTTCTGGGGGTGGGCCCCGTTTGCCATAGGCACAGGGGCCTTAACGGGTGCGGTGCTAACTGGTGGGAGCCCACGGGGAGCGGCCGTAGCCCGCCCGAGTAGGACGAGGCCGACGGGTACCGCGGGCAACCGTGAGGGGAAGCGGGCGGCAGGAGGCCGTGGATGGTGCGGCGGCAGCGCCGCAGCACAGCAGCAGCTACTACAGCTCGCGGCGGGGCACGGTCAGGAGCGGCAAGGGGGGCGACGGCGTGGCCGACACGATGGTGCGCATGCGCGCGGTGGCGCATCAAGGGAGGCGCGGACGGCGCGGGGACAGGGGAGGACGAGGCCTCACCGCGGGAGCGTAGGGTCAAGGCAGTGGGGTGCGGGGAGGATGTCGGGGACGACGACGACGCAGGGGAGGAGGCGACGAGGTCCGGGTGGTGGTGGTGCTCCGGCGACGGAGGGTCTTCAGGCGGCAGTGATGGCGAACGGCGACGGCGCGAGGTCACTGGTCGGGGAGGAGATGAGGTCGGGGCGACGGGGACGAGGTAGTCCGGCGAACTACGACGGCGGGGTTCGGGACGACGGCGTGGTGGCGCCAGGGACGCGCCCCGATCTGAATCGGCGGCGGGGGCAGAGGCGAGGGGAGGAATCGTGGGGGGAGGGGGTGCGGTAGTTAGGGTTTCGGGGGTGTGAGGGGGATAAGGGGAGTGGGGGGCGGCCTGGTCCGGTTTGGCTAGCAGCTGGGCCGACTGGCCCAGTGGTGGGGTTCTCTTTTTATTTTATTTTCTGTTTCTCTTTTGTATTTTCTTTTATTTATTTTTCTTTTTCTGTTTTAGTTTACTTTTAATTTCTTTAGTTTTGTAAAATATGACAATAGCTCCTAAATTAATGTCTCTGAATAACCCACGGCCTTAAAAAAGTTTGGTGACTACATAAACTAGTTTAACATTTGTTTATTAATTGAAAAGCATTCAAATAACTATTTTGCTACTATTTTATTTAGTTAAGTGCATTTAAACTTTTTATAAAGACTTGGTTTATCCACCAATATTACTTATGAATTATTTGGCACAAACCGAACATTTTTGTTTTATTGTTTGTAAACTTTTGTTGTATGCCATATTTGGAATTTGAATTTTGAATCGGTTTTTGAACTAACGAGGGATTAGCAACAATAACAGAGGTGACATGGCATCATTAGTAGAGGGTTACTGTAGCTTAATTAACCGGACGTCACAATTGTCCTCCACTACAAGAAATCTCGTCCCGAGATTTTAAGAGGTGAAGTAGGGGGGAAGATGTGGTTTCGAAATTCTAACGAATCTTCTCAGTCTTGGTTGCTCTTCTCGAAGAGGTCGATCCATTACATTGATGTCTTCATTTCTCTGCTTCAGGTCATCATGATGAAGTTGCCGTCCTTCCTTCAGGACCTTCACCGGACTTACAAAAGGATAAGAGGGGGAAAACTCTATAAGGACGGATTCTAACAAAATTGAGCATCGGACGGTTAACTCAGGGGAAGAAGCATACGTATCTCTCGACTTGAAACTGAAGAAGTTATCGAGAGCAAAGTAAGAAGGTACCATGGGAAGTTTCAAACGGATAGGCAATCGTTCGATGTCTGAAACAACAGGTGAAAGGGGTCCAGAGCAACGAGATTGAGTATTGCGTCTGTTACCAGAATAGATCACTAGGACGGTGGTCTGTGAATTACATACGAGGCCACACGCGAGGAATAACTTTAGGAACAGGGGGTGTACAGGAGAGTCAGGTTTTGATCCTGTGGAACTGTGGGTTATGGGCCCACCATGTGGTTAAAAGTAGGAAGGGCGTTGACATCTTGCACGGTCATGATAGCAAGACATGTCAGGGGGTAGCCTATTAGTTATGTCGGCAACAATGTCGGTACCAAGGGCGAGGGACGAAGAGAACCATTTTCCTGCTCGTTGAACGAGGCGGGCCAATAGGCAAAGTTCTCGTCCATCGGTGGCTACCAGAATGTCATCAACAATAGTAACACGGTCTTACTGACAGAGTTGTACACTGAGGTGTTTACATAAGCAGTGAATTATTACTTCTTAGATCATATAGATCACAAGAAAGGTTAAACCAAACAATGGAAAGAAAAATATGGTTATCAGATTAAACAGAACAATGGAAAGGAAAATGTGTTTAAACACATATTTCAGGGGTATATCCTTCCCAAGGATAAGCAGAGCATGATATCCATGATAGGACAGAAAGTAGAAAACCCTTTAGGTAAGGGGAGAGAAACTTCATGACATTACCCATACAACGGTGGTTGGATAATTGATAAAGAAAAATTAGCATTGTGCTTCAAATGTTCTTGTAAAAAAAATCGGAGTACCACAGACATGCTTCGAGATAGCATTGGAATGGTCTTCAAGCAAAGGTCAGACTCTGGATACACGAAGGATCCATCAGGAACAACTTGTAGAATAAGTCTTACAATTTCCTCATGAAAGAATGGATAACCTTGCAGAAAAGGAAAACTATAACACTAGGTGCTCCGGCCAGGTGTGCTAGGCATGACATCACCTTACCCCCGGTCATGTAAAGACCAATGTTATAACCCTTGAAAATATGTTCCAACCATCATATCTGACCGAGATTCAGATCTGATTGGTGTCAGGATACCTCAGACTCGGGATGCTTGAGAAGGAAAGGTGCAACACAAATTGACGAGATGGCATTGTCAGATTCTCGGGAAATGAACTATGGAAGCGAGTTCCGAAACAAGAGTTCATCATTAAATCAAGGAGAGGGTGAGGAGGTGACTAATGGACTCTGCGACAATTCATTGAGATTTCCAAAAAGATGGGTTTCCACAATTATGTGAACAAGGAGATGTCAATTGTCAGATCAGATGATATAATTATGTATGCTCGAGGAAAACATACACAATTAAACGTTGGTTGAAAGGTGCACCTGACATATGGGCTTAGGTAGCACGATCAATGTTAGAATGGTGATTCGTTATCCAATAGTCTAAGAATGAACTACCGACCATTAACTTCAAAGCAATAGGGTTGCTAGAAGGGCAGAATCCAAACAGCACCGTTCACTTGTTGGTACCCCGGTTGGAATCAACACGAGGACCAAGAAATAACGGTGATGGTGAGAAGTATCATTATACCAAGAATTCTTAAGAGGTGGAGCAATCCTCACAACATCCTTGTCATCAAGGACATTAATACTTCAAGGTAGAACATAAGACAAGTTGTATAGCCAGGAACTCAAGGTACAGCCACAACACAAACAAGTTTGTGTTGGAAAGAAGGCAAGGAAGTAGTCGATGACAACACAATTTACCAAGGGACAAGGATGGTATTTCCCATGAATAATTCAATAGATATCTTGGAAGAGCTCGGAATATTGATGATGATCACGAAACCTTTGTCAAGAGATTTCATGAAGATGTAATTGATCGGTGATGACATCAAGTCAAAGGAATGATGAAGCGAAAGGTTATTGGAACCATGGGTACGACACAAACTTGAAATCAAGCTTGTTGTTCAAGGTGAAATGGTATGAGAGGAAGATTGGCGTAAGCTTAGCTCATCATCGAAAGTTGTGCTCCGGGGTTAAGGACCAGGTAGCACAGTTAAAATTTAGCACGCTAATGATATAGCTGATCAAGCTAGGAATGACTTAAATGATTATTAAACTCGTCAGCAACGAAAATTACTTAGAGTTATTGAATTGGAGTGCGGACTCGATTCACTATTCGGTGTTCTCGGTTGACAAACAACCCAGAACCCATGAAGTGACAAAGACAAGGTAAGGTAGTACTTCATCAAAGTTTATAAGATGTAGTGCAATGGTAAGATATCCTCGAGATACCAGGGGTAATACTCAAAGGTAGATCATAATAGAGGTTGGGCAGGCGTATTGATCTGTAGAAGACAAGTGATTTAACTTGTCCAAGAAATGGTATTTAAAGGAGAACATGGTCGGAAACCACGATCATAATGATCAAACCACGGATACAAGATGAACTTATAACAAGGAGGGTAATTATTTTTACGAGCAGCTTCCATGATAAGTTATACATCGTGTCCATGTGCATGAATGCAAGGTTCAAGGTCGACTCCCACTTCTTCAATGTATAACCTTCCATTCACTTCTCGCCTTGATAAAGGCATTAGTGTTGAAAGTTTTACCTGGTGAAATACCAGATGAGTATGACTCGTGAAAACTTCCGAGTTCACACATATTAAGGAAGGCATAGGTTCAACCCGTCAGGCGTGGAAACATATACCACAAGCTTCAATAGTAAATACCACCAGCTCAAAAACAGAGCATGGTTGAGAAAACAGAGGATACAATTTACCAAAGGCATTGTGTATCAGGGGAAGAACTCAAGGTTTTGAGAATATGCAGGAATGGTCGGATAATAATCCACCAAAGGATCTGGCGGACCGCAAAGAAACTGATTTGAGTATATATGTTCAGCCAGAAGAAGAAATGATGCGAAGGCATCGGATTATAGAAAAATCTGGATAATTCGAGACCTTAAATGCAAGGAATTATGATTTCCAAATTGGGGGATCAAAAGCAGATGCTCTGATCAAAAGACAAGTAAGTTGAATAGACTTAGAGGCACAAACGGCGGCGATTTGATTGGTAGACAACCAGCTCATGTTCAAAATGACGTTCGAGCCGGAAGGATAATTTTCAGGGAATAACTGATGATTGTGTGCATTCACACACATGTTGATCCAGCATGATCAGAATGTCGATCACAAAGTATTTTAATGAATATTGCTAGACATATGGAAGTAACCATTATGCAAGCAGGTAAAGAGGATCAAGAGCAATAGGCTACTGAGGATTTTGGAAGATCGAATGGCATTTCAAAGAATTTTGCGAAACACCTGAACAACTAGGGATGGACGAACCCCCGGTAAGTGTGAGGAATTATTCATACATGTATTCATGAGGAAAAGAAGCTGCAAGGCAGCAGACCCAAAGGATTCTCGGAATATCCGAAGTATTTCAGGGTATCTTGTAATAACAAGAACAATTGGGGATGAATGGTAAGAATGACAACTGCATGTAGTTATCCATAAGGGTTGACGGTGGAAGGGGAATTGCAAACGCGATGAATACAAGTTCTCGGGTTAACAGCGGAGAGTATCTTCAGGGTCTTCACGTGAAGCAGACGATCATCTGAAGTGTGGGGCTCTCCGGGAGATAGTATTTTTGAGAACCTAAAGTTAGTTTTGTTTTTAGCAAAATCATTTAACCCGAATAGAAGAGAGCTTAGAGTCCCAGAGTATAGACGAGGAATAAAAGATCCTAATGCCACCCAATGGCGACGTGGGCCCGTAAGGCACACAACCATGTTAGTAAAAGTTTAGCAATGTCTAGACTCGACTTCGGCCAAGGAGTTTGGAAGGGGGATTCCTACAGGCAGTCGGCTCTGATACCAACTTGTGACGCCCCCGATTCAATCGTACACTAATCATGCACGCAAACGTGTACGATCAAGATCAGGGACTCACGGGAAGATATCACAACACAACTCTAAAACATAAATAAGTCATACAAGCATCATAATACAAGCCAAGGGCCTCGAGGGCTCGAATACAAGTGCTCGATCATAGACGAGTCAGCGGAAGCAACAATATCTGAGTACAGACATAAGTTAAACAAGTTTGCCTTAAAAAGGCTAGCACAATTGGGATACAGATCGAAAGAGGCGCAGGCCTCCTGCCTGGGATCTTCCTAACTACTCCTGGTCGTCGTCAGCGGGCTGCACGTAGTAGTAGGCTCCTCCGGTGTAGTAGGAGTCGTCGTCGACGGTGGCGTCTGGCTCCTGGGCTCCAGCATCTGGTTGCGACAACCAGGTAGAAAGGAAAGGGAGAAAAGCAACCGTGAGTACTCATCCGAAGTACTCGCAAGCAAGGAGCTACACTACATATGCATGGGTATATGTGTAAAGGGCCATATCGGTGGACTGAACTGCAGAATGCCAGAATAAGAGGGGGATAGCTAATCCTGTCGAAGACTACGCTTCTGGCCTCCTCCATCTTGCAGCATGTAGAAGAGAGTAGATGGTAAATTCACCAAGTAGCATCGCATAGCATAATCCTACCCGGCGATCCCCTCCTCGTCGCCCTGTTAGAGAGCGATCATCGGGTTATATCTGGCACTTGGAAGGGTGTGTTTTATTAAGTATCTGGTTCTAGTTGTCATAAGGTCAAGGTACAACTCCGGGTCGTCCTTTTACCGAGGGACACGGCTATTCGAATAGGTAAACTTCCCTGCAGGGGTGCACCACATAACCCAACACGCTCGATCTCCTTTGGTCGGACACACTTTCCTGGGTCATGCCCGACCTCGGAAGATCAACACATCGCAGCCCTACCTAGGCACAACAGAGAGGTCAGCACGCCGGTCTAAATCCTATGGCGCAGGGGTCTGGGCCCATCGCCCATTGCACACCTGCACGTTGCGTACGCGGCCGGAAGCATAACTAGCCCCCTTAATACAAGAGCAGGCTTACGTTCCAATCCGGCGCGCGCCGCTCAGTCGCTGATGTCACGAAGGCTTCGGCTGATACCACGACGTCGAGTGCCCATAACTTTACCACGTAGTTGGTTAGTGCGTATAGACCAAATGGCCAGACTCAGATCAAATACCAAGAACTCGTTAAGCGTGTTATTTTTAAGTATCCGCGGACGCCGACCAGGGCCAGGCCCACCTCTCTCCTAGGTGGTCTCAACCTGCCCTGTCGCTCCACCACAAAGTAACAGTCGGGGGCCGTCAGGAACCCAGGCCCACCTCTACCGGGATGGAGCCACCTGTCCTTTCAACCCCCTCATCAGAATCACTTGCGGGTACTCAACGAGCTGACCCGACTTTAGTCACCACATGTGTCATGTATATAAAGTATATAGTATATACCCGTGATCACCTCCCGAAGTGATCACGGCCCAGTAGTATAGCATGGCAGACGAACAAGAGTGTAGGGCCACTGATGGAACACTAGCATCCTATACTAAGCAGTAGGATAGCAGGTAAGGGTAACAACTGTAGCAACAACGACAGGCTATGCAGCAGAATAGGATTAACAGAAAGTAGTAACATGCTACACTCTTCTAATGCAAGCAGTATAGAGAAGAATAGGCGATATCTGGTGATCAAGGGGGGGGCTTGCCTGGAAGCTCTGTTGTACAGGAAGAAGGGTCGTCGGTGACGTAGTCGTACTCAGCGGCATCAGCGCCGGTCTCGAGTCTACCGGAGAAGAAGAGGGGGGAAGAAACAGTAAATACGGAGCAAACAAAGCATCACAAAACATAACATGGCAATACGCGGTGCTAGGTATGCCCTAACGCGGTGGAAGGTGATACCGGCGAAGGGGGAAACATCCGGGAAAATATCCCCGGTGTTTTGCGTTTTCAGACAGATGAATCGGAGGGGAAAAGTTGCGAGTTTGTTATGCTAGGGATGTGTGACAGACGAACGGGCTGCGTATCCAGATTCATCTCGTCCTTCTGAGCAACTTCCATGTACAAAGTATTTTCATCTGAGCTACAGATTATTTTATATTAATTTCTAAAGATTTAAATCACTTTTAGGATTTATTTAATTTTTTTGAATCAACATTATCCAGAATAGTGTGTGCAGACATCATCATGACGTCAGCAGTCAACAGGGCGTTGACTGGGTCAAACTGACATGTGGGACCCACCTGTCATACTCTGTTTAGTTTAATTAGGATTTAGCTAATCTAACTACTGTTTAATTAAACTAACTAGTTAATTAGATTAATCTAATTATGATTAATTAAGTTAACTAATTCTTTAATTAATTGATTAATATTTTAATTACTTTTATTTATTTATTTTTAATTTCAATTAATTCTTTTTTTTAACAAACGTTCTGGGGGTGGGCCCTGTTTGCCATAGGCACAGGGGCCTTAACGGGTGCGGTGCTAACGGGTGGGAGCCCACGGGGAGCGGGCGTAGCCCGCCCGAGTGGGACGAGGCCGCCGGGCGCTGCGGGCAACCGTGGGGGGAAGCGGGCGGCAGGAGGCCGTGGATGGTGCGGCGACGA